>NW_015649700.1:0-185 GCF_001515625.1 Sinocyclocheilus rhinocerous
TGCGCGATAAGTCGATATATTGATTATTGCGACAGGCCTAGTTTGTGTTGCCGCTAGCTGTTAGTTAGTGTTGCTTTCGTCAACGAAAATTATGACTAAATATCGTCGTCAACAAACCTTTATCACGTGACGAAAACGAGACGAGACGAAAATGCTGGTCATGTGACGATGACTATAATTAAATG
>NW_015649700.1:366-502 GCF_001515625.1 Sinocyclocheilus rhinocerous
GTTTAGTCACTTATTATTATTTTGCAGTATTTCTGTTTCCTGTGTCTCGCTTCAGGTCAAACTGCGCAGACGCAGGCGACGTCACTTCCTGAAGCCCCACTCGCAGCATTATTTAGAACAGTGTTTCCCAACCGGG
>NW_015649701.1:0-1197 GCF_001515625.1 Sinocyclocheilus rhinocerous
TTTTTTACAGTTGCCAATAAATTCTATAAAAATTTATAAAAAAAAATCAGAACAGTTAAATTCTTTGTAATAATATAATATAATATAATATAATATAATATGAAAAAAATAAAGCAGATATTGCTCATGAATTCCCTTTTTGAGGTCAATTATTTATTAGGAATATAATATAATATAAGATAAAAACAAACTGAAGCATTTAAACTGAGATCTGCAAGCTAAATGTTTTCAAAAAACGTGAGCATGTGAATTCTTATATAGTTATCTAAGTAGAGTTTAGAGTAGTAGAGTTTGCACACTACTACATCTGTGTGTGACTGTAAATATCTCAGAGTTTTGTTTCAGTTCTGTGCCCATCATCCGCTATTTCCACCACTTAATCAAACCATGATGACGTTTTCTTTCACATGTCATTGCGTTTGCGTTGGCTCTCATGTTGAGTTATTTTGTCCGCAACCATTAAAGTATTCGATTTCTACAGCGATTAATTTAGCACAAATTTTTCTACTCTTTCTATGTAACCTGTAAACCGCATTCACCGGTTCTAAGAGCAACAACAACTCCATAGCAGTTTGCCCGAGCATTGCAATTATTTCCCATTTCCTAGAATTCAATCAAATGGCTTTCCCAACTCAGTTTTTTTGTATGTGTCCTGTGCGCAGGATATTATTTCTTCTGCGTGGTCGTGACTTAATAAGTGCGCAGCTTAGAAGGAACATTGTCTTTATCCATAATAAAAGTGGAATGGGTAGTCCTTGAATCCATATGCCAGGTTAAATGCCGGTTACTGTACTCGACAAAAGTCAAAATAATCAAAGAGAAATAATAATATACTGCAATCACAGACATCCTATCCAGATGAGATTAGATTTCTCAGAGGGCATCTGAATTAGCAGAAAAACAGTAATTGTCTGATTAACTAATAAATGGAAAAACTGAGCTACACTGGTTTTACTGTGTGTTTTTGATTCACTAAAAAGTCATTTGTTTCTAAAGTGGATTACATGAGGATTGCTGCATATATGTGCAGCCAACGAAGACAACTTATAGAGCTTACATTTATATTTTAAACACTGAGATTTACACAATTACTGTAAAAGTCACTGTTGGTATCAAATCTTTAAAATCCCATGATATGTTTTTAGGTGAACGAGACTAAACCTGTGACTTCTGCTGCATCAGATGACAAAAATAATG
>NW_015649702.1:0-501 GCF_001515625.1 Sinocyclocheilus rhinocerous
AATTTCAGGTTTCAGGCCCCACCATAGCACAGAAACTGCACTTTTAAAAATTACAAATGAATTGCTTCTCGCGTCAGACCAAGGCTGCATCTCATTGCTAGTTTTACTTGATCTTAGTGCTGTGTTCGACACCACAGATCATGACATACTCATAGATCGATTACAAAACTATACGGGTATTCAAGATGGTTTAGATCCTACCTGTCCGATCGTTACCATTTTGTTTATTTAAATGGGGAGTCATCTCAATTATCACCAGTAAAATATGGAGTGCCACAAGGATCTGTCCTAGGTCCTCTGCTATTTTAAATATACATGTTGCCTCTTGGTAATATTATTTGAAAATACAGGATTAGTTTCCACTGTTATGCTGATGATACTCAACTATATATCTCAACAAGACCAGATGAAACTTCTAAATTATCTAATCTAACAGAGGGTGTTAAAAATGTAATAGTTCTCCTATTAAATTCGGATAAGACAGAGATATTACTTATTGGA
>NW_015649703.1:0-901 GCF_001515625.1 Sinocyclocheilus rhinocerous
TTTTAAGTCTTGTCAGTTTAAACATTAAAGTAATTTTAAGCCATTAAGGGAGCAGTTGCTCCCCTGCTCTCGACAGACGGCACCCCGGTTGGGAAACACTGCCCTACACCCTTCAACCCTTCAAAGCTCTCACTCCGGAGGGTAAACCCTTTGAAGGGATTAGGGCATAGGGATGAGCCCTTCCGAATGGAACGCAGAGATTTGCATAACACCGCCCAAATGTATATGCAAAGAAAGAAGGCGTAACTTTTATTCTCGCTGTAGTATTAGGTTTGTTCGAGATGCATCGGCGCTGCGCAGAACGATCGGTGTATGACATCAAAGTAACGCGAGAGCAATTCAAAAGCATAAAGAGTCATCTGCTCTATTATGGCTCACGCAGTATTTTTGATGTCATACACCGATCGTTCTGCGCAGCGCCTATGCATCTCGAACAAGCCTAATGTCAGGTACTTTCAGACGAAGCTCTGTAGGCTTGCATTGCATTAGGCTTGTTTGAGATGCGCCTGGCCTCGCCTGAAATGTAGGCGAGAGTAGGCGGCTGCAGTGAGGGGAGGAGTGAAATAAGCGTAGTCAAGATGGACAGTTCTGACCTCTGGAAGTGGAACAGATACCTACGAGATCAAAGGCGGATATCGCGTTATTCTCACTCATGTGCTGATTAACATGATATGATTTAAATTCTGTTGCCTTTATATAAAAATAAATATGATAAACAAGACACTCAGAGTGCTTGCTATTTATTTAATTCCGAAAGGCGTATAGATCATTCATTTTACTTTAATACAAACATGCAGGCTATTTTAGATTTTTATAGAAATATGACAACAATCACACATCTCACACAGAGATCGCACAAAAACGTACTTACAGTCTGTGAGTCAGAACAGCCGGCATTGTA
>NW_015649704.1:0-329 GCF_001515625.1 Sinocyclocheilus rhinocerous
TCTATCTATCTATCATCTGACTGTTTCTTTCTTTCTTCCTTTCTTCCTTTCTTTCTTACTTTCTTTCTTTCTATCATCTGACTATTTCTATCTATCTATCTATCTATCTATCTATCTATCATCTGACTGTTTCTTTCTTTCTTCCTTTTTTTCTTTCTTTCTTTCTTTCTATCATCTGACTATTTCTATCTATCTATCTATCTATCTATCTATCTATCTATCTATCTATCTGATTATTTCTTTCCATCCATCCATCCATCTATCATCTGACTATATCTATCTATCTATCTATCTATCATCTGACTATTTCTATCTATCAATCTATCTAT
>NW_015649704.1:450-914 GCF_001515625.1 Sinocyclocheilus rhinocerous
TCTATCTTTCTATCTATCTATCTATCTATCTGATTATTTCTTTCCATCATCCATCTATCATCTGACTATATCTATCTATCTATCTATCTATAATCTGACTATATATATCTATCTATCTATCTATCTAACATCTGACAATTTATATCTATCTATCTATCTATCTATCTATCTATCTATCTATCTATCTATCTATCCAACTATCCAAGCCATCCTAGCAACCACCCTGGGTACCCTAGCAACCGCATAGCAACACCCTAGCAATCAAACTGAGTACCTTAGCAACCGCATAGCAACTCGTTAGCAACCGCCCCGGGTACCCTAGCAACCGCGTAGCAACACCCTATCAACAACCCCGAGTACCTTAGCAACCACATAGCAACTCCTTAGCAACTGCCCGGGATACCCTAGCAACCGCATATCAACACCCTAGCAACCACCCCAAGTACCATAGCAACCACATAGCA
>NW_015649705.1:0-2873 GCF_001515625.1 Sinocyclocheilus rhinocerous
ACACACACACACACACACACACACACACACATACGGTTCTGGAGTCTGGAGTTTGTATGAAGTTCCCAAAGTTCTAACTCGTTTTCACGAGTGGTTTTAAATTCAACCTGAGAGAATCACAAAGCAGAGGTTTGTCTTACGTTTACTGCTTAAATGGTTCAGCACCTATTTCAGCGGATAGAAGACCTTGTTTGTACTTGCGTTTGTGATGGCATTTCCTTGTTTGGCTGCTTGAGGGAATTCCGTTGCTGATTGGTTGGTTGAGATGACGTCGTTTCTGGGAAAGCCTTCCTGGAGAATGGAAGTTGCCTTGTGACGTAGGAGCTTCGAAAGTCGGTTGCCTTGGGCATGGAGAGTGATGTTTGGAGATCTTCTGAGATTTCCTTTGCTTGGCTTTAGACTTTGAAGTTCGGCAGTCGCAGAGTTTCAACTGAAGGGTTTGAGTTCTGGAGTCTCGCTTGTGCGATGTTTCGGCATGGGAGCACTTTTGGAGCGCGGTCACCAAGGCACAAAGCCAAAGGTCTTGAGAGAGAGAGAGCGAGCGCGAAACGAGCGAGTGAGAGAGCTTTGTGTCCCTTTTTAAGCAGGCTCGATGTTGGTCCATCCCACAGGTCGTTGTTCCAATCAGATAGTGGCTGCGGGGCTTAGCCACGCCCTGTGTGGTTCCTTTTTCGTGCACAAGTCACATGCTGTTTGTGGGGAGTATTTCTGCAAGTTTTAAGAACTTCTTATAAAAATATCATCACCGGAAAATGATGCTGAATATCAATTTTTCACTCACACCAATGTTATGTGACTAAAACAAGCTCTCACCCGATACTAAACTTCACATATCTTACACACATATTAAATGCTTTGTCTGCTAAAAAGAGTTATAAGGCAAATATTAAAATATCATAGATTCCAATAAACACATCAAATATATATATACGGCATAACACATACAGTGGATACATTTTCACTACTTATGAGTTTTAAACGTTTGTCTGTTAAAATCGTCATGCAAGGTTCTGTTTCTTTGGTTGTAAGAGGAGTTTGTAAGGGTTTCAGACAGGGCAGGAAGCAGATGGTCAAACGTCATGTGATAGTCATGCATAGATCCCGTGTTTGCAGGCCTGAGGGTGTGATTAAATTACTGTCCTTTTCCTGTTGGGTGTAATAGTTCATTCATTGGTGGTCACAAGACATCACGAGGTATCTATAAATTGTAGTCCTGATACAAAAGATCTCTGTGTTATCTCTTGATTGGATTGGTTCGTCATCTCATGATGAGTTGTTTCCGTGGCATATCAGTGTCCGTTCATGATAGAAATCCCTACATAGGCTATCGCATGTGAGGATGCTGCAGGTGGTGGATCGTTTATAGCCTTTTCTCACAGCAACTGGAATAATTAAATGTCAAAAAAATCTTTTTGATGGCGGATTGTAATCCAGAAAGGATTATATGAAACATGTGAATGAAATTAAATTATATTCCAGTTTTAAATATGCATCTGATTACATATAGCCTGGGATTACAAAAGATTTGTATTTTAAAGACAACCAGTTCGAAGGGAGCATAGTTTACTTTTTGGGTTAAAATAATTTCTTGGTATGAAATTTGAATGGTATGACAATTAGAGATTAGACTAGGGATGCGCCGATCCGATATTCATATCGGGTATCGGCTGCGATATTGCCATTTTTCTCGGATCGGGTATCGGTCAGAGAGGGCCGATCTAAATCCGAGATTTTTATTTTTTTTTCTCTCGATTGTGCGAATTATTCGGTGTTACTTCTGAAACCATATGATAGCTTAACCCTTCAACACGTACATCACAGCAGTGTGATCAGTCTTGGCTGGTCCCTGAAGCGTACGATCACTCCGGTGTGATTAGAGCTTTCAGTACGTCACGTCATCAACCGCTGAATTTAAATCCGCTTTCGCACTTTGGCTGGCGCGGAGCCAGATTGGACGCGCTGAGCGCTTGTCATATTATCACAAATATTCACTGTTTTCAACCATATAATGCTTATTTTAGGTTTCAGACATTTAAATACACATAAGTACTAGCAAACCCATACATTTACAGTTTGTAAAATACACGCTGATGTCTATGGAAACGGCAATAATCATCCTTAAAAATATAATCTGACGACATGTTTTTATTTATATCATATACAGATTGTGTAGGTAACTAGAAAGTTTACTCTGCTCTTCTCCCAGTTTACCGGAGACCTTCTTTAACATGTTTTGGAGGAGAGGATGAATTTGCATGTTGTAAATCCCACAGCTCGTATTCAGCGCGAACTAACATGGCGGCGCCCATCACCAGGTATAGATCAACTAACACGCTCGACATAAAAGTGTTTAAACTACCAAATAGATTTACTTGCACATATTTCAGAATCGCAATATAAGATATTTCATAATATAGTGAGCATGTTTGTGAATATCTTGAATAAAACAGGAAAAACGAAATAAAAGCGATCCATGTGTCATACAGAGCTATTGTGGCTGCGTTGTGTCACATGACAAGCATGACGCGTCGCCATGGAAACAATAAGGCGATACATTCTAAAATAACGGTCGCCTAAAAAAACCTCACGCTGGGGGCTCAGCTAGTATATTTTAAACTCACGTGCGAAAGGGTTAATGTGAACTACATATGCATATTTAAGTCCTTACATTAAAGTTCACACAAACTCTTTTCTCCGTTGTGGCTGTCAGTCATTCGTTCAGCCTTTAAACCCTGGTCGACTTCGGTTAACGCCAGGTTGCTTCAGGCTTCAAGCGCATCATTCTGCACACCGGATTTTTCACTAAATGTTTGGATTTTTAAAATTATAGTGCACTGATTTTTCTAGAATAACTTTTGCTGCCGAATTATCCA
>NW_015649706.1:0-322 GCF_001515625.1 Sinocyclocheilus rhinocerous
CAATAAACAACTGATAAAATTATCCACCCTTAAATAAAGTATTAAAGGGGTCATATGATGTGATTTCAATTTTTCCGTTCTCTTTGGAGTGTTACAAGCTCTTGGTGCATAAAGAAGATCTGTAAAGCTGCAAAGACTAAAGTCTCAAATCCAAAGAGATATTCTTTATAAAAGTTAAGAGTCAACCACGCCTACCTAAAACGGCTCGTTCTAACACGCCCCCACATACCTACGTCACTATCTGGGAAGATTTGCATAACGCCGCCCAAAGGTTCACGCAAAGAAAGAAGGCGTAACTTATATTCTCGCTGTAGTATTGTTG
>NW_015649706.1:430-563 GCF_001515625.1 Sinocyclocheilus rhinocerous
TCACCGTGGACGAAGCGGAGTCCAGCCCGGGGTCGTCACATGTGGTTGCTGCAAGCCCGCCGGACGCTCCTTCGTCGAATCCGCCGCTTCTGCTCACTCAGCCCGCCGGCCGTTTCTCACTTTATCCCCCGGC
>NW_015649707.1:0-499 GCF_001515625.1 Sinocyclocheilus rhinocerous
TAATCCCGCCCACTCTAAAGCGATACTAAACTGCAGTGGAAATGCGAACCAAGCCATGCCTTGCCGTGCCGAGCCGAGTCGTACCACGCAGTGGAAAAGCGCCATAAGATCAGAACTGACGAATTTGTGTCCGTGAGACTGCGTTCGGCCGGCGTAAGTTCTCTGTGAGATACCGGGTCCCTAGTGATCGAATAATTGAAAGTACGGGATGTTCGGAATAATCAAATATCTAATTTAATACATAATCGACATTTGTGATCAGTTTTTAATTAGAAAGACTGCCTAAATTTTAGGGCTGTGCAATATATCGAAATTATCGAAATATCGCAAATGTACATATCGCAATATGGATATCTCTACAGCTTGCAATATTTGGGGCCATGAACAAAAGACAAAGAGAAAATCACTCACTGCTCTTACTTAACTTTTGTAGCTTAAATAAGAATCAGTGCAAATTGAATTCAAAGAGTAAATACTAAGCAGTGTTTTATTTTTCCTT
>NW_015649708.1:0-200 GCF_001515625.1 Sinocyclocheilus rhinocerous
CGTGATATTTAGGCCCTGGAATGTGAATTGTACCAGGAGAACCTGAAAAAATGTGTATTTTACCCCCGCGTATGAAAACGCCCTCACCCGCCATGATTTAAAACGCCGTGTAAACATACTGTACACATTGTGTCAACTTATTTCGCAAGTATGGAGAACAGCGATAGATGGACGGACGCTGAAGGCCAGGCACTTGTAAC
>NW_015649708.1:351-731 GCF_001515625.1 Sinocyclocheilus rhinocerous
ACAACAAAAACACAGCTCCGATCACAGCGTCCTCCATCCTCCTGTTGTTAATGTTGTTCTTATTTGTTTCTGTTGTTGAACGCCGCGCACAAATGATGACGCTGTCGACCTGCGTACGTCACTTCTTAGTACACACTCTCGGTGCTAATGCAACCCTTTAAATGGTAGTGGGAAATAGTTCACGCAAAATCGTCCCGGTACTTTAGTACTGTACATTTAGTTCTGGAACTAAAGCGGTGCGAAAGGCCCTAATATTCATGAATCCAGCAGCTCGTTAATCCTTAGTGTTTTTTATATTGTTCTTATTAGTAGAATTCGTAGTATTATTACTATTATTATTATCTTATCAGTAGGCTATTATTGTTAGTTTTTTTCCCCCG
>NW_015649708.1:741-1409 GCF_001515625.1 Sinocyclocheilus rhinocerous
AGTTTGAAAATCGTGCAGTGTGAACTCGGCATTAATCGCCGCCCTTCGCCAGGCTCCCGACATGAGTGGGTGCGTGAGAGAGGAGGAGCGCTGAAATAGCCAGGGCTGGCGGCGTGTGATGGGGCACACCTGAACCGAATGGCGCCTCATCACCGCCGCTGCAAATGCCAAACGCGCCTCTCCCCGGGAGACCGGTCTCTTCCCCGTGCATGCACGCTGGTGTCCTCCTGGGTCCAGGAAGGGTGCGTAGAGGGACTCCCGTGCCGCCAGAGTCGTGAGCTACCGGACCCGCGGTCCGGACGAGAACCGCACCCGTTACACGGCCGTCGGGCCAGGATGCACCAGTTACACGGCCGTCGGGCCAGGATGCCGGGCCGTCTAGCCCCTTCGCACGCCGTGGGCAACGAGAAGGATGCAGCCGCTGGAAGAAGCCGCCGCCCCTCGCGCCCCGGACTGGAGAGGGAAGCGCGTGCGGCCGCCGGACTCCGTCCGCCCCTTGGACCCTTCCTTCCTGACCACTGCCCTTCCCTTCAGGAACCCCGCACCACAACAAGGACACCAGATCCCCTGTTTATTTTGGACCCTTGATTCCCTTTTTTTTCTGGACACTTTGTTCATTTTCTTTTAATAAAAGCCTCTCCGAGGCCTGACGCCACACCCACTGTGTC
>NW_015649709.1:0-928 GCF_001515625.1 Sinocyclocheilus rhinocerous
CAGTGCTCGAGACGCTGGTGAAACGGCCATAGAAACAGTTCTAACCCATCGCGTTTTGTGTGAATCGACTTTTATTTTCATTAAAGCTGGTTCTCAGTGTGGAACCACAGATTTATAAATTCAGTTTCCCATTATTTTCTTACTGTTAACGTTACCCGTGTTCACACCGGACGCAAGCGAACGCCTCTCTTGTTTTATTTTAACGCCTCTCCTAGTCAGTCTGAAATTATATAATTTACGAATATCATCCGTGTTGATTTATATCAGTTTTATTTGGTACATATAAAATAAATTAAAAAACGTTCTAAATATAAGTCCAGGAGTGTCCTAATCATTTAGTCCTGTCAGTCATCACGAGCGAACTAACGGTACTTAAGCAGCAATCAACTGAGGCGATTTAGCTCGGACATCGAGGCGTGCGTCGGCTTTGAGCCCTTCCAAGGACAGCAAGTCAAGTTAAATTTGTTTACCATTATTTATCAAAACTGGTAAAAACTCGTGAAATAAGTTTCTAGTCTTTGAGCTGCTAATTTAAATAATATTGCTTCTAATCATACACTCTCAGAAAAAAGTAAATTTCTCTGTTAGTGTACATATTAGTACCTTTTAGCTTTTGTACCTTAAGGTACTGCACCAGTGACCGTTTTGTACCTTTTTCTGAGAGTGTATACATACAGAGTTATTGTGTATTTTTCTAAATAGAAGTAATTTTTTTTATACTGATGAATGCCCATTAAAAAATACATTGACTTTATTGTTTAAATAACTGTTAAAATTATTAAAACCTCGAGCTCACACTGATCATTCTTTTTTTTTCTTTCAGAAAATGAGGTGGATGGGGAAACAGTAGCATGAGGTCTCACGGAGAACATGATCTCACATTTATTTCAAGGCTCCTTTTAAAAAACAGGCCAAGTTTAACAAATTT
>NW_015649709.1:1002-2303 GCF_001515625.1 Sinocyclocheilus rhinocerous
ACACATGGGAGGTATATGTGAATAAAATCCATTTTACATAAGTAATGTTTGGTAATAAATTACTTGTTATATTTGTCCTATGTTTAGTGGTTGACCGATACTGATTTTTTTTATGCCTGATGCCGATATCTTAGAAAGCAGGGTGGCCTAGCAGCACACACAAAAGAAACTCAGTTTATATGATGTGCTAAACATTCAAAATGTGGAGTTTTTATATTTATAATATATGATGCAGTTAAGTAGGGCTGGAACGACGAGTAAAATAAATATTACAATTTATAAAAAATATTAACAAAATTACAAATTTGAACCAGGGAAGTTTCTGAAATTTGGTTGATTTGACATGACTTTTAAATTTGATCCAGTAGACGATTGCTGTCATTGGTGAGGATGCATCCTCTGTTGAGGGTCATGTAAATGTCCTGCATATCCAGTACAGCAAAGTGCGACCAGACACCTTGGTGGTCAAAGACCGAATGCAGCGAACGTTTGCGTGGCAAAGAAGGGAGATAAGAGATGGAATGACTGTGGAGGATATACTTAAGAAATACCCTTTCTTAAAAACACTCTCAGAGGTCAGTGATATCACAGATTTTAAATCAGTTCTCAGCTTAAAATAAATGTTGAATATCGATATAAACAAACAGTATGCTAAAATGATCATTCACAGTTATAACTTTTGTAAAAACATTGTAATTTTCTAAACCTTCAGGTGAACAAATATATGTGCATTCAAGCTTAGAAATATTTGTACAGTGATATTACTAAAGGGAAATGGCAACGAAAGAGGCAACAAAGAATATTAAAATGTCTGATTTGATTTTTAGTTAATGTGAATGAATAACTTTCTCTTTCTGTCAATTTTCAGTTGTGTGATTAAGCTGACCGAATGCATTCATCAACTGTCAGTTTAAGCCAGCGCTTCAAGGACGGCTTTACCAGTATTGTGCCAAAGGTGCTTGAGCTTGTTCAAAGAAATGCTCCATTGGCCAAAGTCTACAAAGAAGCAAGAGAAGAGATGCTTGCAGAAGATCTACCAGGTATTGACATAAAACATAGTGGTTTTGTGATAATCTATTTCTGAGCTTTTTTTAAGAACTGATAGTTTTGTTAATTAAAAGTATAGGTGCTCAACAAATATATTTGTTGAAAATTTGTGCTTACTGTCCATACAGTATCTCCATGAGAAACTGTGATCTAGCAGTGGGTGATATGACCAACGTCTTCTATCACAATATAAGTAATTTTGTTTCACGATAAGTTTAATAAAAAAAAATTAGTCTATAAAAAATACTAGTCTA
>NW_015649710.1:0-177 GCF_001515625.1 Sinocyclocheilus rhinocerous
CACATGTGAAATCAGTCCAATAGCTGGGCGAGACGTCACGGGCGGCTGACGTCATGGCCAGGAAGCTATAAAAGCACTTACGGCGGAGCCGGCATCAGCTTCAGGAATGAAGCAAGCGCCGGCAGGGATGCCGGAAGTATGGCACCGAGACGCAGCGTCTCGTTCCCTCGAGGAACT
>NW_015649710.1:1515-1639 GCF_001515625.1 Sinocyclocheilus rhinocerous
CTGGGAGAAAGTGTTTCAGAACTCGAAACATGGCCAGCATCTCCAGACAATTGATATACCACGTCAGATGGCGACCATCCCACAGACCGCGGGCAGGGTGGCCACTCATGACCGCACCCCAACC
>NW_015649711.1:0-148 GCF_001515625.1 Sinocyclocheilus rhinocerous
CTCACAGACAATTTGCGGGCTATATATATATATATATTTTTTTTAAATAATTCCAGTCTCGCCAGTCTGACGCACGCGGGTTCTCGCTTTATTTCCTTATCACTTCTCGCGTGTGTTTTGTTGTGAAACGTAGTTTGCGGACCAGACA
>NW_015649711.1:785-1710 GCF_001515625.1 Sinocyclocheilus rhinocerous
TTCACGGAAAGGAAAGGATGACAACGTGCATTCTGTTTGTTTGCTTTATTTTACAACGCACAAATCTTGTTTTTATTGTGAGTGTGCAAAAATAAAAGTAAACACTTTTGGGGATTATATCTTACTCCAAAAATGTAGTTTTTTATGTTTCAGCTGTTCGATCGCACAGGTGCCTCGTGCGCACACACCCCACATATTCTAGCAATTCAAACTTACATCGCAGTCTGTTCATTATCAAAATAACATACAGTCAACCAAACATATAAAAGTTTACACTGGTCAGTTTAAATAGACCGTAGTATACCGGTCCACTCTGCTGTTATGCCAAGGACGTTTTTGCTCATGTGAAGAGGATGATCTTTTCCGTCTATATGCAAATGCGTGTAAAGTACAAGCCTAGTTTACATTATAAATAATAGTTTAACATTCAAATACATTGAGAATATGGAAACATTTGGATTTGTGCCGAATGAGACGTGAGAAATAAGCTCCAAATACATCCAGGCAAACCCGCGCTCGCTCAAGTCTCGTATGCACGCAAGCATGCACTGTCACGATCTAATGCACTGTAAATGCCGGATTTTTAAAAACAAATAGGCCTACCGGAATGCAACAATTCAAAATCTGACATTTTCCGGAACAGGATCCAGCAGGATAAGTACTGGTCATAATACTCACATAAAAATGTTTAATGTTAGCAACAGTGCGTTCGATGTGGAACGAGCGGTGTGTCCAAAACAAAATGAGCAGAGGGCAAACGTGGAGGAACGAAGAGGTAAAGTGCCTTTAATGAGCTCTTTGGGAGTTCGCAGGTGGTGAAAATAAAATCATAAGTACACGCAACAATGAATGCGCTTAGTCCAGCAGACGGCATAGGTGTATTCAACTTAAAATGGCGCTGAGCAGACCGATCAGTGAATGGGTA
>NW_015649712.1:0-197 GCF_001515625.1 Sinocyclocheilus rhinocerous
AAGACGCACCCGTAATTGCTCTTTTAGGGAAAAAGCTATTTTAGCATGCTGAGGCGCACAGGGAAGATGGCCGCCTGCAACACAAACAGGGGGTAGTGCAGCCTGATGTGTGTAACCCACTCGACACGGGAAACCACCACCGCTGAAGCGCCATACCGCCAACACGAAGAGCTCTCAAAGAGCACACTGAGCTCGTT
>NW_015649712.1:365-568 GCF_001515625.1 Sinocyclocheilus rhinocerous
CATGCCAATGTGCATTGGCTCGTTTAGTTTACACTCGAAGTAGATTGGTCTCTCTAAGCAAGATCCCAATTCGTCGGTCATCCGACGTGATGTCGGGAGTGACCGATTGAAAGGGAACAGTTGATTTGCATGGCAGACATGGAGATCCAGATTTTTTCTTGTTCATTTGTTTTTAATATTCAACAGGCAAAGTTCTTCTGTAT
>NW_015649713.1:0-1938 GCF_001515625.1 Sinocyclocheilus rhinocerous
AAAAAAAAATGCCATAAATCAGTTGGATAACATAACATAACATAACATAACAACACACCTCTTGCCAACAAACAGCATGATTTAAGAGATCAATCATGTCCATCAGACAAACAATGCAACATATGTTTTGGTCAGAAATTTTATACTTGGTGTTTCTTTTGTTCTTGTGACATTCTATAAATATAGTGAATTTGTGGTAGTCAATATTATATGGCAACCACAGGAAAAACTATGACATATCATACGTTATTGACCAAAGTGTCATGATGTCCACACCTCTTTGCTATCTCAAAAATGATTTTGAGTCATAGAGAATGTCCTTAGTCATATGTATTACATAAAACTAAAGGACACATCCATGGAAATGTCCAGCATACCATCATTCATCCACCACACACATGGTGTGCTCAAAAGTGCATTAAAGCATTTAATTTTCATTTCAGTTAATTTGATCATTAAGCACTTTCAAGAAAGACATGATGTCTGAACTGGTTTGCTGGTGTTAGGTGGAGTAAGATGTTCTGGTTTAGATTAGGGAACATATATTCACTATGAACTAAAATTTAAACTATTAATTTGCTGCTTATTGATAGCAAGGTAGTAGTTGTAGTAGATATGTTTAGTTATTGGGTAGGGTTAAAGGATCTAGAATATGGTCGTATAGAATAAGGCATTAATATGTGATTTATAAGTACTAATAAAGAGTAACATAATGAATGTTTGAATAGATTGAATGGATAGATTGTAACAGCGAGACTGATTGATGCTTTTGTGTAGGTTTTGACACTAAGCTCATTTTTGTTGCATGTAAACTAAAAATGCACTATATTTTTAACACATAATTTTTTTTGTAACAGGCTTTTATGATGCATCATAAAAATGTTCTGTAATAGATCTGCAGGTCTGTTATGCATCATGCTGTGTAAATGCACACCACAACCTGAAAGTGTGAAGCATCTTACTTTTGACAGAACCGCTAAACACACCAATTAACCACTTGTATTCATATACCAGGAGGACTCACAATTTGATGTTCATTTTGATTAGTTCTGTCAGGACCACTATCGTCAAAATGATAGATACTTAGCATAAAGTTTGGTTTGGCGGTATGGTTCTGTTCTGGGCAAAAACCTCCCTGCCCATCCATGCAGCCTGCCGTGAATGAGCAGGGACAGCAGCAATAATAACCCCCCTAGGGTTAACAGAACAGAACAAGGCAGATATCATTAATGTACTTAATAATATTTAAGTGTAACACTTTATTCAAGATAAAGGAGTCTGATTAGCAAAGAATATCAGAAAGCCAAGTCCTGACTGTGGCGAAAGGAGGAGCTGGGGATGGAGGAGGGTAATTTGCTCCGGAGCAAGCTGAAAAGCTGCTGAATAATACTGAATAGAGCTTATATAGGAATGCCGCGATAGGTGTCGTATTCCTATAGGTAGATATGATCAGCTGAGAATCAGCTGATGCAAGCCTGACTCACGTGACCTGCCAGAACTAACACTAAAGCTTAATTTTTGGCACATCAGCTGAGAGCTGATGCAAGCTTGACTCACGTGACCTGCCAGAACTAACGCTATCGCTTAATTTGTGCAGCTTCAATGGATATTATGTTTCAGAGCTCAAAGTCTGCTAGTTTTTAAAGCATTGTATATGTAGTAATGTATGTAATAATCATCATCTTGCCCCGTAATGTTTTCCTTATTAAAAGGGATAGTTTACCCATAACTGAAAACTCTGTGTTTAAATAAATCTTTTTATTGGGAAATCCAACAATCCAAAAAACATTGTAACGTGCATCTTATGATTCCACATTACAAACAAAAAGAGGAAATAAGCAAGAAAGACACAGAGAAACAAACAGAGAAACTGAATTTTTGAACTAAATTCTTTGCAAATGTAATGAATTTACCATTTCTTCCACCCACATTGGGTGA
>NW_015649714.1:0-2691 GCF_001515625.1 Sinocyclocheilus rhinocerous
CTATCGTGACCGACAAAAATATCGTGTAGTCTGAACCCAGCATTAGTTGTGTCTATCAATTAACCGTTCGCAAAGAGCTTGATTGACAGGCGATCTGACCAATCAGAACGCGGATATTATGTGCCGCCGCTGCTATCCGCCATCTTGCCCAACATCTACAACCAGTGTTGCCAAGTCCTCGGTTTTTCCTGACAGGTAACCCTGTCTACAATCAGAAAAAAAAACAGTTAACCTTTTTACACTCTTACAAGAATGTTAATACATGCATAAAAATACTTTCTAACTTTTTATGAACTTGACTAATTTGCTCAATTTATTGTCATTCACTAATGAACTAGTATTCTGGCATAACATCCATTTAAAAATAGTTACGAAATAACTCTTCAATAAAAAACACATTCATTAGACACTAAAGCATTTGAATTACAGGTTTCGTCTGAAATGTAATAATTTTAACTAACCTTTTTCAATAAAAAAGTGAAACAGACAAGAGTTTGCTGTTAATCAGGCAGTCCTCTGTTTTGTCTGAAGATGCCCAGGGTCGCCATGGCAACTCAAGCTCTCAACTGTCAGCCAGAACTTAGAAAATGCAGCTTAATTCTCTTCAAATACACTCATAATATATCTTAAGCCGGGCTCACACTACAGGAGTTTTAAAATCCTAACCGATTATGAAATCTGGTTGCACACATAAGGAGAATCTTTGCGGATTATCTTCCCTCAAATCTTAAACATGCACACACTACAAGATTTGTGAATCGTAGCGCATCACACACTACAAGATATTATTAAGATTATCATGCCAGAGGGAGTGCCTCACGTGATCTCACGCAGCAGATCGTCATTGATATTTCAGTGATGTTTACATATGTTAGGGTGACCATACGTGCCATTTTCCCAGGACGCGTCCTGGCCAGGATTTCTATATTGCCTAAAATATCTAGGTTTTGGCTTTGTTTGCGTGTGCAGACCGATCGGTGTATGACATCAAAGTACCATACAGACGGTTATGTTTTCGAAACGCTCTTGAGGTACTTTGATGTCAAACACTGATCGGTCTGAGCCGCACTGCTTTTAAGTCGAAAACACCTAATATGTACGCGTAATTGCATCGCTTTGACAGTAGATCCCACCTTCTCACACGCCATGATTGGTCAATTATGTACAATGCTTGCATGTTATTGGTCAAACTACTTTTCGATCATTACCTTCAGCAAGCATGAAAACAAAGCCAAAACAAATCCTGGCCAGGACGCGTCCTGGAAAAATGGCACGTATGGTCACCCTATTCTTGTCGATCCATCGGTTCACATTTAAAAAATAAGGGTTGATTTTTGCTTTGGTCTGAACAAAAACAGCAGACAGGCTTATTGAAAATGTAAATTCCTTTGAGGCAGCAGAAGTGTAGCGTTTTCCCCGGTAACAGGAGTACACAAAGCAGCACAGCACTTGACCTTGAAATGTGCAGTGCTGATATTTATTCAATGAAATCGTAGCCTTTTGAAGTTTAATCATCATATTAATCTATAAAGCAATTCTTTTCTTTCCGTCCACAAATTTAAGACTTTCTTGTACTATTTTTCAGGCTAGATCAGCCAGTGCGCATGCGTAGTCCTAAGCGCATGTCTCAGAGCGTTGACTGTTTCTATAGCAACCTGAACTTCTAACCATAGATATGTAGGTATTTATATCTATGCTTCTAACGGCAGCTGCAGTGACGCGCTGACTTTACCTATTAGCGATGGGCTCTTTTGCTGTTGCAAAATTGAGTGTTGCATTTTTCCCCATTCAAAACTATACGAGTGACACGTCTTGGGTATTCTATAGTCTTTGGGAGTGGGATGACTTTCTTTTATAAGGTAATTTTTAATTTTTACAATGTTTTTGTAATGTATTATCACGGGTTGAAAAAAAACACGTAGGCTTATAGTAATATATACATTTGGTTTGAATATATTTTATTAGGCTATAAATATGTGACTATGTTACAGCTCCCCTCTGAAGCTCTTGTGTTCTTCTCCTTTTCCATCTCTCTAATCCTATTCTGATCACAGGTGATTGGAGATGAGCATTGTTCCCACTTTGATTTTTGTAAAAATAACTTCTGTTTTTACTTTTAGATAAAAGAGTAGTTTCAGTTGAATATGTTGCAGGCTCATTTATTGGTAATAAATAATTGATAATAAATAATATTGATGATAATAAATCATCAAAAAATATTGGGCTTGTTTTGGGCTTGTTTTTGAAGCTTCGGTTGCTTATTTGTCTCGCGAGAGTTGGCAACAGTGTACAGCAGCTGTTTTGCAGTCGCGCATTGGCTATTGTGAGAGTACTGAAGTAATCATAGCCGTCATCATCCCGATTTAAATCCTAAATATCAAACATGTTTGATATGATCGGTGCTGTCCCTATTTGTGTGCGAGCAGATCGGGAGGTGCAAGATTCGATCGGTGAATGACTCACATTACCAGATAATCTGCGCCGAACATCGGGACCAATCGAGGTGCTCGACAAGATTTTTGCTCCGATTCTTGGGAGGGGAAAATCGGGGCTAAATCGGGCTAAAAATCCTGTAGTGTGAGCCAGTCTTTAATGTAGTAAAAAATCTTATAAAATACATGTAAATACTAAACACGTGCAATCAGCAACTAATATACAGTATATATATATATATATATATATATATATATA
>NW_015649715.1:0-1659 GCF_001515625.1 Sinocyclocheilus rhinocerous
CTTTTATGTTTGGTTGACTGCATTTTAGTTTGAGGATGAATGGCTCAAATGTCAGGCAACTGTAGAACTAATGTTGTTTGTGTGTGCGTGAGGCGCCTGTGCGATCAGATGGATTAAATCAAATAAAGATATAATTCAAGTTTATTTGTACAGCGCTTTTCACGATACAAATCGTTGAAAAGCAACTTTACAGAAAATTAGGTTTCTACAATATTTATTAGTAGCTTATCAGTGGTGACTGTCAGTTAATGTACATATGGCAGAAATGTACGGAAAAATCAATTAAAGACGTAATCAAACAGACGATGAACACTATTAACAGCAATTATTATATGATGCAATCAAACTTATAGCAAAAATTGGTAGTTCTGTATGTTGCTTGTGTCACAAAAACGAGCGTAGCCTATACTTGTTGCACAGTGGGTTTTTTCCCCCTTTTGTTAATCTGTTAATTATATTATAGTCTATTATATATTTTGTGTGATACTATTTATTTTATTCCTTTTATAGGGAATAATTCATTTCTGTTTTTCTCCTTTCACAGAAGCGCAGCAGGTGCATGATGCGACGATTGAATCATCATGGTCTTGTTTACGCTGCTGCTATTTACGCATGTAAAGCTAAAGTCCTGTTTTTAAAAAATAAAAAATCTTAATCGAATCTTACTGGTTAACGATCGACTAATGAGCTTCATTTGACGGTCAGGAAAATAAAAATGAACAAAATGCTGTCATTCTAGAATTCTCCACCACTTGCGTACACGAGCTGAGATTTCATCGTAGCCACCGCTCACGTCCATATTGATCAATTCCAAGTTTTGCGTTGAAACGACCGAACGCCCAACTTTCTGTCGTACGTTCGTTTCGTAAATGAGGCCCAATGTGAATGCTTTAATGTGATTTGGCCATTTGGGCCGCCACTTTTCAGACACATATAGATTTATTTTGCATCTCAAGAAGCTACAATGATAATGCGTCTAAAGAATGTATTTGAGAAGTTTCCGCCACAGAGGAAAAAAGACAAAAAAGCAACTACTTTCCTTATCTTACTACGATCGGTTCAGTCCAGTGATAGACAGTAAAATGTGCCTAATGCAGAAAATGTTATGGCTTTTAAACAACAAATACTACTGAAGGTGACTGTCTTTTAAGGTTCATGTTTTTTAAAGTTCTTCTGAGACAACCCTTTTTGAGGTGATAAACACTGTGTCTCTTCTGCATCTGTTGTACTACGTGACAGAAACCTCTTCCAAATGTCTGGCTGAATGACAGGTCTTTCTTTTGTACATGGAGGTCCTTATGCAATCAGTTGACCAGACTCTTCACAAAGATCTTCACTCTCTCCCTCAAATCTTCACCAAGATCTTCATCCTCTCTCTGACATCAGCCATCATCACACCCTGCTTAAAATCTGCTAGCATCATCCCTGTTCCTATAGAAGCAGCCACCAATAACTGTGAATGATTACAGACCGGCTGCACTAACAGCAGTAATCATGAAGTGCTTTGAGAGATTGGTCTCACAGCACATCAAATCCAGCCTGACCTGCAGCAGTTTACATACAGAGCAAACAGATCTACAGAGGACAGCATCAGGACAGCCCTTCACACTGCATTCAACCTCCTCCAGCTCCAGGAGACCTGTGTAAGAACAACGCTCT
>NW_015649716.1:0-113 GCF_001515625.1 Sinocyclocheilus rhinocerous
TATATTATTTATTTTCATGGCTGACATGTGGCCTTCCTATGGCTTCCTTGTGGTCCAAATCTGGCAAACAGGAGTGGTCCACCCAAATGCCATCATTCTTCACAGTATGTGGG
>NW_015649716.1:222-487 GCF_001515625.1 Sinocyclocheilus rhinocerous
GCCTTATTTGTTTTATTCATGGCTGACATTGGGCCTTCTTTTGGCTTGCTCATGGCCCAAATCTGGCAAACAGGAGCGGACCGCCCAAATGCCATCATATGTGGGCCAGATGAATGTGTCAGGTGTGGGCCTGATCTGGGCCTCAGGAATTTTGCTGTCTGGGTTATGACTGGTTTTGTGGTCCAGGGTCACATATTTGATTTTTGCAGATCAGCTCCTCCCACTGCAACCACATCATCAGTGAAGCTCCTCCCAGACTGTAGTT
>NW_015649717.1:0-190 GCF_001515625.1 Sinocyclocheilus rhinocerous
AAAAAACTATCACAGTAAGTAGATCATCTTCAGATCTGATGCTGTATCCTCACCAACTGTGGCACAATAATGCATCAAGCAATAAAATATCATCTGGATAAATCTGTCCTAACCAAACATTACAAGTGACATGACAAAGAAACATTATCTAAAGTTTTCACAGTGAATAAAGTTAATCTTCATCTTCAAA
>NW_015649717.1:865-1237 GCF_001515625.1 Sinocyclocheilus rhinocerous
AACACAAACGTGCTTCATGTAAAAGGTTTTATTAAGATTTGTTTAATGTTGGGAATTTCCCCTGCCTATTAAAAAAAATAAAAAATTAAGTATCATATTCATTACAGTAGCAAACATCAGATTGCACTGTATTTTATGTATGTTCATTTTTATTCTTGACAGTTTTAATTCATTTTAAATCAATTTTTGAATCATTTTATAATTTTGAAATTCCTTGTTTTTATCATTGTGATCATTTTTTATGATTATTTTAATTCCTTATATATGTAAAGCATGTTGAATTACCACTGTGTATGAAATGTGCTATATAAATAAACTTTGCCTTACATAATTAATTAATAACGTAACATAACATAGCATAACATTTCACTT
>NW_015649718.1:0-2013 GCF_001515625.1 Sinocyclocheilus rhinocerous
TCCGCTCCCGGAGCTGTCCCTAGCGCGAGCATGCCTCCACTAATGACGCAGGCCCGATGCCCGTCATTCCCCCTCTCTTTCCCCCTTCCTATTCCGTCCCCAGTATTGCCCCAAGCGTGAGCGTGCCTCCGCAAGCGGTTCCGGCGACTACCTTTCCACTTCCCCTCGCTCGCTCTTCCTTCTCCCTTTCTTCCGCCACGCCTCTACCCACCCCTCAGAACGCCCTCGCCTTGGAACCACCCCCCGTGGCCAGCAACATCAGGACACAGATCTTGGCAGGTGCGGATATAGATCTTTTTTCCCTTCTGTCACCAATTTCACCTTCATCCGCAGATCGCCAAATCGACTGCGGCGGATTTGTTGTCACGTTAAAAAACACAGCTCACAACCCATCACGTATTTTATCATTTGCCGAATTCACGATCGCTTTCACCCGTTACATAGAAGTCATCTGCACTGTTTTTCCTCACAGGAGACGCGAGCTCGTCGATTATCTCACGATAGTCGCCGAACTCGCGTTATCATACGGCGGCTCTCACTTTTACACTTACCACAAATTATTTGCAGCTAAATGCGCCATCCGAGTGGCCCAGTGGAACCAATGTCCTTACTGGGGGGTCTTGGACACCGAACTCCATAACAGAGTCTTTTTAGGCTGCCGCAACATATCTTGCGCGGTCTGCCGATCCGTCGCCCACTCCACCATTACATGCCCTCTAATCAACCCATCTATTCCCCCCTGCCCCGAGCCATCCCAGCCCAAATCCACCAGCTATGTCCCATGTCTCCTAGACATCCCAACCACCCCCTTTCACCCCACTTCCACCTACCACCACCGTTCAGCTCCCTCTGATAGCCAGGTCTGTGCCAGTTTTAATACTGGCAGATGCTCAAGACAGCGCTGCCGTTTCATGCATGTTTGCAATTTTTGTGGTGGCGCTCACTCCCGCTTGATATGTCCAGTGCAAAAAGCTGCAAATAAAAATGTTAAACAATACTTATCGACTCCTGTAAATGTTTCTCGTTTGTCTTCAGAATTGCTTCATCACCCTGACTCCCTTTTTACGGATTATCTACTATCGGGTCTCTCTCATGGCTTTCACCCCGGTGTCGGAAAACTCCCCTCCCTAAGCCTCATCTGCCCCAATCTCCAGTCCGCTCTCGCCGAACCCGAAACAGTCGATCTCCTAATTAAAAAAGAAACCGACGCAAACTTCATGTTCGGCCCCTTTTCTGTCCCTCCCTTTAATGTTTTCCGTGTTAGCCCCATCGGTGTAGCTACCAGGAAATTCTCAGGTAAAAAACGCCTCATAATCGATCTCTCATCCCCGCATAATTCCCCGTTCCCAAGCGTTAACAGCCTCATTCCGCTCGAAGAATTTTCTCTCCACTACCATGACATTGACCAAGCCATTACCCTGATCAAAAACGCGGGCCGCGGCGCTTGGCTGGCCAAAGTCGACATCACCTCTGCCTTTAAAGTGATGCCCATTCCCCCGGATTTTTGGCATTTATTTTGCATCCGCTGGCATAATAAATTTTATTTTTCCGTCTGCCTCACTTTCGGCCCAAAAATTTTCGACATGTTGTCAGAGGCAATCTGCTGGATCCTCTCCAACAATTACGCAATACACTACCTGATCCATCTTTTAGACGATTTCTTAATCATCTCGCCTCCCGACTCCATCCCAGCCGCGCATCTTTTGACAACCCAAAAGGTTTTTGCAGAGCTCGGGATTCCTCTCGCCCAAGACAAAACCGCGGGCCCGAGCACCTCCATCGAATTTTTGGGTATCAACTTAGATTCTCAAAAATTCCAGGCTTCTCTGCCGATGGAAAAAATTGATAGTACGATCTTGGTCGCTTCCACCCTCTTAGACAACCCAAGCGGCTCCAAACGCGAGCTGCTATCCATTCTTGGTCATCTAAATTTTGCGATGCACATCATCCCGCAGGGCCGCCCTTTCTTCTCACATCTCCTCTCTCTCGCGTCCTCCGCCCACGCACTAGAGG
>NW_015649719.1:0-2126 GCF_001515625.1 Sinocyclocheilus rhinocerous
ATAATGTTTTGAGAGCTGCAGTGTAATTGTGATTTAAAAAAAAAAAAAATCTTACCGGTGACAAAATGTGCTTTAAAAAAATAAAACGTTTAACATTTTTTTTGTATGTTTTTTTTTTTTTTAATCTTCTGGCAGCTTTTTTGACTTTCTCAACACAGAGGAGAGTTTTGTAATGTTAACTCAATACACTGGAGTTAAAATATCAAGAGTTAAAATATATCTTAAAGGTGTTAAATTGTAACTTTACACTGGGGTCCGTGGACACAGAACAGCAGAATATTAACGCATGCGCAAAGTCTCTCGTTAAGCGTTTTCCTCCTGTAGAAAAACATAAACACTTAACATGGCTTAATGTATTAAGATGCTATTAAAATATCAAATTCAATATACAGTTTATTAATATAATGAATATGTATATAGTATTTTCCTCCCATACCGCAAAACGTGGCATGATGTGGCATAATGGACTAAAAAGGCCAAACTCAATATGCTCCTCTACATTATTAATATGCATAACTAATATACAGGCAAGCAGGTGAGCCCAGAATAAACGCAACATGCAAAGTTTCGCGTTAAGTGTTTTTCCATATAGAATAAACTGTCTACAGCTCTTTTATATCATTGTCTTTGTCCATTAAGCTACATTACGTGTTTTATTTATAATGATTTTCTATGGGAGGAAAATGTTTAACGTGCAATTTAATGCATTGCGTTCTGGGCTCGTCTGCTTGCCTGTACTGGAGTTGATCCTTTTAAAATCACTTAATGCATTTCAAAATGCACGTTCATATTTGTTGGTCTGTATATACTTTGAGTCAACAACAAGACATATAGGCTACTGTATTGCCTTTATCATAGTCCGTTATTATACAACATTAAGCGTTTTGCTGTATGGGAGGACAAGTGAAAGTTTGCGCATTGTGTTCATAGTCATCTGTTTGCCTTGTAGTAGGCTAGGCCTACATTAAATAATAACTATATATCAAATTTGATCTTTTAATTGAACGTATCTTAATACATTACGCCATGTTAAGTGTTGATGTTTTTCTACAGGAGGAAAACGCTTAACGAGAGACTTTGTGCATTGCGTTCATATTCTGCTGTTCTGTGGCCACGGATTTACGGGTCTTGTCTTTTTCTTGCTGGACCCTGTATGTTATAGTACTAAATTAGTTTTAATCGTTTAATCACCACAGCATCTTGTCTCCATTGGCAACACGCACGATTTGTGTCAATTGCAAGTGACGTCGCAGGTATTGGAGAGTGCAAGTGGCATTGTAATTTAGTTTATTTTTTCTTGTCTTCACCACCTGGCTACTGTTGTAAAATGTTGAGCGATTCAAACAAAAAGTAATCAATAAATAGAACAAAATAAAAAAATAAAAGACTGCAAGTGACGTCGCTAGCGGAAACGCAAGTGTCTGAGAGTGCAAGTGCAAGGCTGCAGCTAGACCCTCTTGGGGGGTTGCTTTGCTTTTATTTTGTTCCATCACGTGCTAATCTGCCTATTGCCATATGGCACAGATTGCTTACTTTTGGCTTAGCCCTGTTAGGCTACATAAAAAAGCCCCACCTTTAGCCTATTTTAATGTAATCAAAATAAAAATTTAATTAAAACTAAAATGTAATTAATAGTAAATAAATGAATGCAGTGTAATGTTTTGATTAATAGAATGTGTACTTAAAGAATATAAGTCCTATTAATTAATTAAGTATCGTTAATTAAGCGAATAATATAAAACATAAAAATAAACAGGCCTATACTATTATTAATATTAAATTAATTATATGCAATTGTAAGATGCATACTTACAGTAACCTAAAAATGTGTCCGAGGCTTTGTTTAATTATAGTTTTAGGGGGTTTTCCGTCTTAAACCAGCGAAGTTACTCTGTAACTGTAAAGGAAATACCAGCAGCAGCTCACAGCTGTAAAAAGACATGTCATCTACGATTAGTAGAAATACACCTCCATTTCAAGTCTAGGCAGGCATCTCACTAGGTTCTAAGAGTTTTACACGGATTGGAAACGAGAATGTTTTTATTCTACGTGCTTTCCAGTGTTGCCAAACCCCTCCCTCCGAAAATCGCTAGAACCACCCTCAAAAGTCTCAATTTTTCACAAAA
>NW_015649720.1:0-808 GCF_001515625.1 Sinocyclocheilus rhinocerous
TCTGATTGGTCTTCTCTCCCTTAAAAGAGATGACAGCATTTCCTTTAATGGGGGTGGCCATTTTGTGAACTATGCTGTTTTACCCCATTTGTATGCTTAGAGAGATTGTTTGGATATTCATTGTTTTGTGTAACGGTAATCTGGCTTACCCGACCCTTGCCTGTTGTACGATTTTGATTTTGGATTCTCCCCCTGAACTTGATGTTTCTTTGTATATATTTATTGGGAATATTGTACATAGTTATTGGGAAAGTAAGGAGTCAGACGCCATCTTTTGTTTTTGTAACGTTTGGATCTGTGTTTTTGGATTAGGTAGTTAGGTTAGAGAATTGTATTTTATTTTAGTTTCTTTACTTCGGATAGGTAATTTAGAGGGTTTAATATTAAGAACGTTTTGTTTATTATTTTGGCACCGTCGGCTCCTGAAAGTGGACTCCCAAATAAAAATTCAAAAGAAGTTGATTGTTCACACTCGGGTTTTTTTTCCATGTTGCGCTCTACCCCTAGATGGGGCGTAACATGGAAATTGGGGGCTCGTCCTTTCTTGCTAACTTGGTAGCTCGTCCATTTCGTCCGTTCCGGTGGGAAGTAGTGAGGTGTTTATTTATTCTGTTGTGGTTTCTCTTTGACTGGGATTTTTCTTTTGGTAAGGGAGGAGTTACGGTAATTAGTATGTCATCCAAATTCGAACTCGATAAATTTACGATCGCGCCGACAGTAGAAAAATTGGAGAAATGTCGTAAAGATGATTTGTTAGTGATCACAGATTTCTATGATATAGTTGTACCTCGAAATGCGTTGAAGAGAG
>NW_015649721.1:0-781 GCF_001515625.1 Sinocyclocheilus rhinocerous
AAAAAAAGCCAGTGAATGAGGTTTCTGGATACCTCCATCTATTTTAGTAAATACAATAAGACTCCCTGCCAATTCATTGAAGCTTTCAGCAGTATCATACAGAAAATGAGAATGAGAGGACGTATGAGAAAATGAGAGGAGAGATAAACAATACCTGCCAAGAATATTTTAATTCTTAGGAATCTTTTCCTTTAACCACAGAGAGCGAAGAGGACAGATTAATGGACTGTATTTATGACCTAAAATTAACAAGCATGATTTTTCTTCTCATTGCCAAGAGCACAGTACATCATTATTTATCACTCCCATCTCTCTTGTTGCTCTGTAGATGTCATACAGAACCTGAATATATTTTCCTCCACTACACACCTGGATTATCTGTGAATGTTGACCTACTTCTGCTGGACGTCTCACATGATGCATCAAGATTTAGGCATCCAAAGGCCAAGCTGGGTGTAAGTACAAAGGTTTGCTTTCGAGACAGGATCTCTTGAAGGAATATTCTGGGTAGTGTTATTTTAGTAGCATTGAAATATTCCAGTGTTTATTAAAATTGTGAAATATTTTTTTTTCTGTTTTGTTTATATAATATATATATATATATATATACATACATATTTTAAAATATATACATGTATGTTTGTGTCTTTATATATACATAATAAAAAGAAACAGTACACACATACAGTATATTATATAAACAAAAACTTTTATTTTGGATGCGATGACTCGCGATTAATTTTTGCCAACACCATAAAACAACAAAGAATTATAATTTTTT
>NW_015649721.1:1022-1173 GCF_001515625.1 Sinocyclocheilus rhinocerous
AACAGCAATGATTATATGTTGCGATCAAACTTATAGCAAAATTTGGTAGTTTTGGATGTTGTCTGAGGGTTAGCGTCATTAGCGTCATTGGTAAGGACTATTTTATGCTTTTATAAAATTATATGCTTCACATGTACGTTTTTAAATCATT
>NW_015649722.1:0-499 GCF_001515625.1 Sinocyclocheilus rhinocerous
GAGCAACAAAACCAACCTTCCCTGGTGGTCTAGTGGTTAGGATTCAGCTCTCTCATTACCGTGGCCCGGGTTCGATTCCCGTTCAGGGAATGCTCTTTTGCCTTCCAACGGTGGACTGTGAAGTGAAGCTCTGCTTGCAGCTGCTAGAAACCCAGCCAAACAACAAAAAAGGTGGGCATTTGAAAATGGACCTCTTTCGAGCCGGAGTCGAACCAGTGACATAAGGATTGCTTACACTCCCACCTACAGTCCTCCGCTCTAACAGCTGAGTTATCGAAGGCACTAGGAGTTAAGACAGAACCTCAACCTATTAGGGTTCTGTAGCTCTACTGCTGGCCAAAAAGCACTTCTGGTGGAGGAAGACGTGCTGGCTTTTTGAGGAGGGAAGCAAAAAGGAACCAAACTTTCCATATACCGGGAGACGAACACTGGCCAACTGGGTGAAAATCAGGAGTCCTAACTGCTAGACCATAGGGGAACTGCCTTGAACCGGCCACAG
>NW_015649723.1:0-857 GCF_001515625.1 Sinocyclocheilus rhinocerous
AACAAATTCGTACACTTCGCTCTGAAAGGAAAACCTGAGATATTTGCTGTGCGCAGAATGTCGTTTTGTGCATGTTCATTTTGTATTAATTCCTGGTTCAGACACTTTAACTGACCATTCTATGATAATCTTTGGTTATTTTGATCATAGCCTATATATACCTACAACCTTGCCTATGTTCCGCAAATTTATTCACAGACTCATGTATTCATATTGTGTAATACAATGACTGACATGAAGACTTATTTATATAGACTTCATATTTTCCAAAAATGGCTGGGTCGTCTGGGACGCAAATTCAGCTTTTTCCACCTTTTGACCACAAGATGTCGTTAGTGTGCACCGTCTTGAAAAGCTCCAAAAATGGCTGGGTCGTCTGGGACGCAAAGGCAGCTTTTTCCACCTTTTGACCGTCTTGAAAAGCTTCGAGTAATGAACCTTTTTATGATACAGTTGAGGGGAAAGCCTAGGTGTGTCGCAAAGCTTAATTTTTCCATCACTACCTTTAACACTCTGTAGTGTGGAAACTAGGGCTGTGACGAGCGAGATCCGATGTGTCTCGCGAGATCTGACTGGTCTCGTGAGAATGTGACGATATCCTCAGGCAGACCTTTCAGATATATTTGCATTACACTGGCTGATTCACAAGTGGTGGTATGTAAGATATTTTATGTTACATCAGGCAAGTGGCCGCATGATAAGCGGGAAAATTACGCAGTGTAGTCTTTATCCAGTCATAAAAACAGAATTCACAGTTTAACGCGGAATGTGACGGAATTTGTCAAATTTTGAATCAATTAATCAAAAGTAGGTCATTACACTTAAATCAAATCACGATATGGACTAGTATCTGTAAA
>NW_015649723.1:923-1105 GCF_001515625.1 Sinocyclocheilus rhinocerous
ATTTAAATATGAATCCTGCATGTTCTGCCTGTCTCTGTTAATGAATGGCGCAGACGCGCAATTTCATTTACTACACACACACTGAAGCGCGCGTGACACTCGTGGTGATTTCAGCGTCTGCGTCTCACTAAATGAGTACGTAAACACATGAACAACATCTCCAGAACTGCTCTGAGAGTCAC
>NW_015649724.1:0-2040 GCF_001515625.1 Sinocyclocheilus rhinocerous
CTTCAATTTCCTCAAAAAACAAACATAAAGGCTGCCGCCCTCAGCATTTTTGTTTGTTTTTAGAGGGAAATTGCTCAAAAAACTAAAAACCCTGCCTCAAAAACAAAAAAGCCACCGTCCCTCAGCCCTTGCGTCGCAGGCATGTCAAGTACCTCAAAAAACAAAAAGTCCACTGCCCTTAGCCCTTGCGTCGCTCGCACATCAAGTACCTTAAAAAAATAAAAAGGCCACCGCTCTCAGCCCCTGCGTCGCTCGTAAGTCAAGTCCCTCAAAAAACTAAAAAGCCACCGCCCTCAGCCCTTGCGTCGCTCGCATGCAAAGTCCTTCAAAAAACAAAAAAGCCACCGTCCCTCAGTCAGTGCGTCGCTCGCACGTCAAGTCCCTCAAAAAACAAAAAAGCCACCGCCCGCATGTAAAGCCCCTGCGTCGCTCGCATGTTCAGTCCCTCAAAAAATAAAAAGGCCACCGCCTTCAGCCCCTGCTTCGCACGGATTTCGATTTCCTCAAAAAACAAACATAAAGGCTGCCGCCCTCAGCCTTTTTGTTTGTTTTTAGAGGGAAATTACTCAAAAAACTAAAACCCCTGCATCGCTCGCACGTCAAGTCTCTCAAAAAACAAACAAAAAAAGCCGCCGCCCTCTGCCCCTGCGTCGCTCGCACGTCCAGTGCCTCAAAAAACAAAAAAGCCACCGTCCCTCAGCCCTTGCGTCGCTCGCACGTCAAGTCCCTCAAAAAAACAAAAAGGCCACGGCCCTCAGCCCCTGCGTCGCTCGCACGTCAAATCTCTCAAAAAACAAAAAAGCCAACGCCCTCAGCCCTTGCGTCGCTCGTAAGTCAAGTCCCTCAAAAAACAAAAAGGCTGCTGCCCTTAACCCCTGCGTCGCTCTTACGTCCAGTCCCTCAAAAAATAAAAAGGCCACCGCCTTCAGCCCCTGCGTCGCTCGCAGTTCAATTTCCACAAAAAACAAAAATAAAGGCTGCCGCCCTCAGCCTTTTTGTTTGTTTTCAGAGGGAAATTACTCAAAAAAACTAAAACCCCTGCATCGCTCGCACGTCAAGTCTCTCAAAAAACAAACAAAAAAAGCCGCCGCCCTCCATCGCTCGCACGTCAAGTCTCTCAAAAAACAAAAAAGTCCACCACCCTCAGCCCCTGCGTCGCTCGCACGTCCAGTGCCTCAAAAAACAAAAAAGCCACCGTCCCTCAGCCCCTGCGTCGCTCGCATGTTCAGTCCCTCAAAAAATAAAAAGGCCACCGCCTTCAGCCCCTGCTTCGCACGCACTTCGATTTCCTCAAAAAACAAACATAAAGGCTGCCGCCCTCAGCCTTTTTGTTTGTTTTTAGAGGGAAATTACAAAAAAAACTAAAACCCCTGCATCGCTCGCACGTCAAGTCTCTCAAAAAACTAACAAAAAAAGCCGCCGCCCTCTGCCCCTGAGTCGCTCGCACGTCCACTGACTCGAAAAACAAAAAAGCCATCGCCCTCAGCCCTTGCGACGCTCGCATGCCAAGTTCCTTAAAAAAACAAAAAGGCCACCGCTCTCTGCACCTGCGTCGCTCGCACGTCAAGTTCCTCATAAAACAAAAAAGCCACCGTCCTCAGCCCTTGCGTCACTCGTAAGTCAAGTACCTCAAAAAACAAAAAAGCCACAGCCCTTGCGTCGCTTGCATGTAAAGTCCCTCAAAAAACAAAAAGTCCATCGCCCATGTGTCGCTCGCACGTCAAGTCCCACAAATAACAAAAAGGTCACAACCCACAGCCCCTGCGTCACTCGCATGTCAAGTTCCTTAAAAAAACAAAAAGGCCACCGCTCTCAGCCCCTGCGTCGCTCGCACGTCAAGTCCCTCAAAAAACCAAAAGGCCACCGCCCCTCAGCCCTTGCGTCGCTCGCGTCAAGTCCCTCAAAAGACAAAAAGGCAACCGCCCTCAGCCCTTGCGTCGCTCTTACGTCAAGTCCCTCAAAAAACAAAAAAGCCACCGCCAGCATGTAAAGTCCCTCAAAAAACAAAAAGGCCACCGCTCTCAGCCCCTGCGTCGCTCG
>NW_015649724.1:2297-2540 GCF_001515625.1 Sinocyclocheilus rhinocerous
CCACAGCCCCTGCAACGCTCTCACGTCAAGTCCCTCAAAAAAAAAAAAGACCACAACCCACAGCCCCTGCGTCGCTCTCACGTCAAGTCCCTCAAAAAAATTTAAAAAGTCTACCGTCCTCAGCCCATGCGTCGCTCGCACGTCAAGTCCCTCAATAAACAAAAAGGCCACGGCCCTCAGCCCTTGCGTCGCTCGCACGTCAAGTCCCTCAAAAAAACAAAAAGGCCACTGCCCTCAGCCCCT
>NW_015649724.1:2562-3006 GCF_001515625.1 Sinocyclocheilus rhinocerous
GCACGTCAAGTCCTTCAAAAAATAAAAAGTCCACCGCCCTCAACCCCTGTGTCGCTCGCACGTCAAATCCTTCAAAAAACAAACAAAAAGGCTAAGGGCGGGTAGCCTTTTTGTTTGTTTTTGAGGGAATTAACTCAAAAAACAAAAAGCCTGCTGTCCTCATCCCCTACTTCGCTCTCACGTCAAGTCCCTTTAAAAAACAAAAAGGCCACCACCCTCAGCCCTTGCGTCGCTCGCACGTCAAGTCCCACAAATAACAAAAAGGCCACAACCCACAGCCCCTGCGTCACTCGCATGTCAAGTTCCTTAAAAAAACAAAAAGGCCACCGCTCTTCCACAACCCACAACCCCTGCGTCGCTCACGTCAAGTCCCTCAAAAAAATTTAAAAAGTCCACCGACCTCAGCCCCTGCGTCGCTCGCACGTCAAATCCTTCAAAAAACAA
>NW_015649725.1:0-6726 GCF_001515625.1 Sinocyclocheilus rhinocerous
TCAGCTGAGACGTGACGAGACTCTGGAAGATCAGCTGAGACGTGAAGAAGCTCTGGAAGATCAGCCGAGACGTGAAGAGACTCTGGAAGATCAGTTGAGATGTGACTGGACTCATGAGGAGCAGCTGTGACTTGACTTGACTCATGACGACTACCGTGACTTGACATGACGTGACTCTGGAAGATCAGCTGAGACGTGACGTGACTCTGGAAGATCAGCTGAGACGTGACGTGACTCTGGAAGATCAGCTGAGACGTGACGTGACTCTGGAAGATCAGCTGAGACGTGACGTGACTCTGGAAGATCAGCTCAGACGTGACGAGACTCTGGAAGATCAGCTGTGACGTGACGAGGCTCTAGCAGATCAGCTGATATGTGACGAGGCTCTGGCAGATCAGCTGAGACGTGACAAGACTCTGGAAGATCAGCTGAGACGTGACGAGACTCTGGAAGATCAGATGTGACTTGACTTGACTCACGACTCTGGAAGATCAGCTGAGATGTGATAAAGCTCTGGAAGATCAACTGAGATGTGATGAGGCCCTGGCAGATCAGCTGAGACGTGACTGGACTCACGAGGAGCAGCTGTGACTTGACTTGACTCATGACGATCAGTGATGACTTGACTTGACTCAGAATGATCAGCGATGACTTGACTTGACTCATGAAAGGCAGCAGTGACATGATGGAGCGTTGTAGTAGCCACCATTTTGCGAACAGGCTCCGCTGTCACCGCCATTATGTGAACGCGCTCTGGTGTGGCAGCCATTTTCCCGAGCGGGTTGAATCACCGGAGTAGCGACCAGTATACAAAATCTCACGGCAGCCATTACCGGCACGAAGGCGCTGTCGTGTTCCTCCTACGCGACACCCACAGTGAATAGAGAGCCAACAGTCAACAAAGCATAATCCAAAAACTGGCTGAGTGACGAACGCAGACCCTCACGTCTAAGCTTTGACTGAAGAGGTTGATTAATGCCATCACAGAAAAACTCTATAAAATAATGTCCGGTAAATCGGAATACTGTATAGTATGTGGAATACTCTTTCCACCACTGATCTTGAGAAATGTTTAGTTCACATACACATTTTATTACTGAATAAATAAAAATATTTCCAAGGTATATAAGTAAAATGTCAGGCACAAATAACAGTTTTACTTTTACTTTTAGCCATTTAGCAGACGCTTTTATCCAAAGCGACTTACAAATAAGAAAAAGTAATTAAAACTAAAAGCTAAAACTCTATAAATATTATATATATACACATTTAAGAAAATAAAAGAAATGAAATAAAAATGACAAATGCATACAACAACATTTCAAAACTAAACATTTAAATGAAAACAAAAAAAATAAAGCTAAAAACAATTCAAAAATATTAAAAGAACAAAAGGTATGAGTATAATAATGATTCTAACTGTGTTTTTTATTTGCTCAAAACAATCTTGCAGCAGAAATGATCATTCATTAATCCACCATGAGGAAAGAAGGCAGATTCCAAATTGAGTGTTCTGACATGTTCACTTCCACCACTCAACCAATAGTGTGAGTTTTGGGTCAGGACTTTCTGCTTGGCCAATCAATAGAAGACAGGAAGAGGATTCAGGAAACTGATATGAAAACAACCATAATTTTTGCAGTTCCATCTGGTGCCGCTAGCAACACAGAAAACAATTACATCAGCTTTAAGCCTCAGTAGCCACCATTTTGCGAAAAGGCTCCGCTGTCGCCGCCAATATGTGAGCGCGCTCCGGTGTGGCCGCCATTTCATGAGCGGGTTGAATCACCGGAGTAGCAAACAGTATACTTGAACGTCCCTGAGCTGGTGGCTGACAAAATCAAACGGCTGCCATTACCGGCACGGAGGCGCTGTCGTGTTCCTCCTACGCGACACCCACAGTGAATAGAGAGCCAACAGTCAACAAAGCATAATCCAAAAACTGGCTGAGTGACGAACGCAGACCCTCGCGTCTAAGCTTTGACTGAAGAGGTTGATTAACACCATCACAGAAAAACTCTATCAAAATAATGTCCGGTAAATCGGAATACTGTATAGTATGTGGAATACTCTTTCCACCACTGATCTTGAGAAATGTTTAGTTCACATACACATTTTATTACTGAATAAATAAAAATATTTCCAAGGTATATAAGTAAAATGTCAGGCACAAATAACACAACTCACACTCTGGTCTGTAATCCTGTACAAACAGAGAAATCACTCAGTGATGCTCAACTAAAAATCCAAACTATGAACGCTGCTCAGAAATAAAATTCAGCTGTTGTATATTATATTGTGCATGTCTTAAATTGAAATCATCATGTGTATGATGTCACTGTCATATATCACATGGCATGAATGATGAAAGCAACTGCAGAAATAAAGCCTTTATTGACAGACCAAGACATGTAAAGTCGATTATTCTGGAGCAGTTTGTTCTTTAGCGTGTTTGTTCTGGTGGGTCTGAAAACTACCTAAATAAGCGAATCTCTCGCCGCAGATGGAGCAGGAGTAAGTTTTCTCTCCCGTATGAACTCGCTGATGGACTGTATGAACTCGCTGATGGACCTTCAGGACGTCTGATCGAGCAAACGTCTTGTCACACTGTGAGCATTTGAACGGTCTTTCTCCGGTATGAATCCTCTTGTGCTTTTGTAAAGTATCAAACTTACTGAAACTCTTCCCACAGACGCCGCAGTGATACGGTTTTTCTCCAGTGTGAATCCTCTGATGTTCTTTAAAATGAGTTTGATTAGAAAAGCTCTTCCCGCAGTAGGAGCACAGATACGGTTTCTCTCCGGTGTGAGTCCTCTCGTGATTGTTCAGACTAGAAGTTTGACGGAATCGTTTGTCGCAGTGTTTGCACTGATATGGTTTCTCATCAGAGTGAATTTTCTGATGTGATTTTAGACAGCTTGAGTTTGTAAAGGTTTTCCCACATTCACTGCACTGATACGGCCTCTCATTGGTGTGCAAACGCACATGTGTCTTCAGATGAGATCCATGATTGTAGCTCTTCTCGCAGTGAGGGCACTTGTATGGTCTTTCTCCCGTGTGGATTCGCTTATGAGCATCAAGACTTCCTTTGGTGCTGAAACACTTGTCGCATTCGCTGCAGTGGAAAGACTTTTCACCGTGAGTCTTCAAGTGAACTTTTAGTTTTGAAGAATTGAAAAACCCTTCCCGCACTGTTCACAGTGAAACTCCTTCTTCCCGCTGTGCTCTTTTGAATGAAGTCTCCTCTCTTCTGCGGTAGGAAAGCTGGTGTTGCATCTCCCACAGGTGAAGTGTTTCGGTTTCGGTTTTGTGTGTATTATCTTGTGTCTCATTAAATTACCCTGTTTGCTGAATGTTTTTCCACACGTGGCGCAGGAGAAACTCTTGAGCTGCTCTTTTGAGGTCGAGACTGTTTCTTCATTTCCATCAGAAGATGAGCCACCATTGACATCTGAAAGTCATTTCCATAGATGAGCCACCATTGACATCTGAAAGGAACAAAACTGGATTAAAATACATTTAAATGGTCTTGAATAAAGTTAGAGAACATCCACTTTAATCCAGATGTTTCCCACCATTCTTCTGGCACGATCATTTATTAAGAAAATATGCGTCCAGGTCAAATTAACAATAATAAAAAGCAACTGTTGTTTTTCACTGCTTGGTTTGTAGTAAATGCTGCTCCACGCAAAAGCCTGTGTCTGCATAATGCTTTGCTATTTTTTACAGTTAATTAATTAATAATTATTATTATTCGTAATGTATGAATAATTATCACAATATACTGCAAAACAACCATAATGTGATGTTTGGCGAAATCCAGCGGCCTTTCAAACAAGCTCAGCAAACCTGGAGCTCTTTTAATTTTTAATCCCATTAAAAAAAAAAAATATCAGAAATATGTCAATTAAATTTTTTCTCGTAAATTGTTCAGCCCTACTAACATTTGCCATCATGTTCCCAAATATCTTAGCAAATCTGCACCATCAGTTAATATGAACCTGATCCTGCAGAGTCTCTGCTGACGTTCAAGTGTCATGAAAAACAACAAAAGGTAATAAAAGGAAGAAACAAACCTGGAGGAATGAAATCATCATCTTCATCATCCCCATTATTCTCATCCTCATCTTCCTCATCACTGTGTTGTTGTTCCTCTGCGGTGGTTTCTTCTCCTCGGCTCTCTATCAGGTTCCTGCAGTCCACCAGTTTGACGGAGCACATCTTCAGCGGCGTCTGCAGCATCTGCTGTTCTCCAGCGTTACAGTCAGAGGTTTGATCAGTGGATTCATGATCCTGAGCGTCAGTATAACAGAGTAAAGTGAGGCTGAGCTCTGAGTCCTGTGTGTCTCTGGATCTCTGATCTCTGACGCTCCAGATTGAATCCTGAGCTTCTGTCCCATCAGTCACACGCACTGAAACCTGCTCCACATCCTGATTAGATTAGATTCCTTTAGAAGGAATCTCAGTCTGGTCTTTGTCTTCTAGGTGTGGGGAAACCACCCAACGCAGTCTGTGGAATGAGGAATGATTTTCCTCATGTGATGGTCATGATATGCTGTGTCTTTGACCATTAATCTTGGTTACTTGCCCCAAATTTGAGAAACTCCTTCCTGAGTTGGAACTATCAATAAGTGTTCTTTTTTTAATGCTGTGAGCTGCTCAAAGTTGCTAGTTCGTTAGAAAAGTCCTGTCCTTTTTTTTTCTTGTGAGCCAAAGGTGGCGCTCAACTGACACCATACATGCCATGGACCTACCCACTGCACGAGCCGTATGTTTGGTAGCTCTAAGCACCAAATCCGTAGCTCGCCTGAGCGCTTCAACAGCCTTTGAGGTCAGGCCTTCTCCCTCATCCAGCTCCTTGAGTACATCCACTTGATAAGCCTGAAGCACGCCCATAGAGTGAAGCATAGACGCGGCCTGCCCAGTAGCCATGTAAGATTTGCCGACTAAAGCAGAAGTAACCCTACACGGCTTGGACGGCAACAGGGGCATGACTTCCATTATGGAGCGGAGTTTGGCGCGAGATGTGCCGCAAGAGTCTCCTCTACGGTCGGCATCACCGCATAACCGTGTTCTGCCATTTTAGAAATAGTGGCGAAATCAGCGGCAGCAGGATTAGTGATACGGGCCGAAAAAAGTTGTTTCCAAGACCTCGAAACCTCATGGTGGAGGTCATGGAAGAAAGGGAGAGGCCTACGGGGTTGGGATGGAGTGCGGCTAGTCAAGAAACAAGAGGATGATTGTAGGAAAATGGGTAGGGCACTACAACAATGACAGACATAATAATTACTTTGACCCGTTTTCATTACAATTATGCAATTCTTAAGTACATAGAACTGTATGTGTGTGAGGTAACTTACGTGAGTTTAGGAAATTGCTGGTGTTAAAGCTGCTAATCAAGCTAATTTAGTGACTCGCAAAAAAAAAATGTCTGGGGCATATTTCACCCAAAATTATATATAGTGCTATAGAAAGCCTAATTTAAGACAATTTCGAAGCCTTGTGACAATAACTGACCCTTTCATAGAAAGCCTAATTTAAGACCATTTAGAAGCATTGTGACAATAACTGACCCTTTCTGAAGCCCCACCTTAAATCCGTTTTTGATCGTTACTCTGACAGCAACTGTCTGTTACCATTACAGACGATCTTTTGCTCTTCTATGTTTAAGCCAGTTTTAACATATTTATGTATAATATTCAGTATATGAATAGAACATGGGGGAAATTTAATCAAAGTTGTCACATGCCAAAAAAAACAAAACTTAATGGTCCTAAATATTGGCTTTATTTACTTTTACAGCATGGACATTCTTGGTATATTTCATGATGAACAGCTGTACTGGAAGGAAGATATTCATTTTTTGGAGCATATGCAACAATTAATGCCATGACTTTGAATTTAAGACTTTCTTCTGTGATATGCATGCTGATATTCTCCACATCAGGACAATTGTGTGTCCAATATGTATACAATAATAGTTCTAGTAATTACATGGCTCTGTGGAGTGCTTGATTCTGATTGGTCAGTCACCACATTCCAAGGTACGTTATTCCCTGATAACAACCGGCGAAAGCTAACAATACAGCCCCATCCGGGTAACTGCAGTTGGCGCTATGCACTTGCTAGAAACAGTTTTTTTCTTGGTGAAAGCTTTGCGTTTGGTGAGCTAATAATATATTAAAACTCAATGAAATATTATGTGTACAATTATGTCACTCTGGTATTGCGTTTCATACAAACGCAGCTGCTGCCATTTTGCGACGATAGTTTTGTACACTGTAATGGATTATAAGATAGATAACAAACTAGTAAGATTTTAAAACGGTTTCATATTAAATCAGTATCTTTTATCTCCTTAATTTTGTGGTGAAATGTTGTGTAATAAGTGATATGACTGCACCGGTATCTCTTAAATGTCCGTCTAGTTTGAACTTGCCGCTTGCTAGCTACTGCTTTTTTCATGAAAGATTTGCGTTCAAATATTTCAACTTAGAACAATGCTTTGTGTCTAAAGTTAAATTTTTTTTTTGGAAAGCAGCCATGTAATAAGCGGGATAATGTACATCCACCGGTTATCGCAAAATAAAGCCCTTCAGTCTTATACAACATCCTTTCGGGCTTTATTCTGGGATAACAACCGGCTGGATGTACAGTGGGTACGGAAAGTATTCAGACCCCCTTAAATTTTTCACTCTTTGTTATATTGCAGCCATTTGCTAAAAT
>NW_015649725.1:8516-9813 GCF_001515625.1 Sinocyclocheilus rhinocerous
CACACACACACCGTGAACACACACCTGGAGCAGTGGGCAGATGTTTTTGCTGCGGCGCCCGGGGAGCAGTTGGGGGTTCGGTTCTTGCTCAAGGGTCTCACCTCAGTAGTGGTATTGAGGGTGGAAGAGAGCGCTGGTCATTCACTCACCCCACCATCAATTACTGAGCCTCGAACCCACAACCTTTGGGTTACAAGTCTCTCACCATTAGGCCACGACTGCCCAACACACTCCAAAAAGTTGGGACAGAGGCAAAATAAAAGTGAAAAGGTTATAAAATATCAAAATTAATGTCAGTCACACTGATGTCGACTCGAAGTTCCAACACTAGAGGTTCCTATACCTTTTTGGGGTCTCTTTCGACCAGGTCTCTCTGGAAGAAGAGATTGTAATTATTTCAATGAGACATTGCTGGCTAAATAAAGGAAATTATAATAATAATAACCATATATTAAGTGCCACAACTGTTTGAACTGCATTACGAGTCCACTGTGATGCAGATTCAAATGGCGCTTTTCCACTGCATGGTACGGCACGGTACGGTTCACTTTTTGGGGGTTTTCCACTGGGTACAGTACCTGGTACTTTTTTTAGTACCACCTCGGTTGAGGTTCCAAGTGAACCGTACCGTTACCAAAACGTGACGTGTAAACTCTGCTGATCACGGATTGGCCGGAGAGAATCGTCACTACCTGCGTCACTGAACTTGCGACACAAACACAACAGAACCGCTAGATTATAATCAGCACAGCCAGCGAAGGATCGAACGCAACTGTTTTGAACGAGCGCACCTTTTTTAACAACCAAAAAGTGGCTGTTTTGTTGTCTGCTGAGGAACTGCAGTGAAAACGCAAACCGTGCCGAGCCGAACCGTGCCGTGCCGTACTGAGCCGTACCGAGCCGAGTCGTACCACGCAGTGGAAAAGCGCCAAAATGCCCCTTTCATCCTCATAACCTTCCTTCCAATGCCAAGGAAGACCACCTTGTCCTTCAACTTGGGACAGTTGCCACATAATGTCAGAGGTCATATCAGCCAGAAGCCTGTTCCTCTGCTTAAAAATACTAATAAAAATGAAACACCTGGTTGTGAACATTCACTTCCTCTAGTGTGAAAAGATCACTACGGAGACCACATCCTGCCTGAAGGGAGGTGAGATGCATCCTATGGAATTGCTAAAGGAATCCAGAGGGAGATTCTCTGTTTGGAGACGGCCTTCCCCTTCTGCTGTCCTCCAACGCAGACAAAAAGCTATGCAGATGATCTGAAAATCTGTGTGCATTCCAAATAGATGCGCAG
>NW_015649726.1:0-804 GCF_001515625.1 Sinocyclocheilus rhinocerous
CCAAAGAAAGCCCACGTCACACCTCTCTTCATAGTTTTGCACTGGATACCAATAGCTGCTCTCATCAAATTCAAGGTACTGATGTTTGCATTCAAGATAACTAATGGCTCTTCAGCAATATACCTAAACTCGCTGGTTCAGACCTATGCGCCCTCAAGAAGCTTGCGTTCTGCAAGTGAACGACGCCTCTTTGTGCCATCCGAAAGAGGCACAAAATCACTCTCACTGACCTTTTCCTGGACTGTACCAAAGCAGGTGGAACGACTTGCCTTTCTTAATTCGAGCAGCTTGAGTCTTTAACCATTTTCAAAAAATGTCTAAAGACACATCTTTTTCATCAGCACCTGACCATTTAATACTAGCATTTACCTAATGCAGTGTTTTGTCAAAGTTAACGCCCTGCTGGCTCAACATGCCAGCAGACTGAAATTTCTGTCTGCAGCCAAATGATTGGTCTGTCAGAAGTAGGATTCAATCTCACACCTCCAGAGGAGACTGCGACCTGTACGCAGCACCTTAGACCGCTCGACCATCCTGACACTTGAGTTCAGCAAGAGCTGACTTGTTGGAGCTACACCTTAAAGCAAGGAAATAAAAGCTAGTGATTCTCTGTTCAGCCCCATCAGCCCACATGCCTCGTTGGCGCAGTTAGGCAGCGCGTCAGTTTCATAATTTAAAAGTCGTGAGTTCGAGCCTCACACGGGGAAGCGTGTTGCTTTTTGATACCTGAAAGCGCTTAGACGAAAGAGCGGGCTTCTCTGTTCTCTTCCCTGTGGTTGTCCCTATCTCCTGGGGCCAAAAGAC
>NW_015649726.1:1148-1287 GCF_001515625.1 Sinocyclocheilus rhinocerous
TTCCAATCAGAGCAGGCCACACAACTCCTTGTCCAAGCTCTTGTTCTCTCCAGACTGAGCTATTGTTATGCTCCCTTGGCTCCCTTGGCGGAACTTACTATCTAGCCTCTGCAACTGATCCAGGACGCAGCAGCGAGAG
>NW_015649727.1:0-3558 GCF_001515625.1 Sinocyclocheilus rhinocerous
CAGTAACAAGTAATCTATAATGTATTACAGTTTGGAAGTAACTTGGACAACACTGTATATACTGTATATAAAACAGTTAGGTCTGCTCAAACAATTTATTATTTAAATTAATTATTCTGATTGGATGTGTTAAGGGACGAACGAGACGTGCGGATCCATTTGCAAGCTTTATTTAGGAGACGTGGTCAGAAACAGGCATGGGTCAGACAATGGCAAACTGGTATGTAGAAGACAAGGCAAGAGCAATCAGGTAAACAAGCGTGGGTCAGTCGACGGCGAACGTAATCCAACAGGGCGAGACTAGAGGGATAATCCAGGCACAAAGCAAAGGTCCAGGCAGGGGCAAACAGTATCCGAACAGGGCAAGACGAGAGAGGTAATCCAAAGTACACAGGCAATGATCAGAACACGAGAAAACACAGACAAGGCAAGACTAAGCTAAGACTAGGAAACTTAAATCAGGCTCCGTAAGGTAGCTATCAGCTATAGCAGGGATACACGCTAAACAATACTCTGCGTTGAATGGTGACGTGAGATTTATATAGTGTGTGTTATTGGTAGCAGCTGTGTGTGATTGGTTTCAGGTGAGCTTGTGATTAGTGCAATGGAGCATGGGAAATGTAGTCCAGAGTGATGTGTAACAGTCTGTGTAGTGTGAGAGTCCATCCATAGAGCGGGTGACCTCTGGTCTGGTGGTGAGTGAACGGAAGTTTATAGACCGGATTCGTGACAGGATGCTGTCGGTAATACGCACTTACCTAAAGCTAAAAGAAGTTTTGTGCCTCTAACAAGTGCTTTTGACCACCTTATTGATCTGAATGCTGAAAACACTTGAGGTTTGCCACAGACTTGTCCCACTGCCTGGAATGCAACTGAATGCTTTTTCAAGTGCCTCCATACTTGTAAAAACCGTGGAAAGCTAGGATTAGGAAAGGAAAGGACATGTGGCCAAGTGTGGGATCCCTGATCTTTGTAGAGAATGTCGCTGTAATCTTTACAGACATTGCACATTTAGATGGGACTAAAATCACTGAGAAGCTCTGGTAATACTTTTTTTATCCCACCTCTCCATGTAAAACTAATCCTGTCCGAATAGGACTTAACAAAGAACACAATCAGGTTCTCCCATTTACATGATTTTTCATATGAATATACTAATGTGATGTTTTAATTAGACTGATCACAACTGAATTGTCTTTCTTCAGAGTGAATTTGCAGATGATTGTTGAAATTGCCATTTTCCTCAGTGTGACATGAGGTTTAGAATTTCTTTCCAGAATGAGTTTGCAAATGCCGTTTCATGTTTGTGTGATATGTGAAACTCTTTTCACACTGAACACACTTGTAAGGCTGCTCTCCAGTGTGAACTCTCATGTGAATCTTAAGGTTTCCTTTCGTCATGAAGCTCTTTCCACACTGAGGGCAGGTGAAAGGCTTCTCTCCAGTGTGAATTCTTAAGTGATTATCAAAGTTTGATCTGTGTGAGAAACTCTTTCCACACTGATGACATATAAAACAGTTCTCTCCTGAGTGAATCCTCATGTGAAGATCAAGGTGCGCTTTATAGCTGAAACTCTTTCCACACTGATCACAAACAAACGGTTTCTCTCCAGTGTGAATTGTCATGTGGCCATTGAGGTACTTTTTCTGTTTGAAACTCTTCCCACACTGCGAGCAGATGAACGGGTTCTCTCCGGTGTGAATTCTCATGTGAATTTTAAGACTTTCTTTTTGTGTAAAGCTCTTCCCACACTGTTGGCAAATGTAAGGCTTCTCTCCAGTGTGAATTCTCATGTGAATTGTAAGATTTTCTTTTCGCGTGAAGCTCTTCCCGCACAGTTTGCAGGTGTGAGGCTTCTCTCCACTGTGAATTGTCACGTGGGCATTAAGGTACTTTTTCTGTTTAAAACTCTTTCCACACTGAGAGCAGATGAATAACTTCTCTCCAGCATGGATTCTCATGTGACTGGTAAGGTTTACTTTTAGTGAGAAACTCTTCCCACACTGTTTGCAGGTGTAAGGCTTCTTTCCACTGTGAATTTTCATGTGGGCTTTAAGGCTGTCTTTTTGAATGAAACTCTTTCCACACTGTTGGCAGACATAAGGCTTCTCTCCAGTGTGAACACTCATCTGGAATTCAAGGTTTCTGGTTTCTGTTTTTTGAGTCGGCGAGTAAGTAAAAGATTTTTCCCCAGTCATGAAATCATCTTTCTCTTCCATTTCATTCAGTTCTTGACTCTCCTCTTTCAGTGGCATCAGGTCTAGGGTGAAAAGAAACAAAAACAAGTGAACACCAGTTTAACTGCACCAAGACATGAAAGCCTTCAGACAGTAAAACATCAAATCCAACAATATATATGCTAGATCCTATACACACTAAACAAATGAAAAAGGACACGTCCCAAATACTTTAAAGATGGAATTAGATTGTATAATTTGAAAGATTAGAACGCTAAACAGAATGCTCTGACTTTAGTTTTGTGAAACTATACTACATAAAATATCTGCATGAAGCAGGAGGCGCTCATGGAACAGCAGATACAGCGTTTCCTTGGCTACCGCTGTAAACAAAGCAGTGCAGCGCTTATGAACACTACTGTAGTATGGATTATACAGAGACGAGATGTAAAGAAAATATCTGCTAAACTTTTCTATAGACAGTCAGTTCCCCTCAGAGATACATTCATATAAACTCCCACCCCCAAAATGTATAGCGATTCGTTTAACATCTCAACCAATTTGATTCGTAACATATTTGTATCGATTTTCAACCAGCTTGCGGTGAATCGTTACATCCCTATCAGAAAGTGTAACAAAATCAAACACGCTGGAAACTGTCACAGATCAGCCAGACTCAGTCACCTCCCAATCACAGCAAACACCTTCACCTAAGCACTAATTACACGCACCTGTCACCAATCAAGCACCTCATCAACCAGCCTGCATAAAAGCACACACCTCAGACACCCTCATTGTCCGGTCTCGTACACACGTAGAGGACTCTCTGACTTTACTACTGCTTACATTTGAATACTTCCTGCATTACTTACCTCCTGTGTTCCTCCTAGTGTCTCCTCGTCTCCAAGTGTCTCCTGTTCCTCCTAGTTCCTGGATCGCTGAGGTGTGTGCTCTTCCGTGTGCATTCCAGCTCCTGTAAAGGAAAGGACTCTGATCATTCCACTCATCATATCCTTTAAACTGTTCTACGAACTATACACTCACTGTGTCATCACCTGGATCCTACACCCGTACTCTCTGTGACCAAATAAACTTGATTGATATACTAACCTGTTGCGTCAGACCTCTTCCGTTACAGAAGACCGGACCCCAAACGGATTCAGCAAGCGGCGCCCCCTCTCCCCGTTTTAGTTCTGTTTTTGAAGAGTTTTGTTTTGTTTTTTCCTTGTTTCTCCCCATGGCATGCAATCGGCTGTGTGTTTCTCCGCCCTCGCTCGCCGGGATCTCCCCTTCTACGAGTATGCCGGGGAGTTTTGCAAGCTCGCCGCGGTATCGACGATGGATGATGCCACCCTCAACCCTCTGTTCTGGCTTGGGGCT
>NW_015649727.1:3618-3911 GCF_001515625.1 Sinocyclocheilus rhinocerous
CCGTGGACCTCCCAGACACCACTGGACTGTGTTGGAGAGAAGGTGTCTTCCGGTGTCTGGGGGGTGTCAGGTCCCGAGCCAGAACCAGTCCGCTGCCGTCCGCGGCTCACCCAAGGCAGCTGGCCGATCCCCAGTTAAGCCCTGGATGGGCTCCTGATCCCCAGTTCGGCCCAGGATGGGCTCCTGATCCCCAGTTCGGCCCAGGAAGGGCTCCTGATCCCCAGTTCGGCCCAGGAAGGGCTCCTGATCCCCAGTTAAGCCCAGGAAGGGCTCCTGATCCCCAGTTAAGCCCA
>NW_015649727.1:4450-5602 GCF_001515625.1 Sinocyclocheilus rhinocerous
GATCAGTTAACGGGGCAGATAAAATATCGGTATTAAGATTGTCTTCAAGTGTACGGGAAACTAACCATAAATCTATTCTCAATTGCTTAGACCTTGACTTATTACACGAGGTAAAGGCTCTGGTATGAGGATGCTTAACTCTCCAAGCATCAATCAGATCAAATCTTTCCATCAACATTTTTAGCTTTACATTTGTATTAGTACAAGAACCAGGATGTTCCTCCTAGTTCCTGGATCGCTGAGGTGTGTGCTCTTCCGTGTGCATTCCAGCTCCTGTAAAGGAAAGGACTCTGATCATTCCACTCATCATATCCTTTAAACTGTTCTACGAATTATACACTCACCGTGTCATCACCTGGATCCTACACCCGTACTCTCTGTGACCAAATAAAATTGATTGATATACTAACCTGTTGCATCAGACCTCTTCCGTTACAGAAACATGTTTAACACATAATTAGTGTTTCATCACTGTATTTTTTAAAAGACAGGAAACACAATAAAAGGATCATTAAACTGTAAAACTAAATTTACTACATTTATTTGTTTCATCAATAATGCATGTGTCATGGTGCACCTACGGTGAGGAGCGAGGAACAAGGAACGAGGAGAACGCTGGAGAATCAGGATACACAGTCTTTATTGACATTGACACCACAGGAATCACACGTAGGACACGGGGATTGACGATCAATACCGGATGGGAAACGAGGGGCAGAAAACACTTTAAATACACTGAAACTAATGTGACACACCTGGGAATAATGGAACAGAACGTGGAACACCTGAAACAAATGACAACACAATCAGGACAGGAACAGGAAGACCAAATAAGGAAATAAACATAACCTGGAGCACGTGGGGGAAGAAAACACACACAGACACGGAACAGAGTCTGACATTACAGGGTGGGCGCCCTGGAGGCTGGTGCAGGACTGAAACACGGGGAATACCTCCAGGGCAGATCAGGCAGTCCATGGTGCCATGGCGGCACAGGGAGCAGGCAGCTCTGGGAGCCATGGCGGATCAGGCAGACTAGGAAGCCATGGTGGAGCATACAGTTCAGGAGGCCATGGGGGAACAGGGAGCTCGGAGAGCCATGGCGGGACAGGGAGCTTGGGGAGCCCTGGCGGAGCAGGCAGCTCAGAAGGC
>NW_015649728.1:0-448 GCF_001515625.1 Sinocyclocheilus rhinocerous
TGGGACAAAGCTGTTGACAGAATAAATAGGACTTCATCTTGTGCATGACTCAATTTGATTCGGATGAAAGTTCTCTACCGTATTCACTATAGTAAAACCAAACTGGCTAAACTATACCCAAATATATATGAAACATGTGATCGTTGCAGTGCATTTAAGGCAGATCTAACCCATATGTTCTGGTTATGTACTAAACTGAGACAATTTTGGTCTTCAAAATTTGAAATTTTAAACAGCATTTAATTTAAGAATGCAGCCTAACCCAATAATGGCTCTGTTTGGAGTTACAGGTGACGACATTCACATAACTAAAGATAAAGAAAACGCCATGGCATTTGCAACATTAATAGCTAGAAGAAGAATTATTTTAGAGTGGAAATCACCAATGCCACCTAAATTGTCTCTATGGCTTAGTGATGTAATGTTTTTTCTAAAAACTGAAAAAATC
>NW_015649729.1:0-552 GCF_001515625.1 Sinocyclocheilus rhinocerous
AAAACACAAGATTTCAATGGTAAATGGCCTCAAATTGCAAAAAAATTCTCATATATTTACACGAACACTAGACCTTTATATCATATGATAGATCTCCTCATTCTGAAGAACTTTACCTCTGGGACCAATGCTGTCAATCAAACTGTTCATTAAATATTTGAGGTTATTTTAAAAACCTACTTTTGTGAACTTGTCCTCTGTTTTTAACTCAAAATCAATCAAATCAGTGCAGTACTATTCTCTAGACTCTCTAGGTCAATAATAAGGTTTCATGGATTCATGCTTAGATATTATAAAATCACTGTTAAAACATTTAAAATCACATTTACTAATAGCTAAACCAGTCATTTTATAACATGTTCTTTAGATTGTGTACCCAAAGGCCTAAAATCCTAAAAGAAAGCCGATAATGTCTCTCTCTCAAAACTAAAATGATGTATAATTTCATTCTAAACAAGCATGCAAAATTTAAGAGAAATTAGGCAAAAAATAACACTGTAATATAGATATAAAGGTTAAACACAGTGTTGTATGAGAAATTGCATCCATAAC
>NW_015649730.1:0-3606 GCF_001515625.1 Sinocyclocheilus rhinocerous
CAACAGCTCTGGTGGACATTCCTGTAGTCAGCATGCCAATTGCACACTCCCTCAAACCTTGCGACATCTGTGGCATTGTGCTGCGTGATAAAACTGCACATTTTAGAGTGGCCTTTTATTGTGGCCAGCCTAAGGCACACCTGTGCAATAATCATGCTGTCTAATCAGCATCTTGATATGCCACACCTGTGAGGTTGATGGATTATCTCGGCAAAGGAGAAGTGCTCACTAACACAGATTTAGACAGATTTGTGAACAATATTTGAGAGAAATAGGCCTTTTGTGTACATAGAAAAAGTCTTAGATCAGCTCATGAAAAATGGGGGCAAAAACAAAAGTGTTGCGTTTATAATTTTGTTCAGTGTATATATTTATTTATTTATTTTTCTGTGATATTCTTGGACTGTCAGAGCCCACACTGTATTAGCCAATCAGAAAACACTCTCTGCTGTCAATCATTCGGCACCTTTGGGTTGGTAAACGTTTGAACAGGATGATCATCAGTGTAAATTGTTATTATTTTATTTTGTGTTTAAGTATGTAGATATATCCCGTAGTCAGGGTTGGGCAAAGATATATCAAAATGTATTTTAAAATAAAATACCAAATACCTTAATTTTAAAATTATTTTGATATATTAATATCAAAATAAACTACAAAATACAGCAGCCACACCAAGTATCAAAATAAATTCTGTATTTTTATATTTTAAAAATACTAAAGAATAATTTTACAAGGGAGCATGACATTTCTGGATCTGGATCTGGTGGCTCTCAGACTGCTGAGGACAGAGACGCTGAAGAGATGAGATCACAATCACACTCTGTCAGTGTTATCTGGCAATGCTTTCAAAGTTATGATCAAGCAGTAGGAACATTAATAGAACATTAATAGAACAATCGTTCTTTAATAATGATATTTATGCATCATTCATGGCACGTTTTTCTTCTAATGTTTTAACTCATCTGATGGTTTTTAACTGCAACTACTTGTTTCAGAATGTTCAGAGAAAATTCTAAAGAAAATTCTCATAATGTTGCAAAATGATCAATTGAAATGTTCCCTTAAAGGGGTCATATGATGCGATTTCAAGTTTTCCTTTCTCTTTGGAGTGTTACAAGCTCTTGGTGCATAAAGAAGATCTGTAAAGTTGCAAAGACTAAAGTCTCAAATCCAAAGAGATATTCTTTATAAAAGTTAAAAGTCAGCCACACCTACCTAAAATGGCTCGTTCTAACACGCCCCAACATACCTACGTCGCTCTGTGGGAAGATTTGCATAACGCCACCCAAATGTTCACGCAAAGAAAGAAAGCGTAACTTTTATTCTCGCTGTAGTATTGTTGCTGCCCCGCCATGTCCTGAAGACGCTGTGTGCTTCGTTGTGAAAGCGAAACTACTTTGTTTGGTCTTCCAAAAAAAGGACGATATATGCTTCGTCATGCCTGGAGCTGATCCGTGCTGGTAACTGAGGAAATACATCAACATCGCGCTGTGCATCGCCGGATCGGCTTTCACCGTGGACAAAGCGGAGTCCAGCCCGGGGTCATCACATGTGCTTGCCGCAAGCCCGCCGGACGCTCCGTTCTCAAGCTCACTCTAGGCCTCCATGTGTTTCGTTGTGAAAGCGAAACTACTTTGTTTGGCCTTCCAAAAGAGGACACTATCTGCTTCGTCATGCCTGGAGCTGATCTGTGCTGGTCGCTGAGGAAATACATCAACTTCGCGCTGTGGATCGCCGGATCGGCTTTCACCGTGGACGAAGCGGAGTCCAGCCCGGAGTCGTCACATGTCCTTCCGGACGCTCCTTCGTCGAAATCGCAGGCCGCGCCGTTCTCAAGCCCACCCGCCTCTGCTCACTCTAACCCTCCCGCCGTTCCTCATGCTAGCCCCCGGCCTCTCACTGTAGGCCGCGGTGTGTGACGCTGTTTTGCTGTGAAAGCGAAACTACTTTGTTTGGGCTTCTAAAAATGGACACAACTAGAAATCAGTGGTTAAGTTGTATTTACAATACTGTTCCAGAACACTTCAACCCAAATATCCAGATGTGTGCCTCGCATTTTATGGAGGACTGTTTCCTGGGAGAGTAGACAACAATGCCGGCTGTTCTGACTCACAGACTGTAAGTACGTTTTTTATATTTAAAGAATTACTGCCATTACTCGTGGTTACTTACTGGGGCCGTCCCATTCCTCTGCTGTCAGTGGGCTTGGTTGGACTCTCTCTTCTTGTCCGTCACTGTCTTGTTGTTCCACCTTTAAACTTCCGACCATTTCACCTGTATAAAGACATCAAAGCTTAGGGGTTTCGCGGGTACAAATGGCTAAACTGTAGCAAACTGGCTCTCGCACTGGCAGCAGCTGTTCAATGTCTTTCATTTAAAACCCTTATTCCTTGTAATTCCAATGTGCAGTTTCTCATTTTGGATTCTTTCAAGTGTCTGCTGTGGGATTTTATGCTCGTTTCACACGCTTGAGGAATTCGGCCAATCACAACGCACTGGATAGCTGGCCAATCACAGCACACCTCGCTTTTCAGACCGATGAGCTTTGTAAAAATCGATGCGTTTCAGAAAGGTGGGGCATAGAGGAGAAACAATAATGTACAGTATGTGGAAAAAAAATTGTTTTTTGAACCTTAAACCGCATAAAAACATTTCATTACACCAAATACACAAAATAATGTTCCTTTTTAGCAACATCATATGACCCCTTTAACATTCGCACAACCAAGAAAAAAAATGAAAAAAAACCCCAATAATAATAATAATAATAAATAAAAAAACTAGAAACATTTTAAAAAAACAAATGTTTCAGAGAGCACTCGATCAGAAATAAATTTTTCATTCGTTATTAGAGCATATTTTCGTTAGATGCGAAAAGACTAGATGTTGTTTTTGTCTCTGCTAGAAGATATGAACTAAAACTCTGAACTACAGTTTTGATGTGATGGAATCTGTAAGCATCATATTCAGCTTTATATTTTACATTTAATTCTGCATCAGAGATGTTCAGCTGAGCCCTGCGCGTCCCCGCGTTCGAGGCTGCGCGCGCCCGAGATCCGCGAGCTTTACCGGAGCTGAGCGCGCGGAGAGTCCAGTCAGCCGCAGCGCGGGACAGAGAGCGTCACGGTACCGGAGCTGAGCGCGCGGAGAGTCCAGTCAGCCGCAGCGCGGGACAGAGAGCGTCACGGTACCGGAGCTGAGCGCGCGGAGAGTCCAGTCAGCCGCAGCGCGGGACAGAGAGCGTCACGGTACCGGAGCAGGAGCGGAGCGGGCGCTATCAGGTCAGCAGCTGCTGTTTGTTCTCATGTGTTTGGCTGAAGCGCGTCCTTCGGGAGTTTAAAGTGGAAAAACGCGCAGATGACAAATGTGTCAGAATCGCTCATTTCTCGCTCCTCACATGATTATGAGCTACATTATGAGAGCAATGATATTTTCTGAGGTGATGTGGTCAGATGTGTCGGTTTCAGGAGGTATTTCGCTCTTATCTGGTCTCATTGATGTAAGTTTGTGTCGTGTATTTATCGGATTGAAGTGTCAGACGGGGACAGAAAGGCATGAAATATATGATCTGTAATACTCACTGTTGTGTTGTGTTGTGTTGTG
>NW_015649730.1:3928-16658 GCF_001515625.1 Sinocyclocheilus rhinocerous
ATATATATATATATAACGTTTTTTCTTGACAAGGCTATTTCCAAATGTGCAGAGGGGTCATGTTCATGTTTAGCTAACTTCTGCCCCCCCGCTCTATCTCACACACAGAGAGAGAGAGAGACTGCATTCCATTACTGGGTCACATCTCCCAATTAATACAATGCTAATGAGTGAGGCGCTCCATTGTCTGCTGATCCGGAGTGTTTCAGACCGACGGGACAATAGCAGCTCAACCGTCATGTTCAGGATGAGAGTCAGACTGAGAGTATTTGGGACAGTGACTGACTGGGGTCTGTGTCTGAGCGAATATGCTTGATGAGGAGCTCATTTTGGCTTCCCAGCGATCCATAACCGGCAGATGGGCCGCATTAGCGGAGGCTCTGCAGACACGTGTTTGTGTGTTTGTGTGTGACATGAGTGATGGCCTCCTCACGTATGATCCGTGTGCCGTGGGAAAGAAGCGTGTCGTAGGACGCGAGTGCCACTTATTCCAGCCTGTGGGCTGCTGAGGCATGCTGGGTATTCTGACGCTGGAGATGACAATAACTCACACACACAGAGTCCTGATGTCATCACCGATTCCTCTGAAGATCCGTGTGTCATATTAATATTTAGCGGCGTTTCGTCAGCGCTGAGGTGATCTCTGAGCTCCGCTTGGCCTACTTTTGTCACCAAATCCTGGTCTAGAAACCCTTTCAAGTGCCTTTTGAGCAGATTTCTCTAAAAATAGTCTAAAAATACCTGCACAGATTCCAGCTGATATATAAACTGACCCTGAACTGAGCTGACAGCGTAGAGCTGAGACATATACAAACACAAATACACGTTTATATATTCAGCCTTTTGATGAGATTCAGAATATATACTGGATGTACACTAGCAGTCAAAGGTTTGGAATCAATACAGTTCTTTGAGAGAGTCTCTTCTGCTCACTGTGGCTGCATTTATTTGATCAAAAATACATGAAAACTGTGAACTATTATTACAATTTAAAACAGCTGTTTTCTATGTGAATATCTGTTAAACTGTAATGTATTTCTGTGATGCGCAGCTGTATTTTCAGCATCATTACTCCAGTCTTCAGTGTCACATGATCTTCAGAAATCATTCTAATATGCTGGGTTATTTATGTATTTTTATTTTATTTTTGTAGAAATGTATACTTTTATTAATCAAGGATGCATTAAATTGATCAAAAGTGACAGTAAAGACATTAATAATGTTAGATTTATATTTCAAATAAATGCTGTTCTTCTGAACTTTCTATTCATCTGTGAATCCTGAAAAATTTAATGTATTACAGTTTCCTCAAAAAATATTGTGCAGCACAACTGTTTCCAACATTGATAATAATCAGAAATGTTTCTTGAGCAGCAAATCAGCATATTAGAATGATTTCTGAAGATCATGTGACACTGAAGACTGGAGTAATGATGCTGAAAATACAGCTGCACATCACAGAAATACATTACAGTTTAACAGAGATTCACAGAGAAAACAGCTGTGTAATGTAATAATATTTAACTGTTTTTACTGTATTTTTGATCAAATAAAAGCAGCCGTGGTGAGCAGAAGAGACTTGTTTAATACATTACAAATCTGTGTGTGTGTGTTTAACGTCATGTCAGTGAAAAGCTCAAAAGTTTGTTTTGTTGTTGGATTGTGAAAAAGTCATTTCTGAAAGTAAACTTGCACTGATGCTTTTGTCTTTCAGTGGATCATTAGTTCAGCATCTCAGTTCATTCCTCTATGTACGTCATTAATGAATGCTAATATAAATATTCACATAAATCCTGAATCTGCCGACAGGAGAGCTGTAGCTGTGGTTTGTGAGTGTGTTCTGGTGAGCTGTAGGGTTTAATGGAGCCTGACGATCTGATCTGAGATCATTTACAGAACTGAGCTCTTTCCGTCCAGTAATGTTTCTAAATCAAGAGCCGTGCTCATATTCTCTGTCATTAATGCTTCATGATGTTCTGCTCATTTATTCTTGTTTGACATTATTTCTGTTTTATGTCTGACTCAGAGTGCTTTTGAATAATTGCATCTGTTTTGCATCTGATTATGATCTCTCTTTCAGGCATCTTTGAACGTATGCTAATGCATATTAATATTTAAGTTGCTGTGAGAGCGTTCCTGTCCTCCTGATTCATTCAGGAACGAAGCAAGAGACTAATATTGTGTGTAAAATGTAGCAATATTAATTCTTGTATAAAATCAGTATCACATTTGGACTCGTGCAGATAATCGTATCGGTTGGTGTCCGTTAGATCATGTGATGTGTGATCTTCTGAAGTCTTTATAGCAGGTTATGAGGATAATCGACAGGCTCAACAGATCACTAACCAATGAAAACTGACCGACTGACTGGACATTAGATCTCATTACACAGACACTTAACCAATAGATCAAATGGACATGAGCTACTGATGTGAGTGTGAATGATTTTATTATGAGAAACATGAAACTAACACTGACACGATCAGTTACACAGTTCAGAGTCGTTAGAGCGCAGAATGAGACCAGTGGCCAATCAGAATCAAGTATTACGGCTCTTACTTTCCTGTGTGTTTCCTCTTCCTCCTGTGTGGCGTTTTCTCCGCTTGAGGTTAATCAGACGGGACGCTGTGCAGACAGGTTAATGCTCTGATGTTGTGCTCCTATCAACTACAAGAGGACACACACACACACACACACACAGAGACAGGACTAAGATGTGTGTGTGTGTGTGTGTGATCTCAGGCCCGAGGAAGGGGGAAGCGCAGGACAAAGACGGTCTGTTTGCTGTGTCTCTGTTGGTGGGTTTTTGTTCTCGTCTTTATCTTCAGTAGGAGGTTTTGGGCGACGGGGCTCTGGAATGTCCTCTTTCCCAGCATGCACCGCTGCACTCCGTGTGACCTCTGTGTGACAGATGCTTTAGGACAAGTGTCCAGCGCAGGGACGATGTCTTCACTGACCCTAACCCTTCACTAAAGTTGAGTTTGAGTCTCTGCGACGTCTCTCCATCACCTCTAAAAATGAGCAATGGTCCTATACAGTCAATCATTTTCACGCAGAAATATTTCAGTTAAAGCATTTCTGAAATTGATATCATATACATTTATATATCATTATATATAGCATTTCTTGAATAAAGCCCCAATTTATACTCTGAAAATGTCATTAAATATTAAAATATAATTTCAAAAAATTGTAAATATTAATTAATTAACAATTAAATGTCAAAATGTATTTGAAAAATATTTAGTTTCTACTAATTATTATTATTATTATATTTTTTGTACTAATAGTACTGTACTTTTAGGTGTATTATTTATTTATTTATTTAATAATTTATTGACCTAATTAAAAAAAATATATGTACTCACATTTTATATTTATTTATTTATTTAGTAATTTTAATTTAATACTTATTTATTTATATAAAATTATGTTTTTTATTATTTAAATGAACTATTTATTTAATTTTTGTTTATTTAATTTTATTTATTATTTGTTTATTTTAATCTATTCAGTTTTTAAAAAAGAATTTAGTTATTTATCTCTTGCCCCCCCCTGGACCCCAGTTTGAAAACCCTTGGTCTATTAGACTTAGCTTATGATATTTGAGCTGTAAAGTGTCAAAAAGAGGCAGAACAAGTACATTACTATAAATGTGACTTAGCTTGTGTTCACAAACTGATTTTCTGATGGACGTTTGTCACAGATGCTGTAGACAGAGGTTTAGTGTGTTTGAACAGGCTGTGACTGGAGAACATGAGCAGATCATGATCATAACATATCTGCCGTGTGAGAATTCACAACAACACACAGAGACGCTCAGTTCAGGCTCGCCAAATCCTCCTCACATTTGCATAATCTTAAGAGGCCCGAGACACACACACACACACACACACACTCACTCACTCACAGTCACACACACACACAAGTTTAATTGCTCAGCAAACACAGCAGTGCTGTTTCATCCAGCGTTTCATCTGCAGACTGTTCTCCATGAGCAGCTCAGACGCGTCTGCAGTCAAACAGCCTCAATCTGTCTGAAAAACAAGAAGGAAAAGAACAATTTCTTTTGCAAGTTTTTGCACGCACATGTTTCAAAGAAATTCACACATAAAGTAAAATCCACTTCACTAAGTAAAATTAACAAAGTGAATAAATACACTGAAAATACAAAATTTTCACTCAGAAATTGCTAGTACATTTCACAAGTAATTACATAGAAACAGCAAGTAATACATTAAATTAAATGTGACATCTTGAAGTAGAAAGACTGAAACAGTATTTTCGGTTACACTTTATTTGAAGGTTTCCTTGTTACAGTGTAATTATACATATAAGTGCTGAGTAATATTAATTAACTAGCTACTTGCACTTACTATATGGTTTGGCTTGGGGTTGTATGTAATTATGCATAATTAATTGTTATTATAATAGTAAGAACATGTAACGTGTAACAAGGACACCTTAAAATAAAGTGTTACCGTATTTTCTTGTAAAATTATAATCTCTATTTTATTTACAGCTGTGAAAAATTTTTTTTTTTACAGTGTAGATACTTTATTTTACTTTTTTTTTTTAAGGCAAGTGTTGACATGAAATTAATTTATCTTCATTTGAAACATACATTTTTAGTTTGTCGCTGCACACTACGATCACTGAATGAAGCAACATGCCAGTGTACAAACTATAATGATTTTTTAATAATAACATAATTGTTAATAACATTATTGGACTACATTAGAAAAAACTATTTCAGTCTTTCTACTTCCTTTATTTGTGATTATTTGTGAAATGTACTAGCAATTTCTGAGTGAAAATAGTTACAAATTAAATCCAGCACCAAATTATTTTCAGTGCTGCCATAACCTTCTTCAGCACAATAATGACCACAAATACTTCAACAACAGAAACTCTTGTAAATGTCCATTGCCTAAATTCATAAAGTAACCATTTAAAGTAAACACCAGAATCCTTTAGTTGCAGTGTGTCTAGGGTTTGTCCATTAGGCTGCAGTTGTTGATGTTAATGAGCCGTGAGCAGGAGCAGTATTGAGCCGTAATGCAGGTCTGATGGACAGATTGACTCTATAGGGAAGATCTCAGATTACAGATGGAGCAGGAAGAAAACACCTCGCGTTTACCGCTGTGTGCCTTCACACGTGAACAGCGAGGGGTTTTTAATCCAGAGCGGCTCTCTCCTGCTTTCACTGCTGCGCTGAGACCAATCAGCCTTTCTTCACAATCATGGGAACCTCCTAATGAGGCCAACACCAGCTGCTCTGAGGACAGTTATGCTCAGAGTTTACAGTATTAAGCTATAAAATACATAATGTCGGCGGGTAACAATGCAGGTCCTGTTTTGTTGTTCCATTGCTGGTTGAAATCATAATCTCCCTCCTCTAATCTTCGTCTGGGCTTGGAAACGCTTATAAGAGATTGAGGTCAAAAACCCATTAAAATCAGCACATTAGAACTGAGTCAAATGAAAAAACCCTCCACACATCAATCAGGAGAGAGCTAGGAGGTCACATGACTCCAGGGATTCGAACGGGCCAATCAGAGCAGGCGTGAGGACAATAGGTATTAGTGCTGTTCTGCTGGAGCCTAATTCAGTGTGTCAGCTGTGACACATTCACATTCACACTGAGGAACCCAGCAGCACAGCTCTCAGATCAGTCCTAGAGGAGCTTTCATTCTGTGCTCAGTTGTTTTGCTTGGTTAAGTCAAAACACTACAGGCAAAGCACTGGTGAATTTCAACATTTTGTTCTATTTTGCTCCTATAACATGTCTTTTTTAGACTAGTGGAAAGCACTAGTCTAACATGAACATCCAAAACGTCCAAAATGCACATTTAAGTGTTTATTTTATTGCACTTTATCTATTTTGCATAGATTTAAATTCACATTAGAAAAGATCAAGGGTTAAAAGGGTCTCATGTGTCATTGTTTTCAAGAAGAACCTTTATTTCCGTCAGTTCAGACAACCCTTGTGTGTGTATGTTTCTTCTGTGCTCTGCCGCTGTAATTCATCAGTATGCCATGTAGAGAAACACCTCCAGCTCTCAGACTCATTCACTCTCATTACAGTCTGTTAATGTTTGTCAGAGACGCACAGAAAGTAAAGCAGTTGTTTGCCAGTGTGAATTAATGTCCAAGTCTTGAGGTGAAAGATTAGAATATAATTACCCGTAATAATTATAATCAGTCATAATGACGCCGATCTGCATGTTGATCTAGAATCACACTATAAACAATGCTTTATTATAGAGATTATTAGAGTATACTTTATAAGAAAATACTATTTCAGTCTTTCTGCTTTAAAATTTCACTTTAATTCAATGCATTACGTGCCATTTCTTTCTCATTATTTGTGAAATTTGTGCAGTTTCTGAGTGAACGTTGTTTCAAAGTCAGCTCTCTACCATTTTCTTCAGTGTATGTGCGTTTTGTGCGTTAACATCACATACGTCTGGTCTGTGTTTTAGCCCTTTGTGTTCTTCTGTTGATCCCAGCATCTAACGGTTGGTGTATGGCGAGCCGTCCTGTAGCTGAAGTGAGTTGGTGTTTGTTTCTGGTCATTACAGGTCAGCACTTTACCTCACCTCATCAGGTTACCGTGTTCCTGTGGCTTGGCAGAAGGTTCCCTGCTGCATCTAATGGAAATCTTTCAGAGCTGGACTGGATCTCCAGAGATGTGTTTGACCCGTCTTCAACATGTTTTAAAAAGTGATCAAACCAGAGACTCGCTGTACGTTTTAACTGTTTATGGATTTATAACTAATTGAGATGCAGACTGAGTCTCTATTGTTCCCATGATTTGCAAAATGATAAAATGGAATGTTCCCTTAATGTTTATATAACCAGTAAAAAACATTTTGGAAACATGTAAAAACTGGGCGATTTGAACGCTGAGAGAACATTCAGAAATATAATTTTCATAACTTAATGGGACCATTAGCAAAAGGTTTTAAGAACATAGATTTGTTAGCTGGTACTGTGACGGTAACTGTTGTTTCACTGGATTTTCAGTGTTGACTCACTGTTTTGGTCCTCGTGTGTAAATGCAGATGTTCTCTCAGTCCAGATGGAATGAAGCGGAGTGCCTCTCACGAGCAGCTGCGTATATCAGATTTACTGCACATTATCAGCTTTTTTCTTTTCGTCTGTCACTGAAATTATTTAATTTGAGAGTCTGCTTACTCCGTATGGATGCTGGGAACAGGATTGCTTACAGATGTGACCTCAGACGAGTTCATATGAGCAATAGAGAGTTAAAGACAGCTGGAGAAATGAACAATCCCAGAGACGCAGAGAGATTAGGACCATGATCCTCTGCTCAGAACACTTAAAGCCTGGCGTTCAGCTCCCGCTCTCTGCTGGGCTTCGGCCGTGTGTCTGTTAACCTGAGTTTAAACCCGTCTTGGGCAAACCTTTTCAGAAACGCTGCAGGACGATGTAAAGCTGATGTCTGACACGTTCATGTTTGGTTGAGTTTGTGATGTTTCATCAAAGCTGTGGTGTGGCGTCAGCTCACAGGTTGTTCTACACTATTCCACTGTGTCTAATAAAGACAACAATTAAAAAAATATACAAAAATGTGGTTTAAAACATTCTTCACAATTTCTTTTAAGCAAATGTGAGATGTTTAATGTTGTTTTTTTCTCTAAAGATTTTTTTTTGACATTTTCCAAAAGAAAAGTGATAGTTTATTTTTTTCTGCAGAAAAAAAATGTCTTCACAAAATATTTAAATGTTATATTGTTATTATTATTTTTTATTTTATTTTCTTTTTTCCTAAAGAAAAATAGTTTTAATATTTTCTGCAGAAACTTTGATATTTAAAAAAATTCTATAAAATTTAAAATATTGATATCAGAATTTTTCTCTCTTTTTTTAACATATTTCTGATTTAATTTTAATTTTATAGATTTTATTATATTTTTTCATTACTTTTTTTAATTAAATTTTTATTACATTTTTTCATTAGATTTTTTTGATATAGTTTCTGAAGTAAATATGCTATATAAATGTAATTTTATAGATTGTTTTTAAATATTGCTGAAGAAAATTAGTATTTATTTATTTATTTATTTATTTTTGACATTTTCTGAAGATGTGAGCGGTGTCCGTGCAAACTTCACTTCCATATGATCCTCAGGTGTAGTGTGTTTTTATTGGTGGTTGCGATCAGAATCCTGCACCCTCACGTCTCTACATATATTCTGACTTTACACACGTAAGTGTCTTATACGTTAGAGTAGTTTTATCAGCGCTTGTATATTAATTGTAGGTTTCTCATTAATGTCGAGGGATTCCCTCCGGCTCTGTTTTCCTGCTCTAATCTGTTCTCCTGGGAATCTCCATAGGGGTCCAGAGGAAGGCTGATCCGGACACTATAGATGCAGTTTGCCTGTGAAAGGCTGAGGTCACTCACACCCCTCTCAGCATAACTAGAGACGGCTGGTTTTGTTAACCTGTAACGTAAGCTGCCGTCTGTATTAAATGCACCGGCTCTGTTTCCGACACACCTAACAGATGCTCCTGCGTTTTCATTTCCACTTATTTGATTTGTGTGCTGTGGGAGTGAAAACATCCTGTGCAGTAGGAGGTAAAGTCACTCCGTTCCCGTGTTTGTCTGAATGTGTGTGTTTATCTGGGTTAGTTAAAAGCGTGGGTTAGTGAAATTGAACGGGCCTGACTGTGATTGGATTCTCCATGGAAGAAAAAAATCCAATTAGCCGTGCGGCGCCCGCAGTCAGACCTGCTGGGATTACGATCCGCTAGAGTCCTGCGAGAGAGTGATAAATCTAACACATGCACAAAACAAACAGCCTGCGTCCGTCCCGAGGGTTTGGAGGGGTCGAGCCCGTGGAGACGATAGCGGACGAGTGATTCAATGATGGATACGGTGTTTCCCACACGTCTGAAATACACTTGAGCTGGTAGCTGGTGGAAAAGACTCAAAATGTGACAAACAACAAATAGCGTGACCTTTGACACAATGTTTTGATTTATTTAATATTTTTACTAAAAGTATATTATTATAAATATTATAAATTATTATATAACATTTACATTGAAGTATACAATTATTTCTACTAAAAATAATAAATATAAATTATTATATCAACTATTTATATTAAAGTATGCATTTATTTATATTTCTATTAAAACAAATTATTACATAAAATATTTATATTAAAGTGTACAATTATTTCTATTTGTATTAAAAACAATTATACATAAATTATTATATAAAATATGTATATTGAAGTGTACAATTATTTCTATTCATATTGTATTAAAAATAGATTATACATTATTATATAAAATAATTATATTAATGTATACAATTATTTATTTTGATATTTATATACAAAATCAATTAAACAGATTATTAAAAAATGTTTATTGAAGTACACAATCTTTTCATAATATTCCTATTAAAAATAAATTACCAATATAAATTATAAAATATTTATATTAAAGTATTCAATTATTTCTATTAATATTTTTATAAAAAAATCTTTTATCATGACATGAGTAATTTTTCACCCTAACGATATCCTGTATATCACATATTAGAGGTCGACTGATAGTGGATTTTACTGATACCGATAGCTAGGTTGGTCCACACTGGCGATACGATTAATCAACCGATAGTTTTTACAATGAATACTGGACGAAAATTAAAATAGTGCTTTACTATTAAAAAAACAGTACTGAACCATACTTTGTACATTAATATAAATATAAATATTAAATATTAATTATATATTGATCATTAAAGTTAGTTCATAGTTCATTAACTAATGTTAACAGAAGCAACTTCAAAATGTAAAAATGTATTAGATGTATTAGTAATGAACACACTCTACCTACATGTTCATCTTTAAACATCTACAAAAAAGCCACAGCATTGACAGCATTGACATATGGATATGAATACTCTCACACTTCTATTGCTTCTATTCTAGAACACTTGATTATTACCTAATCAAAATAACAAAATATGTAAGTTGCACACCAGGCAAAAAGTGCAGTGCTGCGTCTAGAAGAACTCGCTGGTATCAGGGACCACACACACCGGACACACCTAGAATGATCAAAAAGTGGCATAGATGAGTTCAAAGTTCGGTGTTTAAAAAAACAGAGCAAAACAGAAAGAAAAAGCGCAATCTATATTACAGCTCTCTCTATGAAGCACACAGACTTTATTAGAACCACAGAAAGACAAACGTTTCACTGAAAAAATTCACAATACACAATCTTCCCGCCCAGGGTGAAGTCATTATATACATTAACAATGATTTGGGACAAATATAATGTAATTTAATGGAGAACTGTGTGAATGGCACTCTGTGGCTGAATCAAGATATCAGTATCTTTCTCGCGTCACAGCTTTAAATCTACTACTTCGCTGCTAAAATGCATTAATGTGAGCAGCTGGATATAAACGAATGCAAATTGATGTTAACAATCGTGACATTAAGCATTTGCGCCAGACTTGCGTGTGTTTTGTCACATTGTTTTAACAGCTTGAGGTGCTGCTAATGCTCGCGTCCTCTCAGCCTTGAGAGCAAACATACTGCTGTCCTTTATCCACTAATGCAGCATCTAGTCAACAAATTAATTGCTTAGTAATGATATGAAAACATGCTCTATAGTGCACAGTGTACACACGTTTAGTTGTCGATGTTTTAAATGTGCATCTGAAGTGTCCGCTCTTTTCAGCGCAGTGTCACGTGTCAAAACAAACAGCACGTGCTGTCAGTGATCCGCTTCTAGAGGCCGCTCTCGCTTTCGTACTGTCTAATGACAGTGGAGCTTCAGCCGCTCCAGCAACGGACGCAACCCGGAGAAACTATCGGCATGGATTTTTGCCGATAGCCGATAGATCCGACAATCAACTATCGGTGGCGATTAATCGACAAAACCGATACATCAGTCGACCTCTAATCACAATATAGATATTTTTGCCACAGCAACAGTTAACACTTGCCTATTTAATACACGTTCCCAATCTTATTGATAATGAGACAAGACCACAGAAAATGATTACAAACAATAGGAAAATGAAGTTTTATTGTGCCTGAATGGTTTAAATCGAGTGAGAGTTTGAACTAGCAGAGCTTAGAAATGCATGAAAAGGCTTTGTGACAAAGCAACACTGCAACGTCACGTGAATGTAATCAAGATAGAGATGACAAGCATACCTGAGCGGTCCACATAAAGTCTGTGTGGGAAACACTGGGATATTCATTTGTGTAGGAGCAGGTCAAACAACACACACAGTCTTATGTAATGTGTAACAAATCACAGAATCACCCACCTGCTTTGGCAAATTGATTTTTACACCCAAGCGCTTTCATTTCACGCTCAATAAACAAATGCAGTGCTAATCTTCAGGAACTAGAATCTGCTGTGAACAATGTCTCCAATGCTCTTCTGCTTGTTCTCATTGACCGCGTGTCCAAACGTCCATATTCAGCTCAGCCCAGCAGCTCCAGACATTGTATGACGCTGATGGCTTTGATGTCTCGAGTGCTCTGAAATAAAAGAGGCCGGGACTCACTTTAAACACGTCTGCAGGGAGATTCAGAGTCATGTGCTGGGAAACACGCTCAGGATTGATACCAGTTTGTGTTGGCGACAAAAGAGGTGAAATGTAATTAGGGTTGAAGGCGGGTTGGGAATCCTTTGAAAACACAAGTTACAAATTCCCCAGGCTTTAGTCCTTCAGGATTTGCATGACAATCAAGAGAAGTCAGAGAAAGCTAAAGAGCCTCTGAAGTTGGGCAAGGTTAAGCGATTCAGACGCACAACAAAGCATTCCCTCAACGTGTCCAATTCAATCTCTGACTTGTTTTACACCTTTAACGTTCATACAGCATCTGACTTTAAAAGCTCCACATCTCTCGGCCTTCATCAGGCGTTTACGGGGTCGTTTTGTTAGGAAATGATGGAAAGTGTCTCTAAGCGCCTGCCGTAGACATGCTGTGCCCCGCTTGTTCTTCTGACAGTGAAATATGTGTCTCACATTGATGATGTCAGCGTGTCAAGAGGCTCCTCTAGCTGTGGATGTGTGGCTGTTGTCATGGTGAGCTTTGCTGAACCTCAGAAACAGAATAAGCCTCTCAAATCAAAGATCTATTAAAAACATAGTGACATAAAACAGAGATTTGAATACATGCTGATAAACAGACACAACCATAAATGGCTGCAGTTACACTAATGAACTATATTAATTTGCCGGAAGAACCTTTTTTGTCACAGCATGAGGGATAATATTCATTTTAAGCATGTGACCTTTGACTTACTGGTTTGATTTTCATATTTCATGAGCTTGTGTTTAATCTTTTCATATTCTCATGTCATCATGCTTTTCATGCATTGCTGGGTTTTCTAGTGAACTAGTTCTTGATAGTTATCATTGGAGATACACTCATTCTGAGCTAGCAGAAGCTTGTTGACTCATTGACTTGTCAAATGAGGCTCTAGGCAGCAGTTAAGTGGTTTAAGACCTTCATCCCATTTCCAGTCATTACAGTGTGTCTATTATCCAATTAAATGACTAACAATATTGGCTACCAGTAGCTGCTCGCATAAAATTCAAGGCATTAATGTTTGTGTGCCCTCTAGAAGCTTGTGGTATTAACAAAAGCAAAAAAAGGCCTCTAACACTAGCTTGCTCTATTCTTTTTCTATTCTATCGGTTTTCTTTTTATTT
>NW_015649730.1:23888-36481 GCF_001515625.1 Sinocyclocheilus rhinocerous
CTCACACCCCTCTCAGCATAACTAGAGACGGCTGGTTTTGTTAACCTGTAACGTAAGCTGCCGTCTGTATTAAATGCACCGGCTCTGTTTCCGACACACCTAACAGATGCTCCTGCGTTTTCATTTCCACTTATTTGATTTGTGTGCTGTGGGAGTGAAAACATCCTGTGCAGTAGGAGGTAAAGTCACTCCGTTCCCGTGTTTGTCTGAATGTGTGTGTTTATCTGGGTTAGTTAAAAGCGTGGGTTAGTGAAATTGAACGGGCCTGACTGTGATTGGATTCTCCATGGAAGAAAAAAATCCAATTAGCCGTGCGGCGCCCGCAGTCAGACCTGCTGGGATTACGATCCGCTAGAGTCCTGCGAGAGAGTGATAAATCTAACACATGCACAAAACAAACAGCCTGCGTCCGTCCCGAGGGTTTGGAGGGGTCGAGCCCGTGGAGACGATAGCGGACGAGTGATTCAATGATGGATACGGTGTTTCCCACACGTCTGAAATACACTTGAGCTGGTAGCTGGTGGAAAAGACTCAAAATGTGACAAACAACAAATAGCGTGACCTTTGACACAATGTTTTGATTTATTTAATATTTTTACTAAAAGTATATTATTATAAATATTATAAATTATTATATAACATTTACATTGAAGTATACAATTATTTCTACTAAAAATAATAAATATAAATTATTATATCAACTATTTATATTAAAGTATGCATTTATTTATATTTCTATTAAAACAAATTATTACATAAAATATTTATATTAAAGTGTACAATTATTTCTATTTGTATTAAAAACAATTATACATAAATTATTATATAAAATATGTATATTGAAGTGTACAATTATTTCTATTCATATTGTATTAAAAATAGATTATACATTATTATATAAAATAATTATATTAATGTATACAATTATTTATTTTGATATTTATATACAAAATCAATTAAACAGATTATTAAAAAATGTTTATTGAAGTACACAATCTTTTCATAATATTCCTATTAAAAATAAATTACCAATATAAATTATAAAATATTTATATTAAAGTATTCAATTATTTCTATTAATATTTTTATAAAAAAATCTTTTATCATGACATGAGTAATTTTTCACCCTAACGATATCCTGTATATCACATATTAGAGGTCGACTGATAGTGGATTTTACTGATACCGATAGCTAGGTTGGTCCACACTGGCGATACGATTAATCAACCGATAGTTTTTACAATGAATACTGGACGAAAATTAAAATAGTGCTTTACTATTAAAAAAACAGTACTGAACCATACTTTGTACATTAATATAAATATAAATATTAAATATTAATTATATATTGATCATTAAAGTTAGTTCATAGTTCATTAACTAATGTTAACAGAAGCAACTTCAAAATGTAAAAATGTATTAGTAGATGTTGAAATGAACACACTCTACCTACATGTTCATCTTTAAACATCTACAAAAAAGCCACAGCATTGAAATTACATACATATGGATATGAATACTCTCACACTTCTATTGCTTCTATTCTAGAACACTTGATTATTACCTAATCAAAATAACAAAATATGTAAGTTGCACACCAGGCAAAAAGTGCAGTGCTGCGTCTAGAAGAACTCGCTGGTATCAGGGACCACACACACCGGACACACCTAGAATGATCAAAAAGTGGCATAGATGAGTTCAAAGTTCGGTGTTTAAAAAAACAGAGCAAAACAGAAAGAAAAAGCGCAATCTATATTACAGCTCTCTCTATGAAGCACACAGACTTTATTAGAACCACAGAAAGACAAACGTTTCACTGAAAAAATTCACAATACACAATCTTCCCGCCCAGGGTGAAGTCATTATATACATTAACAATGATTTGGGACAAATATAATGTAATTTAATGGAGAACTGTGTGAATGGCACTCTGTGGCTGAATCAAGATATCAGTATCTTTCTCGCGTCACAGCTTTAAATCTACTACTTCGCTGCTAAAATGCATTAATGTGAGCAGCTGGATATAAACGAATGCAAATTGATGTTAACAATCGTGACATTAAGCATTTGCGCCAGACTTGCGTGTGTTTTGTCACATTGTTTTAACAGCTTGAGGTGCTGCTAATGCTCGCGTCCTCTCAGCCTTGAGAGCAAACATACTGCTGTCCTTTATCCACTAATGCAGCATCTAGTCAACAAATTAATTGCTTAGTAATGATATGAAAACATGCTCTATAGTGCACAGTGTACACACGTTTAGTTGTCGATGTTTTAAATGTGCATCTGAAGTGTCCGCTCTTTTCAGCGCAGTGTCACGTGTCAAAACAAACAGCACGTGCTGTCAGTGATCCGCTTCTAGAGGCCGCTCTCGCTTTCGTACTGTCTAATGACAGTGGAGCTTCAGCCGCTCCAGCAACGGACGCAACCCGGAGAAACTATCGGCATGGATTTTTGCCGATAGCCGATAGATCCGACAATCAACTATCGGTGGCGATTAATCGACAAAACCGATACATCAGTCGACCTCTAATCACAATATAGATATTTTTGCCACAGCAACAGTTAACACTTGCCTATTTAATACACGTTCCCAATCTTATTGATAATGAGACAAGACCACAGAAAATGATTACAAACAATAGGAAAATGAAGTTTTATTGTGCCTGAATGGTTTAAATCGAGTGAGAGTTTGAACTAGCAGAGCTTAGAAATGCATGAAAAGGCTTTGTGACAAAGCAACACTGCAACGTCACGTGAATGTAATCAAGATAGAGATGACAAGCATACCTGAGCGGTCCACATAAAGTCTGTGTGGGAAACACTGGGATATTCATTTATGTAGGAGCAGGTCAAACAACACACACAGTCTTATGTAATGTGTAACAAATCACAGAATCACCCACCTGCTTTGGCAAATTGATTTTTACACCCAAGCGCTTTCATTTCACGCTCAATAAACAAATGCAGTGCTAATCTTCAGGAACTAGAATCTGCTGTGAACAATGTCTCCAATGCTCTTCTGCTTGTTCTCATTGACCGCGTGTCCAAACGTCCATATTCAGCTCAGCCCAGCAGCTCCAGACATTGTATGACGCTGATGGCTTTGATGTCTCGAGTGCTCTGAAATAAAAGAGGCCGGGACTCACTTTAAACACGTCTGCAGGGAGATTCAGAGTCATGTGCTGGGAAACACGCTCAGGATTGATACCAGTTTGTGTTGGCGACAAAAGAGGTGAAATGTAATTAGGGTTGAAGGCGGGTTGGGAATCCTTTGAAAACACAAGTTACAAATTCCCCAGGCTTTAGTCCTTCAGGATTTGCATGACAATCAAGAGAAGTCAGAGAAAGCTAAAGAGCCTCTGAAGTTGGGCAAGGTTAAGCGATTCAGACGCACAACAAAGCGTTCCCTCAACGTGTCCAATTCAATCTCTGACTTGTTTTACACCTTTAACGTTCATACAGCATCTGACTTTAAAAGCTCCACATCTCTCGGCCTTCATCAGGCGTTTACGGGGTCGTTTTGTTAGGAAATGATGGAAAGTGTCTCTAAGCGCCTGCCGTAGACATGCTGTGCCCCGCTTGTTCTTCTGACAGTGAAATATGTGTCTCACATTGATGATGTCAGCGTGTCAAGAGGCTCCTCTAGCTGTGGATGTGTGGCTGTTGTCATGGTGAGCTTTGCTGAACCTCAGAAACAGAATAAGCCTCTCAAATCAAAGATCTATTAAAAACATAGTGACATAAAACAGAGATTTGAATACATGCTGATAAACAGACACAACCATAAATGGCTGCAGTTACACTAATGAACTATATTAATTTGCCGGAAGAACCTTTTTTGTCACAGCATGAGGGATAATATTCATTTTAAGCATGTGACCTTTGACTTACTGGTTTGATTTTCATATTTCATGAGCTTGTGTTTAATCTTTTCATATTCTCATGTCATCATGCTTTTCATGCATTGCTGGGTTTTCTAGTGAACTAGTTCTTGATAGTTATCATTGGAGATACACTCATTCTGAGCTAGCAGAAGCTTGTTGACTCATTGACTTGTCAAATGAGGCTCTAGGCAGCAGTTAAGTGGTTTAAGACCTTCATCCCATTTCCAGTCATTACAGTGTGTCTATTATCCAATTAAATGACTAACAATATTGGCTACCAGTAGCTGCTCGCATAAAATTCAAGGCATTAATGTTTGTGTGCCCTCTAGAAGCTTGTGGTATTAACAAAAGCAAAAAAAGGCCTCTAACACTAGCTTGCTCTATTCTTTTTCTATTCTATCGGTTTTCTTTTTATTTATTATATAATAATAACGTATACTGCATTAAGCTAAGTGAGACTTGTTATAGCACTTGCATATCTTTGCTCTCTTGTTGAGTTTGATTGCTTCCATTGTCCTCATTTGTAATTCACTTTGGATAAAAGCGTCTGCTGCTAAATGACTAAATGTAAATGTAAAATGTAAATGAATGCCTGATTGACCCCCTACACCTGGATATGAAGAGTGTAAGTGTGAATGCAGAGAGTTTAAACGGCAAGAATGTTCACAGTTAAATGAAACACTGTAGCAGTTAAATATAATTTTTTTTAACAGTTAAATGCAACATTTATAGCAGTTAAATGTATCATTTGTAGGAGTTACATGTAACATTTGTAGCAATTAAATGTAATGGTTAAATGTAACATTGTAGAAATTAAATGTAACATTATAGCAGTTAAATGCAGCAGTTGAATGTAACATTGTATTAGGGTTGGGCCGATAGATTTTAGGCCATTGTCCATCGCTGATGGCTGACAGATATCACGATGTTGTGCACGTACAGCAGCGCAGGCGTAAGGTGAATGTTGAGACAGAGCGAGTCAAGTAGGTGATACTGCGCCTGTGTCGAGCTCGTCTGTCCGCGCTCATCCGTGGACAAGGCTGTGCGTGAGACAGAATGGAACATGGAAAGTGAAGTATACTTTCGTGGTCAGCTGCTGCAGAGCATGCCAAAATCAAAATTGCTGATGAGATGAAGACGAAAATATCTAGTGTAAAATCAGAATGTTATGTTTTTAATGACATAATTGTTTTCGATGTTTCAATTCAACAACCCCCCCCCCCTTCATCCATCGTGATGTTTCACTGTAGACATCATCTGATGATGCAAATTTGATAGACATCGCCCAACCCTACATTGTATGATTTAAAAGAGAATGAAACAGTATCTTCCTAACTGCAGAGTGATTGATAGGCCGCATTCAGAATAGCACACTGCTCTATATGAGATAGTGAGTGTAGTGTGCTGTTGTGCGCAAGAATATTATAGTTTTGAATTTTTTAATTAGTTTTTATTTTAATATCGTTTTCAAATTTCCTATAATTTCAGTTTAGTTTTAGTTAGTTTCATTAATGGTTTTGTTAGTTTTAGTTTAGTTTTTATTTTGTGAACACATTTCTATTTAGTTTTTATATATTTTAGTTTCAGTTTTAGTTTTAGTAATTATAGTTTAGCAGAGTTAATGGAACACTTCCAGTGTAGACCAAAGCAAGACATTTAATTTTAGCAAAGCTGAATGTTTGCACAGTTTACACTTACAGTTAACTCTTGTGCAAACCTCTTAATAATTAAAATAAAATAATTCTTTACGATTGAACAAAAACCCAAAATATGCAACTTATATGTAAAGGTTTTCAGAGTTACTAGAAAGCTACAGGCAGCTGAGTTTTTATCAGGGTTGGAGCTAAATTCTGCAGGACAATGACCCTCCAGTGCTGGATTTGAGGAAACCTGTTCTTTGTAATCGTCATTGAAACTCTGTAAACTTAATTTTTGTCCATCTGTGTTTTCAATGCATTCATTTGTTGGATCTTTTGCACAGACGGTGCACACTACTGTAAGTCCCGTCTCTCCCTCTATGAACGTACACAATAAAAAGAAACAATCTAAAATGCTTTGAAACCTCATACTACTGAAAACTAAATGCGATATGGTGATTTAAATTATATTTGCACTTTACTTTGACGAAATCACTGCGCGGCTGCCGCTTTCTCTCATTTTGGATGCGTTTTGTACAGTCAAAGCGGTGCTCGTGTCATGGACTTGAGGCGGACGTTGCCATAGTAATTGTAAATGACTATTCACTAAAGTCAGCTCATCCAAAAATTGTAATTCTGTGTCTGTTAACTCACTCTCATGTTGTTCTCGCTCATCAAACACGCTTTTAAACGTCCGCACGCTGTAAGGTGTGCATTATTATTATTTCCCATTTCATATTTTATAGTTATTTCCCATTTCATTTCCCGCTTCTTGTTTTTTAAATGCAAAAACGCATTCTCTGTGAATAGAATAGCTGCTTAGGATTCAGCTCACGTACATGAAGCGCCATCTACAGGTATTCCCTTAACAACCACAGGCCAGATTTTCTGGCACAGAATGAGAGCTTATTAAATCACGAACACGATTATTTATTTTTGCTAATTATTATTTTGTTTTAGTTAGTTTTTCAGTTACTGTTGTTAGTTTCGTTTAGTTTTAGTTTTTCATTTATTTTGAAATTTTATTTTTATTTCAGTTTACGAAAATGTTTTTTGACTAATAGTTTTAGTCTTAATTTCAGTTTTCGTTTACGAAAATAACCTTGGTTCGGATCAGAGCTGGGGCTGCAGGCATGATGTGAATGTGCACATCACAGCTGACAGTAATGTGAAAGATTCTTGGCGTTTGAACGCGCTTACGCTCCCGGCAGACACTTTGAAAGCGTTGAGAGTGAATGGATGTATTGTTGACTTTCAGCTAGTGTAAGCACCCCTACCAGTGCAGACGCCCGTAACGCTGACGGCCCTGCCTGGGCAGTGAATGCTCGGCCTGCTGGGATCAGAGTCTCTGGGCTCTATTGTTGAGAATGGAGAGTGTGGGTCTGTCTGGTCAGAGGTTGATGGACCTCCTCCTGCTCCATGTCACGGTCAAAGTCTCCGCGTTCAATGGGACAATGCATTTTTACCGTGCCATAAACCAGACACTGAAGCCAAACATGACAAAGCAGGGAACATGATGGGTGTTTATCATGAGAAAGAGTGGCCTGCGCTGTGTGTGGTGGTTTGGAAGGGTCTCCACTTCTCCATTGAACGACTTATTGTACTTCCTGTCCGCTGATGATTGGTGGACTCTGACAGGCTTTGTGTTTGGCTCCTGATGATTGGTCGGGCTGGACGTTATTAAGCATGAAGCAGTGATTCTTGGCGTTTGGTATGTAAAGAGCAGAAGTTCCTGAATGAAAGAAGCTCTGGAGGTTTTTACTGCTGCTGGAACTCATTCACACAGATGACAGCTGAAGTGACATCAATGACCAAACATGAGCTCAGAAAAACATTCCTGATTATAGAGACTCTCTTGAGTTCTGACGGACGCCAAATATAAAATGCTTAATGGCTGTTGTGTTGCAATGTGATGTTTATTTCACCAAAACTCAACATTATGTTTTTCAATATGTAATTTTATTATGCAAATCAATGAGAAATATACAAAAAAGACCAGATTTAAATCACAAACACTTTTTTAAATTAAATAAATATTTGAATAAAAAATAAATAATAAAAAAAGTTGGTGATTTAGGTTTGTGAAAAATACAGCAATTAAAAAAAAAAGTATATTAATGGCTTTTTTTGTGTTGTAGCAAACAATGTAATAGGGGTCGACCGATATGTGTTTTTCAGGGCCGATGCCGATACCGATTATTACAGATCAAGTAGACCGATAACCGATATTTTGAACCGATAGCTATGTCTGGTGTAAAAATGAAAATTAATGTCAAAATTAAGAATAACAAGGGCTCTGACAAAAACTGCCTTCCCTGGTGTTGGTTGTGTAGTACTCCCACACTGCACTTCTTACTCTTGTCTTCCTCTGTGCATCCATCTACAATAAGGGTAATATAAAGAGATATGTGACGCTAGAAATTTCAGTTAGTTTTAATTTACAGTACAGTGCAGTGCAAATGAAGGCATAAATCAATTTAATTTATCTTTTAATCAAATGAGAGTTAAACTCTTTATTTTTTGGCAAACAAAGGGTTTACTATTAAAATTAAAACATGGAAGAAATAGCGTATTGTGTGATTAACAGCGTTACCAGGGAAACCTTGATCTCTACCACTCCAACAGCACCTCCTGCTGGCAGAGAATGAATTTGCATATATATGCCTCCACAAATAGAGATAAGTCTGTGAGAAACACTGTAGTTTTACTCAAATGAAACTGTCAAATGATCATGAAGTGACTCTCAGAGGGAGTCAGAGCAGTTCTGGAGATGTTGTTCATGTATTTATGTTCTCATGTAGTGAGACGACACACAACACCGCAAAACAAAAAAACAAAACCGCGCGTCTGTGCCACTTACATACACAGAGACACGCAGAACATGCAGGATTAATATTTAAATAGTATTTTTGCGGCTTAATATTTACAGGTACTAGTCCATATCGCGGCGATGTTGTTCATGTATTTATGTTCTCATGTAGTGAGACGACACACAACACCGCAAAACAAAAAAACAAAACCGCGCGTCTGTGCCACTTACATACACAGAGACACGCAGAACATGCAGGATTAATATTTAAATAGTATTTTTGCGGCTTCCATGACATTCCGCGTCATACAGTAAATTCCATTTATATGATTGGATTCCACGATTCCGTCCACATTTTCTGCATCGTGGAAATCCTAGCTAATATTGAGGTGTTTTGCAACTTCAGTGTAACATTAGTGGATTGTGATTTATTGCAAATTAAGCAACGTCTGCTGCTGCCTTACCTTTGAGAGACAACTGGTGCGTGATCACTGAAGCAGCTCCAGTTAGCAAGCGCTTTCGGAGTGAGAGTAAATTCCACTTTGATTGGTCTGACTCGTGACTCCCAACAAATCAGATGGGCGGTGGGCGGAGACTGCTTTAGGCCACAGAGTGGTGTGTTCTGATAGGCTGCATCAGAGCCAAATAGCGCTTTTCAAAATTAAGTTATTTTATCGGCGAATCGGTTTTGAAAATGACCGATACCGATAATCATAAAAATGCTTAATATCGGCGCCGATAATCGGTCGACCCCTACAATGTAATGTTTATTTCACCAAAAATTAATAATTTGTATGTTTTTTAATAATGTATTTTATTATGCAATTTTATGAGAAATATACAAAAATACAATAATTAAATCACGAACACTTATTTTACAATAATGATATCATATATAAATATTTTAATAAATTAAAAAGTGTTGATTTAAGTAATTTAAATCCAGCATTTTTGTATATTAATGGCTGTTTTGTGTTGTAGCAAGCAATGTGATATGTATTTCACCAAAAATTATCTCTGTTTTTTTATATGTATTTTATTACACAATTTAATGAGACATATACTTTACATACACTTGATCCTCTGACACTAGCACTCTCTGTTTTAATTCTGTTCTATCTACTTGTTTTCTTTTTTTTATTATAAAAAAACCTTGCTACGTGTACTGCGTTAGACTAACCGAAACTTATCACAGAGCTTACATATCATTGCTCTTTTGTTGGTTTTGATTGCAAATGTAAATGTAATACACAAAAACACTGGAATTAAACCACAAACCATTTTTTGCAAGAATTATGTAATATATAAATATTTTAATTAAAAAAACTAAAAGGTGTTAATCTAAATACAAACTGATCACTTCTGTTAATTGGTGTAGGTATAATAACCTAAAAATGGACAGATATTGGTTGATTAAAGTCTAATGTGATTATGATTATCTCTCACAGTGATGGGAGTTTTTAGTAATAAATGTCACGTGATGAATGAATGTTGCTGCAAAACTGAAATGTCATTTTTTAATTTCACGTGTGCAATTGTAGATTTGTAGAATCCAGTCGTGTTGAATTAGAGTTCTGTGAGTGACCGTCATGAGGAACAGATTCTGTCCAAACGTCACTGAATGCTCCTAATGACAGCTGTCTGACACATAGCGGCCCTAAATAAACACTCCTCCACTCACACCAGCTGAAAAGAGTTAACAATACTGAGCACATTTAAAGCACTCAATGTCATTTACTGGGCTGTGCAAACATGAGGTTGATGTTTGTTTGTCCTGCTGGTTAATTTACCCTGTCTTCCTGAGTAAACCAGCTCTTGAGTTTAGTCTGATTAGTCTGTGCTGATCCAACTAATCTGCTAATTAATCAGTGAAGGAGACGTCGTCTCTACTAGTGACCGAATGAGCCCACTTCAGCTTTAACGCCGAGCGTTTCCCATGATTCTGTGTGGTTGAGACGGTTAGTAGTGTTTGTATGGAGGTTGTTGTGTGGTGAGTGGATTTATTGAGGCTGAAGCAGATGTTTGAGTCAGCAGCTGCATGTCCACCTGTGTTTGACTGACCTCTGCAAAATACAACATTCACAACATACCTGTATGTTTGCGCTGTCCTCGCTGACCACACATAAACATACAGCACAGCGTGATGCCCAGTTTACCAATGAATCGCTCGACTGGTGAGGTTATTTTTAATGAATCGTTTGTCAGCCGCATGCGTCACTGAGGTTATCTCATTTCAGGAAAATATCCACTAAAAAATTGCCTGTTATTCCTTGTGAGGCATAAAATACTCTAATTTCTTTCCTCCTGAGGCTGCAGCTTTTGAAATGAGACAATGAGCCTGTAGAACAGGAGTCATCAATCTGAATCATAGACTGAATCAGCTCAGATGACTCACTCAATCACTGAATCATGTTAGATGACTCACAGAAGCATTTCAAATGATTCTTTGGTCCAGTTCAGATGACTGACAGAATCAGCTCAAATGATTCACTGAATTAGTTCAGATGACTCACTCAGTCATTTGAGATGACTCACTGAATCAGCTCAGATGACTCACTGAATAAGTGCAGATGACTCCTTAAACAAGTTCAGATGACTGATGCCTTGTCCAAATACACACACTTGTGGTCTTTGCACTTGACCACTTGACTACTTATATGATGTATATCCTGTATTTGGCTCAAGTGAGCACGAAGACCACAAGTGTCTATACAACTTTTCATTACCTGATGGGACACACTTATAGTGTTGTAAAAACGCAAAGTGTTTACAGAGTTTTATTATTATTTTCAATACTTTGCATTTTAAAATCAACTTCTAAATGTCTGTTCAGTATCTTTGCAGCAATAAAATGTGTAGCACTTTGTTTTACTACCAAATTATATGTAATATCTTATTATTATTAATATTTAACTAACATTGGAAAGGTTTCCCTGACCTCTCGCGCGATCTTGGCAAAAAGTCTCACGATTTATTTCCAGAACATGATGCATGATGGGATACACTAACCCTCGAATAGTGCTCCGGAGCGGTATTCGAGATAGTGTGTGTTTAGTGTGCGTTAAGGGCACTGCGCTTTGGTATTTTTAAGACCTGGGACCTCTTGCGCACTTACTTCCTGTCGCGCGCACACGCTCTAAAGTGGCCAAGACCGCAAGTGTGGGTATTTGGACAAGGGGTTTCTGAATTATTTCAGATGACTCCTTCAACCAGTTCAGATGACTTACTGAATCAGCTCAGATGACTCACTGAATCATTTTAGTAAACTCATTTAAACAGTTCAGATGACTCCCTGAATAATTTCAGATGACTCCTTGAACCACTAAAGATGACTCACTAAATCAGCTCAGATGACTCACAGAATAATTTCAAATGGCTCATTGGACCAGTTCAGATGACTCAGTGAATCAGCTCAGATGACTCACTGACTGAATCGTCTGATTTAAAAGCTTGTGATATTATTATTATTAGGGGTGCTCCAATTGATCAGCTACCGATCATTATCGGCCGATAATCACGTTGGGATGATTGATCGGAGGTCTCTAAAAGGCCGATCTCAAAAAAAGATCTCAAGCTGATGACGCTGCTGTGAGAGGTTTGGCACGACATGCAGCGTCACCGTCTCAGTCTCTGTCTGGTGCGGGTGAAATAATTATAATGCTGAAGGTGAAGTACTCACCTTCATATTTCTTCATTAAATAACTTATAAAGTAATTTGAAAACCTTGTGTGAGACGTAATTTCACAAACAGCGTGAGTGAATCACCGCGCGCTCTCTCTTTCTCTCTCAAAATACGCAAATGGCTTCAAATCACCACTCATCGCGTCTGTCTATAAGCGAGCTGCACGCTGCACAGTTGAAACAGAGATTGTCACTTGCACAATCGAGGCAGTGTCAAAACTAAAGTTTATACAAGTAAAGTAAAGTTTTTGCATTACTTTTTAATTCTTGCCAGTGTTTAACCATTCAGCGCTCGCGCGCTCTCCTGTAGACCGTGCGCTCATGCACACTCGCAGCGCACACACATAATGCCAGGTTCACATTACTCTGTTTGCAGTGCGTGGTATGTGGTGCGTATTTTTTCTGCGCTCATGTTGACGGATTAAAGCATTCACACGGCACACGGCAGTGCGTTCAGGAGTGGTGCGTCTGCAGCAGTGCAGAGATCGTTTCCGCACCGAGTCTATTTTTGCTGTGATACACGCACTGAATTAAAGTGACAGCACACTGTTTGCAGTACATATGAAAACGAAAATGAAGCAA
>NW_015649730.1:36775-43790 GCF_001515625.1 Sinocyclocheilus rhinocerous
TAAGAGGGGAATTCCCCCATTTTCAAAAATGAAATTCAGGCCCTGAATACATGTCTAAAAATCCTGATTGAAGTATCACTATAAATAGTTATAAATTATAAAAAGAAGGCTTTAAAAAGATCGGTATCGGCAGATACTGCTTTCTGTGATCGGCGATCGGTGATCGGCCTCAAAAATCATAATCGGAGCACCCCTAATTATTATAAAACATCCAGTCACTTGGAAATTACTTGAGAATGACATTCACGTTTTTCAAATTCATGTTTTTTAATGAAATGTCGCACACGACTGATCTCATGTGAGCTGCTTGTGTTTGAGCGCTTTGAGTCTGCTGGTGCTGTGTGTTCACATCTTACTGCAGCTGGATCTGTTCTTCATTAAACTCAATGAGTCATTTTTCATGTTAATGCCGTCAGACGCATATTCATGCATAATAACACTCTGCGCTTCATTTCAGCGCTCGGCGAGTGTCAGTGAATATGCAGATTTGTTTGCAGGACTCGTGCTGACAGAGCAGAACCAGCATGTCTCAGAGCCATCTAACAGTTCTTGAGCTGCTCTTCCTGCCTTTATCCTGAACTAGTCGTTCGGGTTGCTCTACAGTTGACAAATATGGGTTTGTTTTTCAGGTTAAACGATACATGACCGCCGACCCACTTCACATTCGGAAAGCGTTTTAGTGCGCGCCGATGCAGGCCAGACCCATAAAGTCCAGCGCTTCAGGCCTAATGAGGGTCTGATCGATAACGTGAAGCTTTTACCGCTGAATCCCATCCATCCATCCACACATCTGCTGCCAGAGAGAGAAATATAGAAAATCAATGATGGACTGAAAGTGTGCCGATATACAGACCGAATGGAAAAATTATAAACTCATCCCTGAACCATCGGCAGCCTGTGCTTGGAAAGAGAGAGTAATATCTGACCTGAACCTGTCACAAACAGGCAAGAGACAAGAGGAGTTCAGGTAAACAGAGGGGTTTATTGACAATGCTGTGATGGTCAGGATCAAAGGCAGGTGAGTAAGAGATATGGGAGAGTATGGGTTTCTTAGCTTCCTGGTAATCTGGGTATTGATAGTAGTAGGAATCCTGGAGATGAACCGGGGCTGAGGAGAATCGGAATCGCGGAGACTGAATTCACTTCTGGAGGTAAGGAAACAACAGTTAGTAACGTATGTAAGGAGTCTGGCAATGTTCAGATAGTGAACGGTAGACCGGACACTGGAATGCTGAGTGGAGTGAGAAGATATAGCGGGCTTAATTGGTGATGCAGGTGCAGGTGATCAGAATTCGGGTGATTGGGATCTGGTGTGTGTCGGAGGAGGTGACTGTGCTGACGTGAGTGATTGCGATGATTTCCTGACATTACCCCCTCCTCCAGGGGCGGCTCCTGACGCCCCCATGCAACGACGAGGGCGACTGCGACTTCGGGGTGCGGGACGGTTTGGATGGTTGCAGTGGAATTCTTCCAACAGGAATGGATCCAGTATGTCGTCGCGGGCCACCCAGGACCTCTCCTCCGGTCCGTATCCTTCCCAGTCAATAAGATATTGTAACCGGCCGCCCTGTCGCCGCAAATTCAGGATTTCTTTCATCTGGTACACCGAGGGCTGGTCCAGAACTTCAGGAGGATGGGGTGCTTCTGGCTCGGTGGATCTGGAGGAGGAGGAAGAACAAGTTTTGAGGAGTGAGACGTGGAATGAGGGGTGAATCTTGTACCTGGGTGGAAGTTGCAGAAGGTAGGTGACTGGGTTGATCTGCCTCTGTATTGGGAACGGACCAATATAACGGGGACTCAGCTTTTTACAGGGCAGGCGGAGGCGCAGATCTCGGGTGGACAGCCAAACCAGCTCTCCAGGCTGGTAGGTAGGAGTAGCGGTACGCCGGGCATCTGCGAAGAACTTATGCCTCCGCACTACTTGTTGGAGCTGGACGTGAGCCGAGTCCCACACTCTCTCGCTCTCTCGGAACCAGTAGTCCACAGCTGGAACCTCCGAGGGCTCTTCTGTCCAGGGGAAGAGTGGGGGTTGGTAGCTGAGCATGCACTGGAAAGGGGTCAGGCCAGTGGTATTCTGACGGAGGGAGTTTTGTGCATACATACGATGATGTGGGGTTTTAGACATGGCACAGACTGAACAGCTTTGGACGTACCTGTTGACATCCCGGTCGGTCTGAATCCGGGAGGCCATAGTTCCGGAAGACCTGAGTGAATAGGCATTCAGCTGTGTCAAATACATCAAATACAGCCTTGAGAGGGATGAACTTACAGGCCTTGGAGAAGCGATCAACCACAACAAGGATACAGGTGTTACCCTCCGAGGCAGGGAGGTCAGTGACGAAATCCACTCCAATGTGGGACCAGGGTCTACGGGGCACGGGCAGTGGGACGAGCTTGCCTACGGGGAGATGACGTGGGGTTTTAGACATGGCACAGACTGAACAGCTTTGGACGTACCTGTTGACATCCCGGGCCATACTGGGCCACCAGTACCGAGCCTGGAGGAGCGAGAGGGTCCGTTGCCTGCCTGGGTGTCCAGAGCCCGGTACTTCATGCACTGAGCCCAGAAGGGTCTGACGCTGGGAGGTGGGAACGTACGTCTTCCCTTCTGGGCAGCCCGGCGGAGCAGGTTCGGTGCGAGTGGCGTCACGGATGTCCTGGTTGATGTTCCACTGTATGGGGCTGACGATCAGGGCTGGAGGGAGAATGGGTTCTGGTTCTGTTGGAATGTCGGGAGAGTGAAGACGGGATAGCGCATCAGCCTTGCAATTGCGATTTCCAGGTCTGTAAGTGATTGTGAATTGGAACCTTGTGAAGAACAAAGCCCATCGGGCTTGACGAGGGTTGAGTCTTTTGGCTTCACGGAGATATTGGAGATTCTTATGATCAGTGATCACTGAGAAAGGGTGATGGGCTCCCTCCAGCCAGTCAGGCCCAGTTTGATGGCGAGCAGTTCCCGATTGCTGATGTCATAATTCTGCTCCGCCGGGTTCAGTTTCCTGGAGAAGTAAGCGCAAGGATGGAGGATTGGAGGTTCCCCACATTGCTGTGACAGCACGGCCCCAACGCCGGTGGTAGAGACGTCAACTTCCACTACAAATGGTACCTGGGGATCCGGATGGTGAAGGATGGGGGCCGTGCTGAAGGCCTCCTTGAGCTGGTTGAAGGTTTCGCGGGCAAGGCTGTTCCAGGACAGGGACTTGGGTTTGCCTCGTAGCATGGAAGTAAGGGGGGAGCCGTGACCATGCTGAAACGCTTCACGAACCGTCGATAAAAGTTCGCGAACCCCAGGAATCTTTGTAACTCCTTCACCGACTGTGGAAGTGGCCAGTCCCTGATGGCCTTCACCTTCTCCTGGTCCATCTGGATACCCTCCTTGCTGATGACATATCCGAGGAACTGGACCGAGGAGCGATGGAATTCGCACTTCTCCAATTTCAGGTACAGCTGATGTTGACGTAGCTTCTGAAGGACCTGCGTAACGTGGTGGCGATGTTCGGCCAGGTTCCGGGAGTATATGAGAATATCATCAATGTAGACAATCACGAACTTATTGAGGAACTCCCGAGTGGAGTGAGAAGATATAGCGGGCTTAATTGGTGATGCAGGTGCAGGTGATCAGAATTCGGGTGATTGGGATCTGGTGTGTGTCGGAGGAGGTGACTTTGCTGACGTGAGTGATTGCGTTGATTTCCTGACAGAACCAGTTTCACATCGCTGAAAGCAGGACAAACGGTGCGTCAGTGATGAGGAAATGTGTTCGTTTACCTGCAGAGCCCAGTTCAGGGTTATTTTAGTATCACTGAGATACTATTCTTAATACTTTGAAATAGAATCTATGTTTAGATTTTCTGCTTTAATGTTAATTTTAGTTCAAGTTTTATGTTAAGTTGTATGTTGTCATTTTTATTAGTTGTTTTTATTAATGTCTATATAGTTTTTATTAAAGGGGTGGTTCACTGTTTTTTTCTAGGCTTGATTGTGTTTATGGGGTGCAGTCTAACGTGTTAATGCTTCGTTTTTTTAAAAATTCATTATTTTTCACATAATTTAACTTTATTCCACACAGCTCTGTCCTAGCAACATTACACTCTAACTAACGTAAAAATAGTGAAATTGCAATCAACCACCCCTTTAATTTTTATTTCAGTTTTAGTTATTTCAGTACATTAATTTAAATTGAAAGAAAATGAGAAATGTTGCTTTGGAAACAAGCTGAAATAAAATAAAATGTTTCTATCTATCTATCTATCTGTCTGTCTGTCTGTCTGTCTGTCTGTCTGTCTCTGTCTGTCTGTCTGTCTGTCCGTCCGTCCGTCCGTCCGTCCGTCCGTCCGTCTATATATAATTTTATTCCAGTAAACATGTGTGTTCTGGAGTACTCAGTTACGAGCTGGTTAGTGAAGGTTTGCAGTCACATCCGGTTAGAATGCAGCCAGGACTCTGATGTTTCTTCTTCAACATTTACTCTCCACTGTAGATAGATGAAAGTGTATGTGTGTGGTTCTGAAAATATACATACAAAATAGTAAATAACAATACACAAGAATAATTATAATAATAAACATTTACAACCATATTAAGCAGGGCATTGAAATCTACCACCATATACAGCCTGATGTAAGGCCAGGGACTGGAACTTCAGCAGCCTTACATAAACAACATGACGGTGTAAATCTTGAGGCATTTATCTGTTAGTATATAATCCACATAACCGCTCTGATCAGCATGTAAACAGCAGTCGTGAACAATTATAATCACAATAATTCACACCAGATGAGTAATGATTGCTGGACTGTGATCATGGCACACAAGCATAGAGTAATGCCGTTAATATCTTCAGTCCGTGACTAACTTCACTTAACAGCAGCAATATGTATTAACAATAAAGGTAAGAACATTAAACTTACTTCTAGCTGCACGCACAAACTGAAGACAAGCGTTGTGGAGAACACTCTTTTAGCTCTGCACTAAACTCCCCGATGCAGCGACCTCCTTCTCTTTCTAGCGGAGCTACTTACAGATGACGCTACGCTGATCTACTTTAACATGATTTTCAATCAGAAATTTCTAGTAAATTTCACAAATAATTGCAAAGAAATGGCAAGTAACATAGAATTAAACGTGAAATTTTAGAAAGACTGAAATTGTATTTTCTTGTAAAACAAACTCTGATAATATTTGTTTTATTTACAACTTTGAGAAATCTTGTTTTTTATGATGTAATTCCAGGATTTAGATCTGAAATTTAAATCTGACTCCTGTGATGTTCAGTTCCACCCTCATCGCAATTGAACAAACCACAGACTATAGAGATGATGCCTGATAGAATGGAGTAGATTGTGATTTACCGCGGTAAAGGAGCAGAATAAAGCCTTGAGAATTCATATTGATGTCAGTGTGTCTGCCTGATGCATAAATGCAAATAATTCCAGCTCAGATTTCTGTGATGCTGCATGTGCTGTTGCTTCTGCAAACCTGACACTGTTGAACTGAATCAGCATTGAGCTGATTTGATCTGAATAATGACTCTGTTGTCTTCTGTAGAGCTGCTTTACAGCTGAAATTGAATTTGTTTCATAACTGATGAATTTTGAATCATCAAGTTATTGTCCTGTTATTATTACTGTTAAGGACGTTGCTGCTATTGCACTGATACTCTCTTTGATTCTTGGACATTCTGGTCTTGTTGTGCGTCCAGCTGTAGATCTGCACATGAGCGCTGGTGAGAGTAGATCTGGCAGTGCTGTGAGCCTGTGCTGTGATCTGTGTATGTCGTTTGATTCTCCCCTCAGCATCTGCCTTCATTAGCGTGCATGATTCATTATTATTAGCACTGAATCTGTGAGCGTCACACAGGTTCTTCAGCACAGGTACGATGGTGTTCACTGAAGTTAAATACGATCAGTGTTATTTTATATTATTAAAGGGGTCATATGATGTGATTTCAAGTTTTCCTTTCTCTTTGGAGTGTTACAAGTTTGGAAGGCCAAACAAAGTAGTTTAGCTTTCACAACGAAACACACAGCGTCTTCACGACATGGCGGCGGCAACAACAATACTACAGCGTGAATAGAAGTTACGCCTTCTTTCTTTGCGAACTTTTTTAAAATATATTTTCCCTTTTCATTGTAATTTTAAATGACTATTAATTTTGTTGTTGTTTTAGTGTGTGCATTTATTTTACTATAGGGATGCGCCGATCTGATATTCATATCGGGTATCGGCTCCGATACTGCCATTTTTGGTCAGATCGGGTATCGGTCAGAGAGGGCCGATCCATATCCGAGATTGTGCGTATTATTCTGTTACTTCTAAAGCCATACGATAGCTTAAAGGGTTACTCCACCCCAAAATTAAAATGTTCGTCTCCTCTGTGTCTCTCTGCATCACCGTAGCAGCATTTTGGAGAATAACCCCTGAACGCAAGCAGCGTACGCTCTTCTGTGTCAGCCGCGCTGCACGGATGCGCTGTTTTCATTCAAATCAAAGCGTAAATACACATAGAAACCGTATCCCTTTAATGTGAGCTACATATGAATATTTAAGTCCTTACATTAAAGTTCACACAAACTCTTTTCACCGCTGTGGCTGTCAGTCATTAGTTCAGCCTTTAAACCCTGGTCGCATTCGGTTCAATTCAATTCAATTCAAGTTTATTTGTATAGCGCTTTTCACGATACAAATCGTTGCAAAGCAACTTTACAGCAAATTAAGTTTCTACAATATTTAGTGGTAGCTTATCAGTGGTGACTGTCAGTTAATGTACATATGGCAGAAATGTACGGAAAAATCAATTAAAGACGTAATCAAACAGACGATGAACACTATTAACAGCAATTATTATGTTAATCTAGCCACTGTGCTAAATAAAAACCTTGGATTGTATCTTCTATGAGTTTGTGGATATGCTCATATGATTTGATGGGGGCAACAGCTTCTAATGTATTAGAGAATCTAGTGCTCATGTTGCTAGTCATTTCGTCTAGTTCATGTGTACTTATGGGTACACAGA
>NW_015649730.1:44007-44902 GCF_001515625.1 Sinocyclocheilus rhinocerous
GGAGAGGTCGTCGCCCGGGGCCTGGCTCGCGTCTTTCGCTGCGGGTGCACCCAGGGTCCATGGTGTCCCGGCGCCAGAGTGAAGGACATCTGGGAAGATCGCGTTCTGGGTGCACCGGGCCTGTGCAGAGAAATGCACGGAGTAGAGGTGGTGGAAGAGTTAGCAGCGCGCTGTATACTTACCCCGGACTTGTGAGCGTCTGCCCCTTATGTTTCCAGCGCGGCTCTCCGCTCTCTCAGCTGGGTCTGCGGACAGGTCACGGATCTGCTTCTCCACGGCCTCCAGCTCGAACGTGTCCTCACCTGCTCGGTTACGACAGTCAGCTCGGTAAAGCTCTCTCTAAGATCATTCTGTGTTCCCATTATTATACTTGATTTGTAAACAAATGTCTACGATTTAGCAAAAAGGACTTTATCTTCTTGCCGGAGTTTAATGTTGTTTTGTTACTTGCTACCGGGTGTCTGTGAGAACAAAACACGGGCGTAGAAAAGACTATAAATTGTTTTTAACGTGCACAGTAACTGAAATTTAAAACTGTTAAAAGAAAGGCTCAATAACTGTTGCGTAGATATAATACACTACGCATACGTGACTCCGTGTTGCTTCAAGCGCATCATTCTGCACACCGGATGTTCATATTGTAATCAGAATCAGAAGAGCTTTATTACCAAGTATGTTTACACACACAAGGAGTTTGACTTGACGACAGGAGCTTCCAGTGTAGAAGAAAGTACAAACATAGTGCAGACATACATGATAGTACAGACATACATAGGAATAACACAGTAGGGATGTAATATAAAAAATAAATAAAAAACTTAAATAATGTACTATATACAGAAATAGAAGTATAGGAAAAAATTTAATTGTTTAGATAAATGTACAGATATGTTAT
>NW_015649730.1:45252-46959 GCF_001515625.1 Sinocyclocheilus rhinocerous
TTTAATTTTATAGTATATACTTATATATAAATACATTCATGAATGTTTTTCATTAATGGATTGTATAATACAAAAAGCAATGTGTAACATTTTACCATGTTTAGTGCAACACTTTTATTTGTTCCCCACAAAATATTGTTTCTTCACTAAATGTTTGGATTACTAAAATTATTGTGCACTGATTTTTCTAGAATAACTTTTGCTGCCATTGGAATCTGTATCGGAGGTGAAAAAGGCGGATCGGAGTGTCCCTAATTTACTATTATATTTTTTTTATTAATATTTTAAAGTAGTTTTTTTTATATTTTCCCTTTTCATTTTAATTTTAGTAAAAGTTTTAGTAATTTTTTCATTGTTTTAGTATTATTAATATATTTGTATATTTTATATTAATATTTTGAAATAGTTTCTGTTTTCATTTTCCCTTTTCATTATAATTAATTTTAGTTGAAGTTTTAGTGATTCTGTTTTTTGTTTTTTTAGCTGAGATGAAATATATATATTTTTGTTTATTTTATGTGAAGCACAGAAGCTGTTTTTGCTGTTAGTTGTTTTAGTTGTGATAGGAGCCCTGAATGTGATCCGGCTGCAGTGAGGCTGTGGGCGGCACATCTGACACGCTCTGTCTGTCTCTCTCTAAAGTCTCAGAGCCATGGAGACCGTCCTGTGTGTGTTTGGATGTAAAGGGGCCAGGCTGACCTCAGCGTGCTTTCCATGAGATTTAGGTGGTAAATCTTGTAAATATCCCTTCAGACGGGCTCCATTGTCCTGCTTCTTTGTCCCGGGCTGCTACAGGATCAGTGTGTGTTTTAATAGTGTTCATTCCTACCTCAATACTCACATGTATCGTAGGACACTCCCTTAAAATAATTTCATATCGATTCAGAGTCTCTAATTCCCTGTTAAATTAACCCACATTCTCACTGAGACGACGCAGATGAACAGACTCAGTCTGAATCAGGGTTATTATAGTTTAATAAAACAAAAACCATAAAGACATTTTATTACTTGAAATAAAACAAAACTGATTCAAAATAAAATATAAAAAACCTTAAACTTCTTTTATTTCAGCTAGTTGCCAAGGCAACATTTCTCATTTTAATTAAGTTTAACTTGATGTACTAAAATAACTAAAACTGGAATAAAAATAACTGAAAACTACAAAGATGTAAAAAAAAAAAAAGCACAAACTAATAAAAATGACAACAAAATTACTAAAACTTAAAATTAAACTTTAACTGAAATTAAAATATAAACAGCAAATATAAAAATAAAAAATAATTCAAAATATTAATAAAAACTATAATAGTATCTCAGTGATACTAAAATAACACTGGTACTAAAATAACTAAAAACTATTTAACAAAAACTACACAGAGATATTTAGAAACGCAGTGATATTTAAAAAAAACTAATAAAATGACAAAAACATTCAACAAAATTACTTAAACTTTAACTAAAATTAAAATGAAAACAGAAAATATAAAAATAAAAAATAATTCAAATTGTGAGTGTGTGTGTGTGTGTGAGGTGAACCGGGGCCCTGCTTTATGCTAGATGGGCCGATTGGGGCTCCGCAGGGCACTTGAGACACACTTAAGAGAGAGCAGAATCAGACAGCCAATCAGAGCAGATCCATTCATGCTGGGAAATATGGTGCCTCACACATACACACACACACACACACACACACACAGATACACATAC
>NW_015649730.1:47365-48568 GCF_001515625.1 Sinocyclocheilus rhinocerous
ACACATTGCTTTGTATCTGCTGTTACTCGCTGACCCTGGATCAGCTGTTGCTCTTTCAGAAATCATAAAGTTCAAAACTTTCCTTTGAAGCATCAGCTTTGTCTCAGATGTTTCTCAAATGAACATGAAATATCAGTGTGCAGCAGCAGAGATCGTGAGCTGAGGAATGTGTGAGTTCACACTGAGATCTCAGAGCAACAGCAGAAAACGCTGCTGTTTCTCATGTGATGTGGAGAAAGAGTTGAGCAGTAATGAGATTCAGTCTACAGCAGCTTTAGTAAACGTGGAGATCGGCCGCATTGTCTCCAGTGATGAAGAAAACACTTTGAGCTGGATTATGTTTCAGCTCGTGCTGATTGTGGTGTGAGCAGGAGAATAGAGATGCTCTGAAAGACAGATCGGCCTCATTGTCACGGGCCACAACCATATAAGAGCCGTCAAAAGAGCTTCCTAATGACGGCCATAAACACTTTTCCATCAACACATCAGTAGAACTCACGCAACATCTGCCGTCCACTGAGTCCAGAGCAGTTCATCTGTATATCCACAGATACAGCATATATAGCCATAGAAAACATTTTCATTTCTTGAAATAAAATAAACGTTAACTGAAATAAAATGAAATTCAAAAACTTAAACTTTTTTCAAATAATTTCAAAATATTTCGGCTAGTTTCTCATTTCTTATCTTCATTCAGTTTAAATTATACTAAAAGTAACTAAAACTGGAAAAAAATTAATAAAACATATTTTAAAAAAAAATAAATAAAAAAAAATTACAAAAACACAATAAAATCACTAAAACCTTAACTAAAATTAAACTGAAAACAGAAAACAAAAAAACAAAAACTAATTCAAAATAATAATAAAATCTATAATTGTATCTTGATGATACTAAAATAACACTGATATACAGTTATGTTTTTGTTTTTTTTACATTATTTGGCACTATATCCAAAGCTTGATTTAAAAAGAGGCTTGATTTTTTGTTTTAAAGTTTTCCTGTTTTCTGTTTGTGAAACTCTGTTTAAAGGTACTAGGCCTATATGAAATAAAGTTAATTATTATTTTTTATCATTTGGAGTTTATATACCATAACATTTTGTTTGCATTAAAGAATGAGTGTGAAACCCATTTTTGTAAGTTTTTGCAGTTATTCTTTTAATTATATATATATATATATATATATATATATATTGCATTT
>NW_015649730.1:49314-51552 GCF_001515625.1 Sinocyclocheilus rhinocerous
ATATATATATATATTGCATTTTAAATTTTTAAATTTTTATGCAATCGGCACTTTTATCTAAAGCTTGATTTAAATACCTGACTTTATTCTCTTATTTTGCATGTTTACTTTAATTCTTCTGTTTTTTTCTGTTTGAGAAGCTCTGTTAAGATGCCATATAGAATAAAGTTAAGGATTATTATTATTATTATTATTATTATATTAAAGCAACTTGCATTGCATTCAGGGTGCAATTTATAAATTTTTTTATTATTGATTTATTGATTTATTTTTTAGTTCATGCATTCCCTGGGAATCAAACCCATAATGTTTAAACTACAGGAATGCCCCTTGTTTATTACTTTCAAGTAATGAATAAAATACACACACACACGCGCGCTGCTGTAGCGTGTGCTGAACTGTGAGGATTGTGCTGCTGCTCATGAGAGCAGGAAATGTTTAACCTCCACTGAGTCAAAGACAAAAGCTTGATCTAATCCTGCTGTGAAGGGAGGGACGCTCGGCCGGGACACTGGAGCTGGAGCTCAGTCACTCCTGATGCTGCTGAGGAACAGACCGGTGCTTCTGACTGCTGGAGTATTACTGTGTGTGCACAGCATCCATCAAAGTCTGTCTTCGTCACTCTTGTTACCTTTGGATGAAAGCACCTGCTAAATACATGAATGTGAGTCTGTTAGAGATGTTGGGTTTATGACTTGCACTGAACTCTGGATGATTTCATGCTTTAGTGATGTTTTGAACTGGAGTTGTCCTCCTACAGTTGAGTGCAGAAGTTTGCAAGATGTTTATCATTTCAAAAAGAGAGAAATCGTAAATATTGCTCTGAGTTGTTTATCTCTTGTGTTTTTACATGCGTTAACTGAACTGATCCTGCTGAGAAGTTTCCGTCCTCTGGTTCTTCTGATGGGATGTGTGTATCGTCCTGGTTGTTCATGAGTCTGTTTGTCCTGTGAGTAGTGAAGCTTCAGGAAAATCGCACATTGTTTGTTTTTCCGGCATCTTCTGCACAACAGTGAGGGTGTGATGTTGAGATCCGTCTGTTCACTCATGCACAACTATTACAAAAGCTGCTCAAAACGGAAATGCATGCCATTAAGAACTGAGCATATGGAAACTTATGAACAGCATGATCGGTGCAAATGATTGTTTTGTTGTGTGGGAACTATTAAACGTCTCTTTATTCTCAGGCAGGACTAAAGGAAAACCTGCTGCTTTATCTCTAGTGTTTGTGTAATTCTGAAAGAGCTTTATAGAAAAGCTGTACCTGTATGTACCGTATGTGTGCCTTCATTAGAGCTCATAGATTGACAGTGTTGAGGTAACGCATTACGGGTAACACGAGTTACGTAATCAGATTACTTTTTTCAAGTAACTAGTAATGCATGACTTTTTAATTTACAAGGAAATATCTTTTTCAGACTTTGTTTCTCATGTACTGACTGGCAGCTCTCCTGTCCTCATGTTGAGAGAATCAGGAGTGAGTGCAGAGACGCTGTGTGAACATGATGATCCTGTAGATCTATAGACTAAATGAACATGCATTCACTCATCTCACTGCACAAAAACAGATTCAGTATTCTTCAAAATCAGTAAAAACAGTCAAATGGGAACTCAGAATATGACGCAAACCTGCAATAATTAAATATGTTAACACAAATACCCGTTATGTATTTAATTGCATTTTATTAATCAATTTCTTTGCTGCTGACCTTAGATGATCCAATTCAACCATACTACGATATTAATGAGCAAAAATGACTGCAGATAAACATAACATTTGTGTTTCGTTTTCTTATTGCTGAAGAGAGAAAAATGAGCCCACATGAGAAAAGAAGAAAGAAGAAGTTGCTTTTTAGGGAGTAACGCAATATTGTAATGCATGACTTTTAAAAGTAAGTCTCCGCAGCACTGTAGACTGACTCCTGCATCATCTCATCGTCTCTGATTCCAGCTGTATCTGCTCCAGAGGATCTGACACGTGTTTTTCTGATCTGACCTGTGTTTCTGCTCGTCTGTCAGTGGTTTGACGCTCTGCACATCTGGACGCTGACGGAACAGAAGCAGATCTTCTCTGGTGAGCATCTGCTGCTTTATTACTGTGATCATCTGAGTTCATGTGAGGTTTCTCTGTCGTATCTCTGTAGCATTGCAGACTTGTGGTTATCTGACGCTGTTTGTGTCTGATGTTTCCTGATCAGTCAGTAACTGGGAAGCCCTTCAGATCAATACATTCCAGTC
>NW_015649730.1:51728-58412 GCF_001515625.1 Sinocyclocheilus rhinocerous
TCAAAGTCTGTCTTCGTCACTCTTGTTACCTTTGGATGAAAGCACCTGCTAAATACATGAATGTGAGTCTGTTAGAGATGTTGGGTTTATGACTTGCACTGAACTCTGGATGATTTCATGCTTTAGTGATGTTTTGAACTGGAGTTGTCCTCCTACAGTTGAGTGCAGAAGTTTGCAAGATGTTTATCATTTCAAAAAGAGAGAAATCGTAAATATTGCTCTGAGTTGTTTATCTCTTGTGTTTTTACATGCGTTAACTGAACTGATCCTGCTGAGAAGTTTCCGTCCTCTGGTTCTTCTGATGGGATGTGTGTATCGTCCTGGTTGTTCATGAGTCTGTTTGTCCTGTGAGTAGTGAAGCTTCAGGAAAATCGCACATTGTTTGTTTTTCCGGCATCTTCTGCACAACAGTGAGGGTGTGATGTTGAGATCCGTCTGTTCACTCATGCACAACTATTACAAAAGCTGCTCAAAACGGAAATGCATGCCATTAAGAACTGAGCATATGGAAACTTATGAACAGCATGATCGGTGCAAATGATTGTTTTGTTGTGTGGGAACTATTAAACGTCTCTTTATTCTCAGGCAGGACTAAAGGAAAACCTGCTGCTTTATCTCTAGTGTTTGTGTAATTCTGAAAGAGCTTTATAGAAAAGCTGTACCTGTATGTACCGTATGTGTGCCTTCATTAGAGCTAGCTCATAGACAGTGTTGAGGTAACGCATTACGGGTAACACGAGTTACGTAATCAGATTACTTTTTTCAAGTAACTAGTAATGCATGACTTTTTAATTTACAAGGAAATATCTTTTTCAGACTTTGTTTCTCATGTACTGACTGGCAGCTCTCCTGTCCTCATGTTGAGAGAATCAGGAGTGAGTGCAGAGACGCTGTGTGAACATGATGAATCCTGTAGATCTATAGACTAAATGAACATGCATTCACTCATCTCACTGCACAAAAACAGATTCAGTATTCTTCAAAATCAGTAAAAACAGTCAAATGGGAACTCAGAATATGACGCAAACCTGCAATAATTAAATATGTTAACACAAATACCCGTTATGTATTTAATTGCATTTTATTAATCAATTTCTTTGCTGCTGACCTTAGATGATCCAATTCAACCATACTACGATATTAATGAGCAAAAATGACTGCAGATAAACATAACATTTGTGTTTCGTTTTCTTATTGCTGAAGAGAGAAAAATGAGCCCACATGAGAAAAGAAGAAAGAAGAAGTTGCTTTTTAGGGAGTAACGCAATATTGTAATGCATGACTTTTAAAAGTAAGTCTCCGCAGCACTGTAGACTGACTCCTGCATCATCTCATCGTCTCTGATTCCAGCTGTATCTGCTCCAGAGGATCTGACACGTGTTTTTCTGATCTGACCTGTGTTTCTGCTCGTCTGTCAGTGGTTTGACGCTCTGCACATCTGGACGCTGACGGAACAGAAGCAGATCTTCTCTGGTGAGCATCTGCTGCTTTATTACTGTGATCATCTGAGTTCATGTGAGGTTTCTCTGTCGTATCTCTGTAGCATTGCAGACTTGTGGTTATCTGACGCTGTTTGTGTCTGATGTTTCCTGATCAGTCAGTGACTGTGAAGCTCTTCAGATCAATACATTCCAGTGCTTGCTACTTATGAGATCAGAAACATGATCACAATAAGATCCTTCAAGTCGTTTTGTTTTTAAAATGCACAGGAAGTCGTTTTAGTGCTAATGGATCAGAATGAGTCTAGATGCTTTAAATGTGTATCACTGCCATGCTGACGCAGAGAATCATGGGTAATGTAGTTTTGTCATACGAGCCTTTTGCCTCACAAACAGCAAGATTTACCACTGTTAAACTGTTCAGTCAACATTTAATCAACAACAGTTAGTTGGCACTGTGACTTTTTAATTGAGAGTCAGAAAATCAGTGTGTGTGTGTGTGTGTGTGTTTTCTTGTCAGCGAACAGAGAGGAGTGTGTGTTATGACAAATGTCATGAATAACCATGAGTCATTAGCATATAAATGAAGTCATTCATATGTCATCTGGCTTCTGATTGGCTGTGTCGTTGTTCTGGAGGGGTGGATCCTGCGATTCCTTACAGGAGCTGTGAGGTGTAGTTCAGTCTCGCTCGCTGATGATTGTAAAGATGATCTGTAGTGAACGCGAGCAGACGGTACGAGTGGATCCGTGTCATATGGTGAGGAGGTGGGAGGCTCTCTACAGGTGAGCGGCCAATCAGATTTAGCAGCAGGTCTGACATCAGCGGTCACAGATGCTCCCTGCGTCTGAATGAACACCTCCGTATCTGCTCATACTGCGAGTACAGTATGCCTACTTCATTAATCTGTATGAGAGCTTCACTGCTGCAGACTGCTTCATGTGCTACTGTTCAACACTAACCAGCAGTATGCAGTACATAGTGTAGTGCTTGAGATCATATGAGTTTTTATCTGTTTTCTGTGCACTGCTGATTATTAGAAATACGAACTGTCGGCAGATTTAAGCAAACTACACATGCTAATTAACAAGAAACCCATGTGAAAAACTAGTGTGATGAATTGTGCACTTGTAGTGTACTTCAGATCTTAAAAGTTTATTTTTAATAAACTGTACTTACAGATAATATAATATTATAAAAAAAGGTTCTTAAGTTTCTTAAAACACTTAAGTAGACTTTTAAAAAGTGCACATTGTAATAATGTCATATTGAAAGTTGTAATTTAATGCACATTTTAAATCATGTTTTATTAATACTTTGTCGTGCTTTAAAGAAGTACAGATATTTTGATGTGTTGACTAACATACTAAAGCACATGTAAAGTACTTGATTATAATTTTTGACTGCAGTGTGTTATTCGATATTAGTTAAGATATTTTAAATGCACTAAATTGCAACGTCATCATTATGTAATTATAAAATTAAAGTAATTATGAAACTCCTACTTGGAGTCAAAGCACTCTAAAGTTCAGCTAAAGTTCAGCTTTTTAAACATTTTCAGTTTCATTTAATTGCAAATAACATGCAGTTAATTGTCAGTACACACTTAAGTATATTCTTTCTGTACTTCGTGCTTATTTTTTTGGTGAGGGTGAATCTGTGGTTTCTCTGATCTCAGTGGACTGATGTGATGTAGCTGATCGTGTGTCTCTCTGAATGTGTGCGTTCAGCTCAAACACATTGTGATGGTGATCCGCAACAGTGCATTCTGGGTGACCTGACTGACTGATCTGAATAGCTGTGCTTCTGTTGACCGCTGTAAATCACAGAGCTGTGCCTCAGTACAGATGAGCGCTGCTCAAGCGTCGAGCTGCTGTCAGACACTTGAGTTTGTGTGCAAATGAAGTGATTAGTGATTAGACCACCAGATAACAAGATGGCGCCGCAGACGGCTGCCAAAGTGCTTGGCTCTTCAGTGTTTGTACTGTTTTTGTTAGTTTTTCCTGTTATTTGTTTCTCAAATACGATCAGTTTTACCAGGGATGAACTGCTAAACATTCGGCAGAACACACCGCAAAATCTTCTATTGGATTTAGATTATTCTGACGTTTTGTTGAACGTTGTAGTTGGCGGAGCAGCGGCGCTGATCAAACACTTCAGGATGCGCAGACGGGGGAAGAGAGCCGGCGCGCTCGTGAAGCTCAGACAGCGCGGATTTCGAACGCCGTTGCCTAGCATCCATCTGGCGAATCTCCGCTCTCTACCCTTTTACATCAATGAAAGGTGGGGTACAGATGTAACAGCGTTAAAGAAGATGTGCTGTCCCGATCTAGATGCGCTCTTCATTAACTGTAAACCATTCTACTCGCTGCGGGAGTTTCACTCGTTCATTCTTGTGAGCGTTTACATTCCTTCGCAAGCGCACATGAGCTCAGCTTTACAGAAACTCGTTGATCAGATCACAGAGACAGAGCAACAACACCCAGACTCTGTTTTAATAATTCTTGTGGACTTTAATAAAGCAAATCTTTCCCGTGAACTGCCAAAATACAGACAGCACGTTACATGTCCCTCCAGAGACAGCAATATATTGGACCATTGTTACACCACAATAAAGGATGCATATCACTCTGTCCCATGGGCAGCTTTGGAGCTCTCTGATCACTGCCTGGTTCATCTTATACCAACCTCCAGGCAGAAACTGAAATCAGCTAAACCTGTATTAAGGACTGTAAAAAGATGGACTAATGAAGCAGAGCAGGATTTACAAGCCAGTTTCGACCTCACTGATTGGAGTGTTTTTGAATCCGATCTGGACGAGTTCACAGAGACTGTAACATCTTATATCAGTTTCTGTGAAGACATGTGCATTCCTACCAGGACTCATCTAACTTACAACAACGACAAACCATGGTTCACTGCAAAACTCAGACAGCTCCGTCAGGCCAAAGAAGATGCTTGCAGGAATGGGGACAGAGTCTTGTGACACAGTGTGACACCAGCCTGTCTGAAATCCTGTGCTGACCAGCTGGCCCCCATCTTCACACAGATCTTCAACAGATCACTGGAGCTGTGCGAAGTCCCCTCATGCTTCAAACGCTCCACCATCATCCCTGTCCCAAAGAAACCCAAAATTACTGGACTTAATGACTACAGACCTGTGGCTCTAACGTCTGTGGCCATGAAATCATTTGAAAGACTGGTTTTGGCTTATCTGAAGGACATCACTGGACCCTTACTGAACCCCCTGCAGTTTGCTTACAGAGCAAACAGGTCTGTGGATGATGCAGTCAACATGGGACTGCACTACATCCTGCAACATCTAGACAGACCAGGGACTTATGTGAGGATCCTGTTTGTGGACTTTAGCTCAGTTTTTAACACTATCATCCCAAACCTCCTCCTGCCCAAGCTAACTCAGCTCTCCATGCCCTCCTCCATCTGTTAGTGGATCACCAGCTTCCTGACAGACAGGCAGCAGCTAGTAAAGCTGGGAAAATTGTCATCCAGCACCCGTACGATCAGCACAATGTAAACTCGCATTTGCAAGTTATAAAGTAACAATTCAGACAATTTTTCTCAGAATTGCAAGATATAAACTCGCAATTGCAAGTTGTAACATCACAAATCTGACTTTTTTCTCGAATTAGCAAGTTTATATCTCACAATTACAAGTTGCGAGTTATGTTTTGCAAGATGTAAACTTAGATTTCTGAGAAAAAAAGTCAGAATTGCACAATGTATACTCGCAATTGCAAGTTATAAAGTTGCAATTCTGACTTTTGTCTTAGAAATTAGCAAGTAATTAATTGAGACATAAACGCCGATTTCAGAATTCAGAATTGTGAGATAAAATATCACGATTCCCTTTTTATGTTTTTATTGGGCGGCGGACACAAGCTTCCACAGCAGTCAGATACAGCCAAGTGGTGAAGGAGCAGGTGTGAAGACCACATGCATTAGAGCGGCTCAGAAATGATGATCATACAGGAGACTCTATCAAACATTTCAGAGCTGCAGATTCACATGTTACCATTCCACTGAAAAATAAAATGCATCAGTTACAGATCATAATGACAAAATAACAACAGGCCTCTTTTCTTGTGATTTATTTTTTTCATGTGTCTCTGATAGAGTGAAGCTGAAATGTGTTGACCTGTTGATTGTGCTGGGGTTTTGGGGCTCTGACCCGCTCATCCGTGATTTGATTTTCTCACACTTAGAATGAGGTTTTGTTGGTAGCTCTGGGATCGGAGGGTCGTGGCTTTTGAGGGCAATGAAGGGGAAATGATTTCTATTCACCTGCAGCACTTGAATGAGGAGAAAAGAGCCACAGAATCACTCCATCTGATGGGAAATATCCTACATCTCCATCACTCACTCTTTATATATATAAACTAGCGCTCAAAAGTTTGGAATCAATAAGGTTTGTTAATGCTTTTGAAAGAAGCATATTAGAATGATTTCTGAAAGATCATGTGACACTGAAGACTGGAGTAATGATGCTGAAAATTCAGCTTTGATCACAGAAATCAATTACAGTTTAACAGATATTCACACAGAAAACAGCTGTTTGAAATTCTAATAATATTTACTGTTTTACTGTATTATTGATCAAATAAAAGCAGCTTTGGTGCGCAGAAGAGACTTTAAAAATCCTAATTATTACAATCTTTTGACCAGTAGTGTACATATGTGTACACACATTTTACACACGCATTTTGACACTTAAAAATTAGTAACACACACTCGTTTGAGTTTAGATGCATTCTATTGTCTTATAGTTGAGTTTGAGTTTCTTGCATTTAATTGCACTTCTTATAATGTCAGATTATGAAATTACATATAAAGAGGCACTTAAATTGGTAAAAAAAAATAAGTTCAGCTAATTGCATTTGATTGAACTTTGATTAATTTTCCTTTCTTGCACTTGTTTCTCACAAATCACGTAGTTTGACACTGAAGGTAAAAGCCTTACATTAAATGTCCTTTCATCGTCCCACACAATGGGGTGTCAGGTTGGTGTGTTACAGGAACAATAGAGGCCAAGCCGGACGGGTTCGTACACTTTTACTCGCCGCGGCCACAATGAGCTGTCTTTATGTGTGTGTTCAGAGGCATGTACTGTTCCCGGGACTGTGGAGTGGGAGCGAGTTCTTCACCAGAGGAGACCTTTGAGACGAGCAGGTGGAGTCTGAGAGTCTGAAGAGGCTTTTCACAAGAGCAGAGACTCAGTGAGAGCTTT
>NW_015649730.1:58696-65806 GCF_001515625.1 Sinocyclocheilus rhinocerous
ACACATACACACACTCACACTCACACACACGTTACAGTACCTACACGAGTCATGTTCTAATACTGATCAAACCTCTTACACCAAGCATTAACCCTGTAAAGCCTGCTATATGAAAAAATAGTCAGAAAACTGATAAAAAATATTCAATTTACTGCAGATGCTGATATTTATAATAAAATTCTGCTGCTTGTAATGTAAATCAGTGAGATATTTATAATAGTACAGCAGATACTGACATAAAATGATCTAAATATCAGTCGTCGCTCTATATCTCCAATAATCTGTCTCAGTAAAATGAGATATAAATGATCCAAACATATAATGCAATGCAATCCAGTGCTGATTGAGAGATGAAGATGAACAAATAAATGCTCCTCAAAAGATGTGAGATGTTCTGGAGGCTTGGGAAGATAATTCCTCCACTGAGGAACCGTAAAAGTAAAGCTTCTGGAAACAAAACGTTCCTCAAACGATCCTGATGGTCAGATTTGAGACTCTAAAAAATGATTCACAGAGAATCAAGTAAAGCCGAGCTGCTTCAGTCCAGTAAGTGTTCATCTGGAAATATGACTACAGTTATTCTGACGTTTACTTGACAAAAATCAGTCAAGATTTGGCAGCAGAAAGACACGTGAAGCTCGAGCTGAAGTTGGACGTTTGTACAATTACACTAAAAGAACTTTGACTGGATAAAAAACTCTAAACTATGAACAGTATTTGCAAGGATAGACTAGTTATGATTAGAGTTTAGTCTTGTAAGTGTAGATTATTATTCATGCCTGAAGAACTTAAACTGTGTGACACAGTAAATCTGTGACTATGGCTGCGTCCCAATTCACTCGTCTGCCCTAGATAGTGTGCCAGATTAGGATCACGCCCCAAATTGTAGTATGTTACAGGTGGTGTACTAAAAAAATGAATCATGGCATAGTTTATTATTAAGTAGGGTTGTGACGGTGAGGAAATTTTCCCACCGGTTAATCGACGTGTGACAACACCGGTAATATCGGTATCACCGCGGGGTGGGTGCATTCCCTCTTTTCCTCGCTTTCCTTCACTTTTAAATAGCTTGTATATAAAAAATCAAAACGACGATGGGGGTCGGTGACACGGTGGGCAAGTGACGTAACGTTGCGGCTTAACACCGGTATCACCGTCAGCACCGTCTATCGTGGCAAGCCTATTATTAAGTATTAAGTATTTGCTTCTGTTTGATTTTATTTACATCAGTAACATTTTATAATACTAGTTTACTTGTTAACAATACTGAACGTCTCAGTTACGTATGTAACCCCATTCCCTGAAGGAGGGAACGGAGACGTCACGTCAGAATGTACCGACGAATTGGGATCTCGCCTGAGAGCCCTATCATCTTCGAGTGTAACTAAACGAGCCAATGCATATTGGTGTGCGAGATTTGCATCTCTGTATAAATATGGAAGCGGGTGCAACGCACATTCAGGTTTTCGCTGAGGAGCCCAGCCAGGAACCCAGCGCCCCGCGGTGGTACAGCAATTGTGGCGACGGGACGTGACGTGTCTGTTCCCTCCTTCAGGGAACGGGGTTACATACGTAACCAATACGTTCCTTTTCAGTCAGTCGGACGAATTGGGATCCCTAACAAAGCGCCACCATTACTGACCCTTCCAGCGCCCCTAGTAAGCCACCTGATCCCCCCGCGGCTACTGGGGCGGAAGATAGGACAGGGCTTACATGGAGAGAGTCTATTACTGTTGTTCCTTTTAACCCACACAGTGAGACTATTGGATAACACTGGGAAAGTGTGCCTTTTGTAGGAATGCTGCGGAATCCACATCCCGCCTGCAGGGAGGTATCATGTGGAGATTACACATATGGACTGGGCATAAAGGGCAGTACAACATATGGTACGTCTTTAAGGTGGCTCCGTCTCAGTTAGGAGGGAGACAACACCGGCAGGACGGCAGAGGGGACTCTACCAAGGGAAAGACACAGGCTCACCAAAAGGGGAGCCGTACCGTGGAAGAATACACACATGGGATCACCATGGGGATCACTACATATGAGCACCTAGCCTAGCACAGGGGTTAACTAACAGGCGTACTTACGAGTGTTAGGCCTAACGCCGGACGCTCCGCCACGTGCGGCTGCCGAATGCGATGGAGGGACTCAACAGGATTCACCTGTGGGGAACTGAACTGTGGAGCAGAATAAGCTCACATATGCGATCCGTGGAAGGAAATGCGTAGCAAGCTTGACACTGAGCAATCTCTCTGTGTTTACTGGCTGCTCGGGGCGAGTACACGAGAAGACACTGGCTCTACACTACATTTGTTTGGTGTCACCCAGCCTGCAGCACTACATATATCTGTCAGCGAGGCACCATGCGCCAACGCCCAAGAAGAAGCAACACTCCTTGTCGAGTGTGCTCTCAACCCAAGGGGGCACAGCACATCTTGGGTTTGATACGCCAAGATGATGGCATCCACTATCTAGTGGGCCAACCTCTGCTTGGAGACAGCCTTTTTCTTAGACGAAGAGCTGCTCTGAGGTCCTAAAGCTCTGTGTTTGGTCCACGTATAGGCATAAAGCGCGAACGGGACAGAGCAAAGCTAAGGCTGGGTCTGCCTCCTCCGAGGGCAGCGCTTGCAGGTTCACCACCTGATTCCTGAATGGCGTGGTGGGAACCTTGGGCACATATCCGGGCCGGGGTCTCAGGATAACGCCTGGGGATGGAGACTCCACGATTGAGCAGGCCCGGAATGTAAATGGCATGAAGCGACCTCAGATGCTTCTGACTCCATAGGAGGAGATGGCGGGCGAGTTGCGACATACAACGGGAGTGTAGACCACCTTGATGGTTGATGAAAGCAACGGTCGCAGTGTTGTCCGTACGGACCAGCACGTGCTTGCCTCGTAGCAGCGTTTTGAAGCGGCCCAGCGCAAAACGTACTGCAAGCAACTTGAGGCAATTGATATGCCAATCCAAATACCCGATGCTGCATGCCCGTTGTACGTGGCGCCCCAGCCTGTGGTGGAGACATCCGTGAACACAACAGCGGGCCTGTACTAGGGTACTCCTGCCCATAAAAATGCAGGGTCCGACCATGGACAGAAAGCTTGGCGACAGGCTGGAGTGATCGTTACTCTGTGCGTGCCACATTGCCTCGCCCATCTTGGGACTCGGCCATGAAGCCAGTGCTGAAGTGACCTCATATGAAGCAGTCCGAGCGGCATAACCATGTCCCTGTGTTCGCACAACTGATCCCGTGACTGCGCCAGAATGAGCCAGTCGTCGAGATAGTTGAGAATGCGAACGCCGTGTTCTCTCATAGGAACAAGGGCTGCCTCCGCAACCTTCGTGAAGACGCGGGGCGACAGGGACAGCCCGAAGGGGAGGACTTTGTACTGATATGCCCGTCCCTCGAACGCAAAGCGGAGAAACGGCCTGTGCCGAGAGAGAATCGAGACATGAAAGTACAGGTCAGGTCGATTGCTGCAAACCAATCTTGGGGACGGATGCATTCGAAAATGCGTTTCTGCATCAACGTTTTGAACGGTAGCTTGTGAAGGGCCCAGTTCAAAACTCGCAGGTCCAAGATTGGTCATAACCCACCACCTTTCTTGGGTACAATGAAGTAAGGGCTCTAAAACCCTGACATCATATCAGCTGGAGGGACTGGCTCTATCACTTCCTTCACCAGCAGGACTGCAATTTCTGCCTGTAAGACAGGAGCATCGCTGGTCAGCATGGAGGTGAACTGGATGCCCCTGAACTTGGGGGGACGCCGGGCGAACTGTATCGCATAGCCGAGTCTGACGGTCCGAATGAGCAAGCGAGATGGATTGGGGAGCGCTCGCCAGGCTCCCAGAAACCGTACAAGCGGGACCAGAGGAACCACAGACGTACCCATGGTGGGGCAGCGTGTTGGAGGACAGGGACCTGACTCGGGAGGCATAGCGTCCCGAAGTGGGGTCTGGGTGTGTGGTGTAACACCTACCTGGCTCCAGGGTTGGGCAGGGGGCGTGGGAGAAGGCATAACTTTCCTGAAGCAGGTCCTCCTGCCCACTGGCGATAGAAGAGGGGGATGAGGCTGGCCAGGCATAGCGTGACGCAGCGTCAGCCGTGCCCTCTTGGAACCCAGAGATAGTGGAAACTGCTCTTTTTTTGATGGTTTGGTTACCGGAACAAAAACAAAAGGAAACAAAAGATTTTCCACCCAGCCCTCCTCCGGGGGAGGGAGTGGTGCGGTCACCATCTCCCGAAGAGCTGTCCCCTCCATCTCTGGGTTGCCCGTCTCAGGGCCGCTTGCACTTGCTCTTGCCGCCTGGTTTGGCGGGGGCCTGGACTGGGGCGGCGCCGCACCCCTGTGGCCAGCTCCCCGCTGTGGCCTCGGTGGACGATGCTACTGAGGCTGAGCAGGGGCAGAAGAAGCCGTGGGGGGTGCACTCAATGACGAGCAGGCAGAGCAGCTTCAGCCGGTGGCGGGGTGAAAGCAGCAGCAGACCGCCGGGGCAGGATGTGCTTTATAGACTCCGCCTGCTTCTGGGTAGCCAAGAACTGTTGGGCAAAGCTCTCGACTGCATCGCCGAAGAGGCCAGCCTGGGAGATAGGGGAGTCGAGAAAACGATATCTGTCTGTCTCCCATATATCCACCAGGTTCAGCCAGAGATGGCGTTCCTGGACCACCAACATGGCCATCGTCGGACTAAGGGGGCATGCAGTGATTTTCATTGCTCATAAGGCGAGGTCCGTCGCTGTGCGCAGCTCCTGCATCAGCCCTGGGTCAGAGCTACCCTTGTGTAACTCCTTTAGTGCCTTGGCCTGGTATACTTGCAGAATGCCATAGCGTGCAGGGCGGAGGCAGCCTGTCCAGTGGCTCCGTAAGCCTTGGCCGTAAGAACGGACGATAACTTACAGGCCTTGGATGGGAGACGCGGGTTACCCCTCCAGGTGAAAGCGCTCCTTGGACACAATTGCATCGCAACTGCGCGCTGCACTGGAGGGATCACCACGTATCCCCTGGCCACCCCACCATTGAAGGTAGTGAGGGAGGAGGAGGCACCAGATCGGTTTCGGGTAGAAAAAGGTGCCTTCCACGACCTAGTCACCTCCTCATGCACTTCCGGAAAGAATGTCGCTGGGAAAGGGGGCTGAGAACCAGCCCGGGACATGGTGGCTCTCTCCACTTGAGCCCTCCCGCCTTGGCAGCCCGGGAAAGCATAGCTGTTAATTCTGGGTCAGGCTCGGACAACGCTACTTTCCCCGAAGTGGGCAACGCAGCCGAGTCCTCATCCCAAGACTCCAGCTCACCCTCCGATGCCGCAATCAACATCTGGTCATCTGGAAGAGCACCGAATGAAACAACCGGTTCCTCCATGCAAGAAGGACTGGCGCTCTCACCCGGATGCTCCACAGCTTGCAGTATGCTAGAGGAATGGGGGGCCCATGGAGATGTACTCGGCGGGTTTACCCCCACTGTAACCCTCAGGTCACCCTGTCTATTCACCAAAGTAGCCCTCTTCTGTGGAACAGAAGAAGAACTAGATCGGGGCATAGGTAAGGGGGCTCCACCTCTCATTAGGTATTGGAGTCTCGACCGCAACACTGAGATGGTCATCCTCCCGCAAAGAGAGCACACCTCATCCACGAAAGCAGCCTCAGCGTGCTCAACGCCCAAACACGTGAGGCAACAATCGTGAATGTCATCCGGCGCCAGGTAATGATCGCATCCAGAAACACACAGGTGGAATGACATGTTTAAAAAGACGCAATGTCACTCCCTTGTTTGCTCTTTTAGGGAAATTAGCTCTTTTTAGTGCTGAAGCGCACAGGGGAACCACCGCTGCAGTGCCGTCACACCAACACTGAGAAGCTCCTCCCTGAGCACTCGTAGCTCGTCAGATCTCACGAGGACGATAGATTGAGCAGAACAGTCAACAACCGCTCGGCTCCGAAGCGAAAAGCTGAATGTGCGTTGCACCCGCTTCCGCATTTAAATCTTGCACGCCAATATGCATTGGCTCGTTTAGTTACACTCGAAGATGATAGGGCTCTCAGGCGAGATCCCAATTCGTCGGTACGTACCGACGTGATGTCAAACGTGACCGACTGAAAGGGAACTGTAATTTCAACATTTACTAATGCATTTTTAAAATCAAAAGTTGACAGTAGTTAATGCACTGCAAACTAACATGAACAAACAATGAAGGATTAATAAATGCTTTAAAAAATATATTTCTGATTATTATTTAATGTTAGCTCATGCAGTCACTAATGATAAAGTGACTTTACTGTAAAGTGTTACCACATTATCATATTTATTCAGATTGCTTTGAATCAGTATTCAGGTAAAAATTATGAACGTGGCTGAATATGGTTAGCTGTGGAACAAACGATATTCAGTTAGTTGATGAATGAGAATTGGATTTATTGATGATAAATATATAAATCTGGTTATTGTGTATTTGAAACACGTTCAATTTGTTAGTACTATTACAGAAATCTGACCTGTATCGTTTATATATAAGTATATTAGTTTATGTTAAAAGTGTGTAATCCAAGTAAATGGAAATGTTATATCCAATTCAAATACATAAATCTTGAATATAGACCTAAATATGTATTCTTTTCAGTTATTCATTTAAGCTAATAATAATAGTAATAATATTAATAATAATAATAATTTATTATTATTAATTATTATTAGTATTGTGCTTTGAGCAGAAAAGGTGCATTATAAATAGAAATAATAATAATTATTAGTAGTAGTAGCAGTAGTAGTAAAATAATGTGAATAATATTATTATTTTTCAGTGTCAAGTCAAGTCACCTTTATTTATATAGCGCTTTTAACAAAACAGATTGTGACAAAGCACAATCAAGTCGACGATATCGCTGGAAATTAAGTGTCCCCAACTAAGCAAGCCAGAGGCAAGGCGACAGCGGCAAGGAACCAAAACTCCATTCTCCAGAATGGAGAAAAAAACCTTGGGAGAAACCAGGCTCAGTCGGGGGGCCAGTTCTCCTCTGACCAGACGAAACCAGCAGTGCAATTCCAGGCTGCAGCATTGTCACATTGTGCAGAGGACTCAACTGGTTCCTGTGGTCTTGTCCCGGTGGCCGTCTAG
>NW_015649730.1:65861-66006 GCF_001515625.1 Sinocyclocheilus rhinocerous
TCGGAATAAGAATGAAAGAGACTAATATTAGCGTAGATGCCATTCTTTTTACGATGTAATGAGTATAGCAAGTACTATGGGAAGTGTTCCCGGTTCCGGTTGTCCTAATTAATCCAGCCTAAAAATCCTTTAAAGCCTTTAAAGG
>NW_015649730.1:67579-73237 GCF_001515625.1 Sinocyclocheilus rhinocerous
GTTCTCCTCTGGCCAGACGAAACCAGCAGTTCAATTCTAGGCTGCAGCAAAGTCACATTGTGCAGAGGACTCAACTGGCTCCTGTGGTCTTGTCCCGGTGGCTATCTGAGACAAGGTCTTTACTGGGGATCTGTCTCTGGGGCTCATCTAGTTGTCCTGATCTCCACTGACATTCAGGACTGTAGAAGTCCTCTCTAGGTACTGATCCACCATCTGGGCTGGATACGGACTGGATCTGGTGGCTACAGTGACCTCGGAATAAGAAAGAAACAGACTAATATTAGCATAGATGCCATTCTTCTAACGATGTAGCAAGTACATCGGGTGTTATGGGAAGTGTTCCCGGTTCCGGTTGTCCTAATTAATCCAGCCTAAAAATCCTTTAAAGGATGTGAATATTAGAAATGTGTTAGTGTGTTATGTGTAAGCCAGGTTAAAGAGATGGGTCTTTAATCTAGATTTAAACTGACAGAGTGTATCTGCCTCCCGAACAATGTTAGGTAGGTTATTCCAGAGTTTGGGCGCTAAAAAGGAAAAGGATCTGCCGCCCGCAGTTGATTTTGATATTCTAGGTATTATCAAATGGCCAGAGTTTCGCCGGGCCGCAAAGAAATATAGAGCTGAGTATCATCAGCATAACAGTGAAAGCTAATCCATTCAGGGCTTAATAAGTAATAAGTACGATTTTAAAATCTATACGATGTTTAATAGGGAGCCAGTGCAGTGTTGACAGAACCGGGCTAATATGGTCATACTTCCTGATTCTAGGAAAAACTCAACTGCTGCATTTTGGACCAACTGGAGTTTGTTTATTAAGCCTGCAGAACAACCACCCAATAAAGCGTTACAATAATCTAACCTTGAGGTCATGAACACATGAATTAACATTTCTGCATTTGACATTGAGAGAATAGGTCGTAATTTAGATATATTTTTGAGATGGAAAAATGCAGTTTTACAAATGCTAGAAACGTGGCTTTCTAACGAAAGATTGCTATCAAATAGCACACCTAGGTTCCTAACTGATGACGAAGAATTGACAGAGCAGCCATCAAGTCTTAAAGAGTGTTCTAGGTTATTATATGCAGAGTTTTTAGGTCCTATAATTAACACCTCTGTTTTTTCAGAATTTAGCAGTAAGAAATTACTCATCATCCAGCATCAAGTGTTAGACAGTGTTCTAGGTTATTACGTGCAGAGTTTTTATGTCCTATAATTAACACCTCTGTTTTTTCAGAATTTAGCAGTAAGAAATTACTCGTCATCCAGTTTGCAACTATGCATTCCGTTAGTTTTTCAAATTGGTATGTTTGGCCGGGCCGCGAAGAAATATAGAGCTGAGTATCATCAGCATAACAGTGAAAGCTAACACCATGTTTCCTGATGATATCTCCCAAGGGTAACATGTAAATTGTGAAAAGAAATGGCCCTAGTACTGAGCCTTGAGGTACTCCATACTGCACTTGTGATCGATATGATACCTCTTCATTCACTGCTACGAATTGATGGCGGTCAGATAAGTACGATTTGAACCATGCTAATGCACTTCCATTAATGCCAACAAAGTTTTCTAGTCTATTCAAAAGAGTGTCGTGGTCAGTAGTGTCGAACGCAGCACTAAGATCCAATAGCACTAATAGAGAGATACAACCACGATCAGGTGATAAGAGCAGGTCATTTGTAAGTCTAATGAGAGCGGTCTCAGTACTATGATACTGTCTAAATCCTGACTGGAAATCCTCACAGATACCATTTTTCTCTAAGAAGGAATATAATTGTGAGGATACTACCTTTTCTAGTATCTTGGACAGAAAAGGGAGATTCGAGATCGGTCTGTAATTAACTAGTTCTTTGGGGTCAAGTTGTGGTTTTTTGATGAGAGGCTTAATAACAGCCAGTTTGAAGGTTTTGGGGACATATCCTAATGACAATGATGAATTAATAATAGTCAGAAGAGGATCTATGACTAAACCATATCTAAAATGCTAGAAAAAAGAGAGTCCATAGTTTCTGTTACATCATTAAGTTGTTCTGAGGTATTGGATATGCTAAAGACTAACATTTTAATGCTTCTCTGTAGGATAGGGTACTTTACTGCCAAGCAATACGAAATACCTCTAGTTTTGTTTTCCTCCAGCTGTACTTGAAGCCTGCCCTGTGAGAAATACTCAAAATATTGTTATAAATTGTAGCAACTCTTCCCCCTTTACCTTTTGTGCTTGACTCATGTTTTGAGTATACTCAGTGCTTTGAGTATAAGAAAGGCAAATTACAAATCTAAAGTATTATTATGATTATGATAACCCCAGAAATAGTTTGTTTCTGGACTGCTAAAGCATCAGTATTTGTATGTGTGTGTGTAAGTGATGTAATGTGATGAAGTGGTTCTGCTGCAGTCTCCTGGTGCATCTCTGTGGTTCGGTGTTGTAGTGCTTTCATCAGAAGTGTGTCTGGATTCTCTCTGCGTTCACTGATCTGAGAGCAGCAGGTGTGTGATTGGCTTTATTTGATGCTCTGCTCATCTCCAGTGTTAAATGACTGATATCGGAGCAAGCGCAGTGGACTGATGTGAGCTGCTGCTATGTCTCAGTGCAGTCGGGTTTGTTGTGCTGTGAATGTGCCGAGAGAAGCTTCCACAGCAACAATAGCAGTGAAAGCGCTGGGCGCGGCAGTCAGCACATCCAAATGGCGCTATTGATCAGAGATGAGTGTGGAATGAGTGAAAGAGCCGAGCTCACGCCTTTGACTGTGTGACTCTCACATTAGCATCACAATCACACACATTAGCAGCCTCACTGGCCACTGTCTGCTGACGCTCACAGTTTAAACACTGAATGTGTGTGTGTGTGTGTGTGTGTGCTGCAGATCCGTTACAGGAAACATCCCACACGTTTACTTCACTTGAGTTGATTCTGCACTGCAAAAATTAGTTTCTTGTTTTCCGGTATAAATGTCTAAACACCAGTGTTACTTCACTATCATTGAGATACTATTATGGCTTTTATTAATATTTAAGATTTTATTTTAGTTTCTGCTTTCATGTTAATTTTAGTTACATTTTTAGCCATTGTGTTGTGTTTTTGTTATTTTATTAGGGTTTGTTGTTTTTAAATAAGTCTATTTAGATTTTATTAATTTATATTTCAGTTTTAGTTATTTTAGTATATCAAGATAAACTAAATGAAAATGAGAAGTGGAAATGAGCTGAAATAACATAAGTTTAAGTTTTTATATTTCATTTTATTTGATTTAACATTCATTTTATTTTACATAACAAAATATGTTTTTATTCAAAACAGAAAATATAAAAATAAAAACTAATTCAAACTATTGAAAATATTACAAAAATGTTAAAACATAAAAATATTAATAAAAAAATATGTAGCACCCAATCTGTTCTTTTTTTGTTTGTTAACTATAATAACCCAAACCAAAATTACTTAGGATTAGAAGTCTTGTTTTCTGAGAAACTGATCAAAATGAAGTGAGTTCATGATTAAATATCAGCCAATAAGGTCAAAAAAAGTAATTCAAAGAAAGTAATTCAGATTCAAAAGAAAAACTAAATAATTTTTCTGACCTCATCGGCAGATATTTGTTCTAGTTTTAATCATGAACTCACTTCATTTGATCAATATTTTTCTGAAAATAAGACTTCTTATCTTAAATCGTTTTGCTTCTCCAATAAATATATTGTGATTTAAGAACGTTTATCCTAGTTATTTATACTAGAAAACAAGACAGAAACACTGATGAAGAACATCATTTTTGCAGAGTTCTCATATTTAAACACTTTCTAGTTGATTTTAAAAGGTCATGTAATGTGAAATATGAATTTGTACTAATTTTGGTCTCTAGATGAGTATGAGCTTGATAAAGCTGCATGTGAATGAGTGAAACACGGTTTCAGATGGAGTTCAGATGCCGCACATTCAGCTTTGATGATGTCGTTAACTAGCGTCTGGTTAGACTAGTGTAGTTGTTTAATAGTTGTTCTGTTGTGGTTTTCTGTGAGCTGATGCCGGAGAATCAGGACCGATGAATGCAGCTTTTTCCTCATTGCTTATTGAAAAGGTCAACAGGACTAAAGCAGGAAATGGATTTCTGGAAGCGGGTCGTCGTCATGGATATGGCCGAGCCACCCATTGATTGATCAGCTGCCGCTCGTGCATAAAATCAGCCTGATTCAGAGATTCAATCCGAGTCCAGAGGAGCTGATCCTAATGAATCACAGTAACTCAGGACCAGCAACACTGTTTGCTGAGTTTACATATGCAAATGAACCATCATCAGCAGCATATGAAAGGTGCGGTGTCGCATTCACAGAGTCTGATCCAGTGAGAACAGAGCATTATAGTCAACTAAAACTAAAACCATAAAAAAAAAACATTTGTTACTAGTTTGAAAGAAATGTTAACTGAAAAAAAAAAGTTAAACTGGCTTTATTTCAGTTTCCAAACTAAAACTAAATAAAATTAATAAAAACTATAAATATAGAAATTGAATCCTTTACCATTTCTGAGTATCAACAGCTCCTTTGAATCATATTCAGCCACTATTACCCACCCTCTTAAAATCCATTTTATAGTTGTTTATCGACCCCCAGGACCACTAGGTAACTTCGTGGAAGAATTAGATGTGCTGCTCTCAACCTTTCCTGAGGATGGTACTCCCCTAGTTATGCTTGGAGACTTCAACATCCATCTAGACAAATCTCAGGCTGCAGACTTCCTCACTCTGCTTGCCTCTTTTGATCTCAAGCGAGTGTTAAATATATAGTTTAGTCATGAAACTCTAGATGGCGCAGGCGACGGGTTGTTAACGTAACCGATGATATTCAGAGAGTTAAACGACTTGGCACAAGCTGATTGGTTCATGCTGCATATGCAGCCAATGAGCTTACTGCCTTGCATCTTTATGGCTGGCTAGCATTCACTAGAGATTCCTGCAGCGTGCTTTCAGAATTTCTCTGAAACCCTCCACTTTCCCCAGCTCCACCAGTATAGATCTGCTACGGGTTATTTTATATGCTATTTGTGCAGCAGCAGGCTATCTGCAATGGTTTCATCTTCGCTTCCTTCCCCTGAACAGTTATAATATCTTGATGTTAACAGTGATACTGATACTTTCTGCTCCACTCTTATGTCTTGTTTAGACAGTGTCTGCCCCTTGTCTTCCAGGCCAGCTCGTACCACCTCTTCTCCCCCTTGGCTGTCTGATGTTCTCTTGTTTTAAGCTCATACTCAGAAAAACTATGGTGCAAATCACAAAATCCTACTGACCTTAATGTATGTCGATCACTCCTCTCTTCATTCTCTGCTAATGTCTCCACTGCTAAAAGGACATACTATCACAACAAAATTAACAATTCGCCTAAATCTCGCATGCTCTTTAAAACATTTTCCTCCCTCCTTTGTCCTCCTCCTCCCCCTCCTTCATCAACTCTAACAGCTGACGACTTTGCCACATTCTTCCTGTCAACACTATTGGAAAAAGTCATCTCAGGAACCGCACGCCATGGTTTGAGTCTTATCTCTCAGATAGGTCCTTCAAGATATCTTGGAGAGGTGAGGTTTCCAATTTGCAACATCTAGCTACTGGGGTGCCTCAGGGCTCAGTACTTGGACCACTTCTCTTCTCTGTCTACATGGCATCACT
>NW_015649730.1:73593-76478 GCF_001515625.1 Sinocyclocheilus rhinocerous
GAACACGGTTATTATTGTTAACAAAAAATAAAACCATACAAATTTCATTCCTTGAAATAAACTAACTGAATATATATAATTATATTATATTATATTATATAATTATATATATATATATATATATATAAACCTTACTACGTGTACTGCGTTAGGCTAACCGAGACTTGTCATTTGCACTTACATATCATTGCTCTTTTGTTGATTTTGATTGCTTCTATTCTCCTCATTTGTAAGTCAATTTGGATAAAAGCGTCTGCTAAATGACTAAATGTAAATGTAAATATAGACGTATAATAATAATAATAACAAGAAACACAACTAAATTACTAAAACTTTTAACTAAAATTAAAATGAAACAGAAATTATAAAATAAAAACGAATTCAAAATGTTAATAAAAATAATATTAAAATAAAATAAACAAAATATTAAAATAAATAAAAATATTAATATAAATAATGATACTAAAACTATAATTAAATTAATAAAACCTATATAGACATATTAGAATAGCTATAAAAACACAAAACTACAAAAAAAATTAAGAATCTATTAAAATAAATAAAAATATAAATATAAATAATGATAATAAATTGTAATTTACAAACTAGATTTTAAAATAATAATTGTAAAAATGCAACAAAAAACACAAATTACTAAAACTTTAATTAAATTAACATAAAAACTAATTCATTATATCAATATTCAAATAAATAATCTGAATCTGAATATAGATAATGATACTAAATATCTGAATGATACTGAGAGTGCTGTCATTGACTGTGAAGGATCTACGGGGTCCCGTCAGGGTCAAGTTCGGCCCTTCATCTCACTTTAATGAGTTTGAAACTGATTTGTGACCAGTAATCCTGTGTTTCGTCTGATGGCTTGTGAGTTTGAGTTTCTGACTCAGTTACGCTCAGACTGAATCTGCAGCGATGAGCTGTTCGATGTAGATTTGATTATTCACAGCAGTAACTGTAGGATGAAGCGGTGTGTGTGTGTCTGTGTGTGTGTGTGTGTGTGTGTGTGTGTGTCTGTGTGTGTGTGTGTGTGTTATAGTGCTCCAGTTTGCCCTGCATGCTAACAAGGCCTCATTTCTTTAAGGCGCTGCCATAAATTAGCATCTGAGTGGGAATGGGAGAGAGAAGGAGTTTGTGAGGATTTTGTTGGTTTTTGTTAATCTGAGTGTGAGAGAGACGGGAATGTTAATGGATTCAGAGTTCAGAGATGCTCTGAGTAAACATTTGCTTTCCATCTTCTGGGAAAACAACACAAATGAGCAGAAGACAAAAGCAAGTGTCCTTCAGGCACAAGAAAGGCCAAGAAACACAAGAGTATCTTTAACAGATTCAGTGCTTTTATTCAGGAAACTCCAGCAGAGCTAATTTCTCCCACCCCATTAACACATATTTGTTCTAGTTTTATGCATAAACTCACTTCATTTTGGTACGTTTCTCAGAAAACAAGACTTTATATCTAGATTTGCTATTTATATTAAGATTTGCTATTAGTATATAGGGCTTTATGTGAGTTTATGAACAGTATATGAGTGAAGTTGGATATGCATAATAGTTTTAATTACAGTTAATAATTGAGATGAATCATCTCAGTAATAATCAATCAGTAATAATTAAATCATAAAAATGTTAAAATTAATAAATAATTCTAAAATAACAAATCTAAATAAAACAATTTCTTAAGAAAACCCAATATATTTGAAATAAAATATACACATATTTTATTGGTTTAGCTGCATGCCATGTGACCATTAACCGACAAAAAATTTAAATCAAAATAAAAAAAACTAAAAAACAGTATATTCAAAAAATCTATTTATAAAATATAAAAACATTTTATTTGTTGAGGTGCAGGTTATGTGACCATTAACTGTTATTAAAATTAAAATTCATAAATATTTTTAAAATAAAAAAGATATACAAATAAAACAAGCAAACAAAAATTTTTGAAGTAAAATATAAAATTATTTTATTATTTAGCCGCATGACGTGTCATCATTAAACAACATCAGAGAACCATGAACATGCAAATGTGTTGTTAAATTATGGAAATATTAACTTAAAATCTAAAAAGTAAATACTTTAGCTCAAAGAGGTTTGACTGATAAAAATGAAAAATGATAAATTCAGTCATTTGTTTTGCTGTGTTATTGTGGATTATGAAATCAGTGCCATGGGTTAAATATAGTCAAAGGTGCAGTCATGAAGTCAGTAGCGTGATGAGTCTGAACCTGTGTGATTCAGTGTTAAAGACGCTCATCAAACGCTCAACTCACTCAGCTCTGCTGTTTTCATCAAGCGTTCGGCTGGATTCATACGCACTTCATTCATATGATAAACACAGCCATTATTTGCATTCCGCCTCTGCAATTATAGAATCCAACGAGGGCTGATGGGAGGCGTCTGCTGCAATGTCTTTGTGTGTTTGCGTCACAGACGAGTTTCCTCTCCAAACGTTGATATTAGAAACGGGAAATCTGTGGATATTACAGTCTGTTTGAGTCAGATGTATGTTTTACTCACTCAAGTGTCGAGGATTGACTCACAGATACAGATAAACGTTACACACACACTCACACACACTGATATACACACACACTCACACAAACACACACACACACTGGTATCCACACACTCACTCACTCTGACATACACACACACACACACACCCACACACACACACACACTGATATCCACACACACAAACACACACACACACACACACACACTTGCTCATTTCATCCCTTATCACACATCAGCAAAGGAGAAACACACTGAAGGAAAACTGTATTGCTCAGAAGTCGCTCTTTTGTAGCTTAGATGGTTTATTGGAGTCCTTTATTTTTTTTTACTCTAACTGTAAACTG
>NW_015649730.1:78031-97757 GCF_001515625.1 Sinocyclocheilus rhinocerous
CAGTGGGTGACCCCCCCCACGCATAAAAATGAAACTCCGCCTATGATTGTGCTGTTACTCCTTTCGAGCAGAAGTTCACAAAATTGGGTGTTATTTATGGGGAGTAGAATTATGCATTTATTTCAATGAATGTAATCGATTAGATATCATAATATTTAGGCTATAATAATATAAATCAGGTTGGTTTGTATTGCTGACGTAATATGTAAATGATATGCGTGCGGCCCGCGAGACTTGCACTTGGACAATAGTGCGGCCCGGTGGAAAAAAAGGTTGAGAACCACTGAGTTAGAGGAATGTCTGAAGTGGACTCTCAAAATCAAGTGTTACTGAATTATTATTGCATTTTTTGTTCATATTTTGAATACAATTTGAACTGTAATGTTTTACATTTCCACTATAATTTTAGTAGTTTTAGTAATTGTTTAGTATTTCTTAGTGTTTTGTCATTTTAAGTTTTTTAAATGTCTACTACATGTATCTATATATTTATAATTTTTTTTTTTTATTATCAGTTCAGTGAGGCAGTGATCATATGACCTGTAATCATGAACACGCTTACAGATCACCGTTATCAGACCTGCTCTGTGCTGTTTCACACGTGTTGAGCTGATGACCAGATAAATGTTTGAGCATCACTGGCCGTCAGACAATTGATTCATATGATTCATTTAGTAATGTTTTGTCAATTTTATTAGTTTTTTATGTCTATATAAGTTTATAATAATTATATATAATTCTTCCTAATTTTTTATTTCAGTTTTTGTTTTTTTAGTAGATCAATTTCAAAAGACAATTAGAAAAAGATAATGAAAATGTGAAACTTACTGTCTGTGTGTGTGTGTCTGTCAGTGTTGTGTGTGTGTGTCTGTGAGCCGCTGCTGTCCTGATCGCGCGTGAGGGCGGGGCTAAACTCACTCCAGACGCGGCTCATTGGTCACAAGGCAGTGATGGACAGGCCGAGGGACGGCCCATTGGCCCTGCTGCTGCTCTTCCTGGGTCACGTGATCACGGCGCTGGAGGTTCCTCTGGACCGTACGTATCCACACACACACACACACACACACACACACATATATAATAGACTCAGGGGTGGTTCTAGGGTGAGTAGATATGCGGGGCTTAGCCCAGACATCCATGTATGTGTCAGAATACACGGGATACAATTTTATATATATATATATATATATATATATACACGTATGTGTGCAGGATTCTATTCTTTTTTTAATATATATTTCTAGCACTTGTACATGCATTTACACTGCACTTACAAATTGGATAAATAATGTTATGAGATTAATGTTTTAAATATAAAAACTGGAACATAGAAATATAAGATAGAAAAAAATAAAATGATACTTTTAAATATGAAACTAAAATGACCAGTATGTGGTGGTGAGTCGCTGAGTCATTTATTCAATTGATTCTTTCAAATCGACTGATTCATTGAGGAGGGAAGAAAGAAACATTGAATCATTGACTCACTGATTTGTTCATTCAGTAAGGAAACACTGCTGTATGTTGCTGCAGAGATGCACAGCATGACTTTATCTGGAACCATTTTTGTTAGCGAAACTGAATGACAATGTAAGCAGATGCTGTTGGATGTGCAGAGAGCAAACATGTGCTTCTGATAGAAATAATTTTAATGTGCAGGAGAACTCAGTGATGATTCGTACAGGGCACAGTGATAAAAACATCACTATAAGCCCATCACTAGCGCCGCCTCTGGTCTGACGGCAGACAAACATCAGCAGTCCATCATCCTCCAGACGCAGACAGGAGCTAAAATCAGCCAATCGCGCGTCAGCAGGATTAATGTCTCTACAGGAGGAGAGTGGACATCCTGGTTATAAACGCTTGATCCTCCTATATAACACTCAAATGCTTCAAATTAACAAATCAACATACATGTTGAAAGTAAGAGATATATACAAACATATATTTAAATAAAATATATGTAACAAATTAATACAAAATAAAAAAATGTAAGATCTTTAAAAATATGTTTTTTACAAATGAATACACATTTAAAGGGAGATTAGGAACAGACACGCCAGATAGCAGAAATCAGATTAATTTACATATTGGAAAATAAAATAATAAGCAGGACAAATGAAATAAAAGGTGAAAAAGATAAAGAAAGCAGATCACTGATTCATGAGCACTGAACCAAACACACGACTGAACTGAATCATTCTCAGTGAATCAACTCGACACGTTTCACATGTTCTGTGTTCATCTGCTCTTTTCACGTTGACTATCACTCTATATAGACTAATACAATCAGATACAACAATCATTTCTCAAATATTTATTACAGTATCTACTGATAAACTGAACATTCACTGGATGATTTCAGCTGATTTCCTATTGAACTGTCAGCAACTGAACTGCAGTGTCAAACTATTTCAAATATAGTGAATTAAGCTTTAAACTCCATCATAAAGCACAATGTTTCCATCTAACATGTGTTTTGAGCTGCAGCTCGTCATATTAATGGAGTGGTTCACTAGTTAGCAGTAAACCTTCACCTGAATATGTTTGTAGATTTGTGTTGGAAGTTATCTTTGGAATGGAAATATGGATATTTTATTTGTAAACATACTTTTTTTTTTCGCTTTAATTGAGTGTGTCATTTACACTGGAACGGCTCCGATTGATTCAAACTTGTGACTTCGATCATTCAGTTCAAGCGATTCACTAGCTTCACTTTTTTTTAACAGTAGAAAGCATCAAACCATTAAGGCAGTCCAGTTATAAAAACAAAACAGAAAAAAGAAAGAGAGAAAGTGTACACAGATAGATAATTTTCATCTTAAAGGGGTCATATGATGCGATTTCAATTTATCCTTTCTCTTTGGAGTGTTACAAGCTGATTGTGCATAGATAAGATCCCTGAAGTTGCAAAGACTAAAGTCTCAAAACCAAAGAGATATTCTTTCTCAAAGTTAAGGCTCTGCCACGCCCCCTAAAACGGCTCGTTCTAACTAATGTACAGTATTTGAAAAATAATGTGTTTTTTGAACATTAAAGCATGTCAACATATTCTGTTACACCAAATACACAAAATAATGATCTTTAAAAAAGCATCATATGACCCCTTTAAGAGGACTTACAGGATGAATGTAGCTTTAGGATCAACAGAACTTTAGATAGTTTCCTTATACTAGTCTAAATCAACTCTGAATAAAGAAAAGAGAGGCTTAGAGCCAGTCAATTTCTGTTTATGTATGTGAAATTTAATTTAAAGGTAATAACACATGCTGCAATAAAATGCTCATTTGTTCTTATTCATTTTACATAATATTTATTAAATTAGAAATTATTTGAGAATAATCTGAACATCTTCATCAACTTCTTCATTATGCAATTCTACTTTAATATTTTTCACCAATCAAGAAATAGTTGAAATGAAGTCTGCACACACTGGGAATGCAATGTTTGTGAATTAAACAGCAGACAGTGTTAGTTTTGCACACAGAACAGAGTCAGAATGAGAGATGTGTTGCTGATGTACTGACGCTCTCTCTCGCGTCTGTCTGTGTGATTCTCTTGGCTTCTTCAGCTAAACTTCTGGAAGAACGTGAGTTCATCAGCTGCTGTCCTGAAGGATGTTTGCTGTGAATTGAGCTTGTTATTTCCTTTATTCTCATTAGTTTGCTTATGATATGGTTTTATTGCTGTGTTTGCATGCTGTCCGTACAGCACGACTGCTGCTTCAGTTCTCTTGTAGATTAAACTTGACAGACTCATTAATACTCAGCACTGATGTACAGAAATAAAATGCATGCGATGCAGTAGATTGATGTGCATTTTTATCATGTTTTGCATGTCGACAGATGCTGTGTGTGTGTGTGTGTGTCTCTGATTGGCTGTAACTAAACTCATCTGTCATGTGACCCCCAGTGCCGCAGCCCCCCACAATCACCCATCAGTCGCCGAAGGACTACATCATAGATCCGCGCGAGAACATCGTCATCCACTGCGAGGCCAAAGGGAAACCGCATCCCAGGTGATGATAATGATCTGCATTTCATTCAGAAACTGCTGTTTCCACGACTAAGATGAGATGACATTAAACACTAACTGTGACTGTTATTAAAGGGACAGTTCACTCTTCTCAGATCATGTCATCATTTACTCACCCTCACGTTGTTCCAGAGCTGTGTGAGTTTCTTTCTTCTGTTGAACACACAAGAAGATATTCTGAAGAATGCTGGTAACCAAACAGCTGACGGTAGCCATTGACTTCCAGGGTTTGGAAAAAATGACTATGGAAGTCAATGGGTACCGTCGACATTCTTTTGTGTTCAACAGAAGACAGAAACTAACACAGCTTTGAAACAACTTGAGGGAGATTAAATGATGACAGAATTTCATTTTTGGGTGAACTGTCACTTTAGCATGAAAGGCTGTTGATGAATGTTGAAATGTAGCTTTACCCTAACCTCTCTTTATGCTCATCAACAAAAAAGAGGAGAAACAGACATTATAGACTTTTTTTATTTAACAAGCCTACATAAGCTTTCCAGTTGTCAAGAGTTTTTGAATTTTTATTAGGAATTATTAGGCATTATTTGTTTTTGATGGAAGCTTCTTGTTTTTACATTAGTCATAATGTAGAGAGTATGATGATAATTTATATGATAAATATAATAAATCAGGAAACTAGATCAAGTTTGTGAGTTCACACTCTTAATTTGCCATAATTCTGATGAAATGACAGCAATGCAGATCAGTAATCACGAAAATAATCATGATTATCAGTTTAACTAAATGTGACTAAAATGTGATATCTACGATGATAAAATATGATTGTAAAATATATACATATGGAAATAATATATAAGTTTAAGACTAAAATGTCCAGACCTTTAGCAACTAAAACTTGACTGAACAAAGATCAGGACAGATTTGACACAGGACTGTGATTGAATGAGCAGATATCTGACTGAATGAACTGCTCGCCCTCAGCTTCTCGTGGACCAGGAACGGGATGCATTTTGACATGGATAAGGATCCTAAAGTCCTGATGAAGCCTCATTCAGGGACGCTGGTGATGGACATCAGCGGAGGAGAGCGGGCCGAGGCGTACGAGGGCGTCTATCAGTGCTCCGCTCACAACGAGCTCGGCACCGCCGTCTCCAGCAGCATCGTCCTCCGCCAGTCCAGTACGTCACATCAGTCACAGCACAGCTTCCACACTCTCATCTGCCTCTGTTTAACCCTGCTATCTCTCACTGTTCTGTGTCGTAAGACGTTCTCAGTGTCCTCAGACATCTGATATTCGGAGGTAAATCTGAATGTTTGGCTATAATGCATGCGGCGGCTCAGTCCTGCAGACAGATCCTCATAGTCATTCAGTGTTTAGATCTCTTTCCTCAACACTCTCCTGAAGCATCACCTCATTCTTCTCATCTTCAGTTGAAGTTCACCCAAAAGTGAACATTCACTCACCCTCAGGCCGTCCAGGATGTAGGTGACTCGAGTAGAACAGTAGAGAAGATTTTAGCTGAAACCGTGCTCCTTGGTGATTCATAAAATGTAAGTCAATGGTTACCGTCACTTTGAGAGTCAAAAAAACAAATACAGGCAACACAAAAATAATACTCGTCACTCTTGACGATATATTGAGATCTTATGAAGTGAAAAAGTGCAGGAAACTGAACATTATTTACAGCATTATTACCTGTAATCCAGAGCCTCAGACAAACGGTCCGGAGTGATGTCCGGTTCACAAACGAATCATTCTTTTGAACCGGTTCTTGTTGATGGACGAGTTCACCAAATCGGACTGAACTGTTTGAAAGCACAGATCTACAAGACTCGCTTTTGTAATAATGTTGTAAATAATGTTCAGTTCCCTGCACAGACCAATCGACTGATAACTCTTCAATATATCGTCAGGAGCCACGGCTATTCATTTTGTCTTGCCGTGGTCCTTACACAATATGATGCATTTTATGAATCAAGGACCACGGTTTCAGCTAAAACTCTTCTTTACTGTTCTACTGAGGAACAATGGCACCTTCATCCTGAATGGCCTGAGGGTGAGAAAATTAACAGCAAATTTCCATTTTTGGGTGATCTATCCCTTTAAACTTCACCTTCACACTTGTGTTGAGTCGTGTGATCATTCCTGTGTCTGCAGGATCTCCTCTGTGGTCTAAAGAGAGAATCAGTCCAATCATTGCACAGAAAGGACAGTCTTTAATTCTGCACTGCCGCCCCCCCGCCGGCCTCCCGCCGCCCATCATATTCTGGATGGACAACAGTAAGTGAAATGAAAATTCACCCGATTTCTGAAAGCATGTTAGTGACCATATATAGATGTTTTGATTGTAATGTTTAATCAGACTGGATCTTCCAGTGAAGCGGTATGCTGGTCTTCTCCAATCACTTAGTCCTCCTAAACTCCGCCCCTGCTAGAGTGCCACACCCACATCTCAACATCCAATCAACGACAGATTAACAGAACCAAGTTCCACCCTTTTTTCATGAATCCATTACACTCAGATGTGCGTCACAATATGGAAGAAGAGATCTGATGCTACTTCCACTTGATAACGATAATGAGACCCATTAATGTTACAAACTCCTGCGTCAGCAGAAACCTGTTGAGATCAGGCACCGATTCACGAAAATCATCTAAACTCAAGAAACTTCCAGGACGTTTGTGAGAATGTTCCTAAATGCAATTTTTAAGAAGTTTTCAAAAATGTAAAACCTTTTTTTGTTTCTAAGAAGATGGAAAAAAATGTCTCCATTCACATGTTTTCATGTTAATTTTTAGATATCGCATTAAAAAAATAAAATAAATAAATAAATAAAAGCTGGAATTGCCATGATGTGCTTAAAATCTTAAAATGTGCATTAAAAACATACTGCAAACACTCTGAATGCAAGATAAGATGACAGCGTTTGTTATTGCTCTCATTCGTGTGCTCCGAGACAAGAAAGGCATTTATTCTGGAGGAAAGAAAGAGCCACAGGCTTCACCAGTTGCAGCAACTTTATTTATTTATTTATTTATTTTTATTAATACTTTGCTCCAGTTTCCCAGGAAGTGACGACTTTGTTCTCAAATAAAAGTAAACCAGATTATTCTTTTCACTTCCACGTTCGGATTATTTTGACGTCTTCACTCCGAGTGTTGCTGGAATTGCTTTAAAAATATGTTGGTTACTTGTTTCCGTGCACCTTGTTGATTTTGTGAAGTCGCAGCAGAATAACCATCCAAAGCCAGCTCAGATGTGTTGCTGTGAGGCAGGTGTGTTTAGATCACTGTCTGTGTGTGTGTTTGCGCAGATTTCCAGCGTCTGCCGCAGAGCCGGCGCGTGTCTCAGGCTCTGAACGGAGATCTCTACTTCTCCAACGTTCAGCTGGAGGACTCCAGGAGCAACTACATCTGCTACGCTCGCTTCCCGCACACGCAGACCATCCAGCAGAAGCAGCCCATCAGCGTCCGTGTGCTCGACAGTGAGTCTGTGTAGTTATGTGAATGAACGCTGTTGTGCGGAGATAAAGCCCCAGATGTCCATTCATCACGTGAATGCACTGTCCGCTCTCTCTGAGCACACAAAGAGCTCTTGAGCTGCAACTTCAGTCCAGTCATATTCCTGCCATCAGCTGTCTGCATGTCTTTGATTTGTGGTGTTGTTTTGCTGTGTTTCAGTGGATTCACTCAATGACACAATGGCAGATTATTTCAATGACACTGATTTGTTTAGTGGTGAGTGATGGCGCCCCCTAGTGACCCACCTTTAACCAACCCCTAGTCCTGCCGGTTTACTCTAGCCTCACCTGTGCACCCTCATTCACGCATATTAAAGCCCTGCTTTCCTGGACTAATCAATCAAATCTTCTGCTTTAGAGACTCAGTGATCTTATATCAAACCTCGGGAAGTTTGTTTCTCTCTGTTCGTTCATCATCACCTCGTTCTGAACTCATCTGAACTCTGTTTGTCTCTTCATCTTCCTGATTTCTGTTGTTCCATCTAGTTCTTCTAAACCTTGATTAGTTCTCTTCATTTGAATTCAGTTCATTTCAAGTGTATTTGTACATTTATTCAAAGCAGCTTCACAGAAATGTTTGTTTCATTGTTTTGATTATGAAGCTGTTTTCAGTCAAAGCTGAGTGTCAAGTAACCTCCATATAAACGTCCAGTATACATTTCTGTGGTTCATTAACCTCATGTATTCAGTTAACCCTTGTGCTGTGCTGAAAATCCTTTACTTGATTTAGTGTTCACTACTGTCTAGTGTGTAAGTGTGGGTGTGTGTGTGTATGAGTGAGAGTGTGAGAGTGTGTGTGTGTGTGAGTATGAGTGTATGTGTGTGTGTGAGTGTGTGTGTGTGTGTGTGTGACTGCCGCAGGATCTCACTGAGAGTGTTTGTTTCAGATAAACCCGTGGATGAGCGAGCGCCCGTCTTCATGGTCCCCAGCGAGTCTGTCAGCTCTAAAATGGTTCTGAGAGGAGAGATTCTGGAGATGGAGTGCATCGCCGACGGCCTGTGAGTTCAGATCGCTCACATCTGTGTTCACACGTTTGGTTTATGATTGTGAAGTATGATTTTTTATTTTTGACGTGTATTCCTGTAGCTCCAACAGTAGAACTGCTGAAATGCAATGCATCTTCGTTGGCTTTGGATAAAACAGGGTTTCTGTGTTTAGCTGTAATGTCCCTCATATTCCCCTTCAGTCCCACTCCTGCGATCTCATGGGTTAAACGCAACAGTGAGATTCCCAGCGGACGAGCGTCCTTCCTGAGCTTCGATAAGACTCTGCGGATCACGGATGTGTCGGAGGCAGATGCTGGAGAGTATCGCTGCATCGCCAATAATCGCCACGGCTCTGTTCACCACACCATCAGAGTCACGGTTAACGGTGAACACACAGTCCTGTCCAATACTATCACCATACTGTAATTCTGCCTCAAATCACAGACTGACCCAGTTCAGATTAAAGCCGTACTCTGTATTTGCCAACATATTCCTGCTAATAGAATCTAGAGAATGTTAAACTCACATCAGACTCAGATATTTTTCACTGAAGACAACCCATCATATCTACATTGATGCTTTCTGTGAACTGTTTACTCTTGCTCGCAAAATCAACCATTATCTAAATTAGGGCTGTAGCTATCGATTATTTTAGTAATCGAGTATTCCATCGAGTAATCGGATAAGAAGTAATCTTTCTTTATTAAAGAGCAATACTAAATATACAAGAGATAATAAGATAGATCTCTTAAAATAAACAACTAATTTGTTTTCTTTTTAGAAAAATTTACATTTTTATGGCTGAAATTGCATACATTAATAACCGTGAAAACTAAACCCATTTAATGTATTTAATTGCCAAATTGCATGCAAAATGCAAATACAAATATATTAATAAAAAAATAAATAAAAATACAAAAATCTATTTCATATTACTTTAAAAAAAGGTAAACAGTACAAACTAAAACTAAGGCATAAATCAAAATAATAGTAATAAAAATAATAATAGTAATAATGGTCCGTGGGGAAACACTGTGTTCCGTGTGTAGTTACAGTAAATGGACTAAACGAAGACTGGTGATTTTTTGTATTCAGGTTACTCGAGGTGTTCGAGGAATCGTTTCAGCCCTAATCTAAATCCTTTATTTACTTGTGAACGCTCATTTTTCATATTTTATCATATTATTAAATAATACTTTTTAAGAATAACTTACTCTTGCTTTGAACAAAACTGACCGTCATTTAAATCTTTAATAGAACAAAACCAACCCATATTTAAATATCTTATTTGAACAAAACTGACTGATATTTAAATCTCTTAATAGAAAAAAACAACCAAAATTTAAACGTTAATTTAACAAAACCAATCAACATTGAAGCATCTAAAGAGTTTTATTTATAGATGGTCATGCGTAATATTGGTGTGCTGTTGTGTTGATTTGCAGCGGCTCCGTACTGGATCAGCGCTCCCAGGAATCTGGTTCTGGCTCCGAAGGAGATGGGCATCATCACGTGCCGGGCCGCAGGACACCCCAAACCCAGCATCCACTGGCTCATGAACGGACTCCCGATCGAGAGTCAGTGACTTCAGTCTGTGTGTGTGTGTGTGTGAGCTGAGAGTGTGTGTGATGTTGTGTTGTTGTGTTGTTTGTGACAGACACTCCCAAAGACCCCAGCAGGAGTGTGGAAGGAGACACCCTCATATTCTCCGAGGTCCAGACAGGCTCCAGCGCCGTTTACCAGTGTAACGCCTCCAACCAATACGGATACTTACTGTCCAACGCATTCGTCAGCGTACTGGGTGAGAGAATCTGAAATAAACACGTCTGTTCACGGGAGAATCATGCTTCATCCCAAAGATGGACGAAAACATGACTTTATATTAGAAATAAAGCCTGAAGTGTTTAGCACCGTTGAGGTTTGCTGCATTCTGACACTGTTTGCATGACAACGAAGCACTTAAACGCCAGTCCTAAAACATTTATCAATCATGTTTTCATTATTCTAGTCGAAGTGATGATCATGTGACGTTGTTTGTGTTCCAGCGGAGCCGCCCAGAGTCCTGACGCCGCCTAATATAGTCTATCAGGTTATTATGAACAAACCCATGCTGCTGGAGTGTGTGACGTTCGGCTCGCCCGTCCCGACCATCACATGGTGAGACCCTGTGTGTGTGTGTGTGTGTGTGTGTGTGTGACTGAACACAGGCCCGTTTACTGTCACTGTTTACTGGAGCTTTTCATTTTAATTGGGCCTGATTCTGCTGCAGTGCATTGTGGGCCCTCTCTCGTGATTTATTTTGGCTGTGGAAATAGTGTACAGCAAATTGCATGCCAATTGTTATCAGTCTGTCCATGTATAAACCACAGTGCATGATGGGATTGTGTTCACCAGGTTTAAGGACAGCCGCTCCAGCATGTTGGAGGGAAATGCTTATGTCTTCCATGAGAACGGAACGCTGGAGATCGACATGTCTCAACCCTCAAACAGCGGGAAATACACCTGCGTGGCCAGGAATAACCTCGGCATCTCGGAGAACCACGTCTACCTGGAGGTCAAAGGTGAGGGATTCAGCACAGAGCCCCTTCATCACTGTTCAGTCCTCTAAATCAGGGCTTTTCAAACTGGAACTGTGAGAAAAAGAAGAAGAAAAAAGTTTAGAGAAAACAGTGTAAAAATAAATAAATAATCAAAACAATGATTTAAATAAATGAAAATGGATTTGAATAAATAAATATATTTGTTTAAAATATTTAAATCAACAAATAATAAAAATGGATGTAATAAATATTTAATAAATAAATTATTATTATTATAAAAAATATTTGAATAAATTATAAAAATATTATTAAACAAACTAGCTAAAAAGAATAAAATAAATAATAAAAAATTATTATTTAAATAATATATATTTTTAAAATGATCATTTATTTAAACAATTATTTAAATAAATAAAACTGATATAAATAAATAAATTTGTTTAATATGAGTGTAAATTAAAATGATATAAATAATAGAATTATGTTACAAACAAACAAATAAATGAATGAATAAATGAAGTAACAAAATAAACTAAATTTTTCCCAAAAAATGTTTTACACAATTATTTTGCACAGTATAAATTTCAAGTTTTTTACTTGAAAATATATAGCAGCCTTTTAAATTTTAGGCTAGTGGATAATTATATTTGGGGATCCATGGCATCTTAAAGATGAAAGCCTCTGGTCTAAATAATTCTGTCTAACCAAGAGAAAGTATTTTGAGTTGAGAGTGTTTCAGTGTGTGCTCATGCTGCACTTTTAAAACGAACAGGCATATATATTGGTCTTAATGGCTCCGTTATCCCATCATGCATTGTGTTTGGAGGCTCCAGGCCTTAGCTTGCATGTTTTTCACTTTTCAAACGGCACTTAAGTGCATCTCTGAAGAGCACAACAGGAAGTGTGCTGTATTAAGAGCATTAGGAAACGATCCATCGGTGGATCATCAGACCTGATGAGAGACGGAAACTCACGATGAGCTGCACAAACGCGCTGCTTTGTGTGACATTATCAGGGTCCAGGATTACAGAGGCTTTCTCATCCGTAGTGTCTCTCTCTTCAGAGCCCACGAGGATCCTGAGGCCGCCGGAGTACCGGGAGGTCCAGAGGAACCGGGACGTGGTGTTCGAGTGTAAAGCCAAGCACGACCCATCCCTCGTGCCCACCATGACCTGGCTGAAGGATGACGGAGAGCTGCCTGATGATGAGAGGTTTGAGAATCACACAATCACCCACAGATTATGTTTTCATCTGTCCTCTCAGCTCACTTTAACACATCTCACCATGCTTAACCCTTGTGCTGGGTTCAAAATGTACTCCTGGTACAACTGTTATGTTCCGGGTGAAGATTACTGATCAATGCAATCCACCAAAAATTACACCATGAAAAACAAAAAAGTTTTCCAACAACAGTAGTATTCTAACTATTTTCTAATATTTGTTAGACATTTTAAACAGAACAAATGTGGAAAGGTGCTTCTTCTGTGTGTTTTCCTGAAGTAGTGCGTGGCACTCGCAACGCCAAGATCACAGGTTCAATTCCCAGCTAACTGAACATGCGTGAACGGATAATAAATATGCTCATTCATTTTCAAGGATAACAGCATCTGTGAAATGCATAAATATACTAACATCAATTCATATATTTTTTTTAATTTTATTTATTTATTTTTTGTTTCTGTGCAGCTGCCTTTAACCATGAAATATCCGGGTCAAATCAACAAACATCACAATCATACTATACATTTAATACACATATTCCACAACATATCAGAGGGTCGAAACTGTGCTGGGATGTTTATGAGTCAAAATGAGAGAAAGTCTGAACATTTCAAGAAAAACATACAAGGTTAACCAGCATTCCTTACAACTCAAAAATACAGTAATACATGGGTTAAAGCCAGATATCTCATAGTATTTCCCTGAAATGAGCAATGAAATGTTTTATATATTTTTTTGTCTTTCAAACACTTTTAGGTGAGTAACAGTTTAAGCAGGTGATGTAGAAATGATGAGAATCACTGACAGGTTAAGTGTGCAGATTTTAATGTCATTAGCGTTCACAGGATCAGTTTGAGTCTCTGCTGATGAAGCAGATCTTTAGCTAATGTAATGTGGGGAGCCGGTCTGAGGGTTTTGTGTCTGATAACAGGTTTAGAGTGGACTCGGACAGTCTGACCATCACAGACGTCACAGAGAGCGATGCGGGGACGTACACGTGCATCATGAACACCACGCTGGACCAGGACTCGGCCAGCGCTCAGCTCACGGTGGTCGGTGAGTACTGAAGGTTTTCCGCTCTTTGTGTGCTAACCAAGTAACTAGATCCAGTCCCTCTCCGGATTCATTCAGATACGAGGGATTTTATTGACAGAAAACCCAACTAACATGTTAATAATAACAATAAAAACAAGATTAAGCTAACTAAACGGATAAATAAAAATTTATTTAAATAAATAAATATCAACAATGATTTAAATAAGTAAATCTAAATTAATTAAAATAATTAATAAAAAACAATGTTTTAAATAAATAAGTAAATAACAGTTGATTAAAATAAAAATAGAAAAACTTAAAAATAGTCAAGTCAAGTCACCTTTATTTATATAGCACTTTTAACAATACAGATTGTGTCAAAGCAACTGTACAGCATTAATTAGGAAAATATTGTGTCAATAATGCAAAAGGACAATAGTAAACACTCAATTTTCAGTTAAAGGCAGTTCATCATTGAATTCAGTGATGTCACCATCCAGTTCAGTTCAGTTTAAATCGTGTCTGTGCAATCAATAGAAATAGAAAAAAAAACATAATACAAAACAAGATAAATAAAAAGGCTAAATAAATAATATAATGATTTAAATAAATAAATAAATAAAAATTGGTTAAAATAAATAAATATTTGTAAAATGAATTAATAAATAAATAAATAACAGTTGATTTAAAACCAATAAATAAAAATATAAAAAAACTATATTTTTAAATATTGACAGAAAATCCAACTAAAAAACACAATTAAACTATATAAATAAATAAATAACAATTGATTAAATAAAATAATCAAAACAATGATTTAAATAAACAATAAACAGTTGATTGAAATCAATAACTAAATTATAAATAACATATAAAAATGTATGAATACAAATTAAAATAAATAATTGAAAGCAAATAAACATCAACAGAAAAGTGCATTTTAGAATTATTTTAGCTGGAAGTGTGTAATTGTCTGTAAATTAACACATCTCTTCCTCACTCCTCTTACCCCTCCCACTCAGAGGCCCCGCCCACTCCCGCGGTGATCTACGGTAAACACACAGCACATCACATCCCATAATGCCCTGGGCTTGTGTGTGTGTGGTGAGGTTTATGGAGCATGCTGTCGTGTGATCACATTGATCTGTCTTCTGATTTGGCTCTGGAATCATTCTGTTGATTTCCGAATGAAGGCGTCTGTAGAGTTAGCATGACTCCTCATTTGAATGTGCGTGTGCAGACGTGCGGCTGATGATGTCATCACGCAGCATGTCCTTGTCATGTGATCACAAGTTGATTCATGTTTGTGTTGACAAAAGCATGCTGTCATTAACAAAGCAGTGTAAATCCAGGACTCTGTTCTCTGAGATCAACAAACTTGTCAAACCACCATCTCTACAGAAACTTCAGACATTTTTCTACATTAAATTTACAATATCTACCAGTCATTCTCTTCATTTGTTCCCCCAGAATTCTCTACTTCCCAGCTAGACTTTTTACTCGCTAATACATCTGAGTTTGAATAGCTGATAGTTAAATCAAACTCTGTAATTGTGTTTGATCCAATACCAACACACTTAGTCAAAAACCTTCTCTTTTTACCTATCGTGCACACGATAAACAGATCCCTTGCTACTGGACTAAAAATAGCTGCTATAACCCCAGTGCTTGATAACACACTGTAACTGTAGACCCATCTCAAGCTTCCCTTTCTGTCTAAAGTAATCGAAAAGGGACAAATTTGTCACATTTGGACAAACACAATCTGATAACCATTTGAGTCTGGTTTTCGTCCTCTCCACAGTACAGAGACTGCTCTTTCAAGAGTAGTGAATGACCTCTGACTCTGGTGCCCTCATCCTTTTGCTCCTCTGATCTGAGTGCAGCTTTTGTTTTGTTTTTGAGTGCAGCTTTTTTGTCTTCTTTTCTATCTCGACTATCTGCTATTGGTAGATCTCGCTCTGTCACTGTTTCCCATGGTGTACCTCAAGGTTCGGTTCTCGGTCCACTTCTGTTTCTAATCTATATGTTTCTTCTTGATCAGATCGTTCAGCCTCATGGTCTGAACATAGTTATGCTGATGATGCACAAATCTATCTTACTGTCCAGCCCAATTCTGTTTTTCCTCCCCTTCCCATCACTTCCTGCCTTCAAGATCTCAAAGCATGGATGGCTGAAAACTTCTTAAAACTGAACGCTGACAAAACAGAAATCCTTTTAATAGGCCCTAAATCCCTTATCTCCTCCCAAAATGACATCTCCATTCATATAATGATGGAGTTTCAGTTAATTCTTCACCCATTTTATGGAATCTTCCAAATTATACTTTGAACCTCATATCTGCCAGTTTGTTAGGGCCCGAGCACCGATGGTGTGAGGACCCTATTGGAATCATCTACACATCAATATTCAGTAATAATTATAGCGCCACCTGCTGGCAACAGGAAATGACTTTGTTTGCACTAACTCAAACATACCATGTTCAATCTGCACCAGACTTCACATGTTTGATAAAAGTCTTGGCCTGAAGACATCTATATGCCAACGTCCAGTTATAATCATAGCGCCACCAGCTGGCAGCAGGAAGTTTGGCGCATATAAATGACTTTGACATATTCCTCTTATATTTACCACTTTAAATGCATATTGCCCACTCTTTGCTCTTTTCCAAAAGCCACCGGGTGGCGGTGAGCCCGGGTGCGAGGGCCCTTTCATCGCTGCTTGCAGCTTTAATTAAATCTTGTTTTTCTACCTTCGCAAAATTGTTCATATATGACCTTTGCAAAATCACAAAGATGCCAAAACTGTTATCCATGCTTTCCTCGCATCTGGACTATTGTATAGTAACAGTGTTAATTTTGACAGGCATTTTTGATTTAGTCTTAGTCTTTATCTTGAGACGAAAATGCTTAATAGTCTTAAGCCCGGCTCACACTGTGCCATTTTGGCCACGATTTGGTCGTCTGAGACAGATTTTGATAATCCTAAAAGATTCCTATAATCCTAGGCTAAAATCTGTAGTCTTTGATCGTTAGTTTGACATGTTCACCGACAGCCGATTAATGGCCATTGCGATCAAATTTACCCTCCGACAAACTTCTGGCAGTGTCAGAAGATTTGGCGCACAGTCCTGCAGTCCTGCAGAAGACGTCAAACTGTCTTCGTTTTTCATGACAAGCCATGATCAGAATTAATGCTAGAGATTTCTTCTAACCGCATAAACTCCGGCGCTCTCGTCCTCCGCTCACGGAATTCATCTGATATGTTGCCTCTGCTATGATAAACACCGGTTGCGCTGCTGTTTTCATGTGGGTGTGTGGGACGGAGTGCTGCTTGCAATATTCCGATTAATGGACGTTGCGATCAAATTTTACCTCCGACGAACTTCTGGCAGTGTCAGAAGATTTGGCGCACAGTCCTGCAGTCCTGCAGAAGACGTCAAACTGTCTTCGTTTTTCATGACAAGCCATGATCAGAATTAATGCTAGAGATTTCTTCTAACCGCATAAACTCCGGCGCTCTCGTCCTCCGCTCACGGAATTCATCTGATATGTTGCCTCTGCTATGATAAACACCGGTTGCGCTGCTGTTTTCATGTGGGTGTGTGGGACGGAGTGCTGCTTGCACTATTCTGCATAAATACGCCGGTATTGCCGCCATTCATATACTTTTAATGATAGCCAACATTTCAGCCCCCGCGTGTAATGCAGCTCGCAGTCACTAAACGTGTATGGGTTGATAAGGTAAAACTCCGGACGAGTTTTCTTGCGCGCACCCATTTTTAACGCGTCTTGACTGTCGTACAGTCTGACATTAATGACAACTGAGATCCCACAGTGTGACGTGATCATCATGTTCGTACAGTCTGACAAGTAGTCTAGTTTTAGTCGACGAAAAGTCATTGCATTTTTGTCAACTTTTAGTCATTACTTTTACTCAAACTGCAGTTACCAACATTTATTTTGGTAGCTATTTTATATGTAGTCTTCAAACAAAAAGAGTCATTAATTCTTCTTTCTTTAGACCAAATCAATTAAGCTTCTGAGAAATTTAAATCAAGGATTGAATTTGGAAAAACTTGAATAAATGATGACAATTTTCATTTTTGGGTGAACTATCCCTTTAACAGTAGTGAAAAGGGAGCAACTTATAAAAATTATAGTTGTTCATATATAATTTATAATTTTTGAAAAATTTGAAAAAGAAGCAGAATAAGACAACAAGACAAATACAAAAGAGATACAAATTAAACTAATTTTTCAGATACAGTAGGTAACATTTCAGCCCCCGCGTGTAATGCAGCTCGCAGTCACTAAACGTGTATGGGTTGATAAGGTAAAACTCCGGACGAGTTTTCTTGCGCGCACCCATTTTTAACGCGTCTTGACTGTCGTACAGTCTGACATTAATGACAACTGAGATCCCACAGTGTGACGTGATCATCATGTTCGTACAGTCTGACAAGTAGTCTAGTTTTAGTCGACGAAAAGTCATTGCATTTTTGTCAACTTTTAGTCATTACTTTTACTCAAACTGCAGTTACCAACATTTATTTTGGTAGCTATTTTATATGTAGTCTTCAAACAAAAAGAGTCATTAATTCTTCTCTTCTATCAGCGTGATTCCGCCTTAATCGACATCGAATTTTGACTCCCGGGAAAAACGGGACGTCTGGTCACCTTATCCCCTACCCCTTCGGGTGCTGAGGCCATTGTTTCAGATCGCTAGTTAGCGTTTTGGTAGCCTATCCATCCACTGCTTCTGCCATACTGAGACTAGATATGCAAACGCCCCTTATCTGATTGCAATTCAATGACAGGGACGCACATTTTGTGGACAAGGACAAGACAGTAGCATATAGGATGTATTTTGAATTGTCCGGTAGTCCTCAAATAACATTATAGTCCCGTCTCGTCTTGTTAACGAAGACGCGGCATAAATTTCGTCATAGTTTTTGTCATCAGATATTAGTTTTAGCTCGTCAACGTCTTGTCTTAGTCACAGAAAAAATATTTGTTAACGAATATTTTTCATCGTCGTCTTTGTTGACGAAATTAACACTGTACAGTAACTCTCTGTTTTGGCGCAGACCCACCAAAGCTCTTAATTGCTTGCAACTAGTTCAAAACTCTGCTGCTCGTGCCCTTACATTTAACAAGAAATCAGCTCACATCACTCCCGTCCTTCAGCACTGCACTGGCTCCTATTCTGTCTTGTCCTAGTTTTTAAGCCTACCATTTAGCACCTTCATATCTTACAGAATTAATACACCCTTACGTTCCTGCCCGCACTCTTAGATCCAGTTCTGAGAATTTGCTTGAAATACCCAAGATCAAACTGTTGGTAGGGTGTTCAGCATTTCAGCTCCTAAACAGAACATTTCTGCACTGTCTCCTCACTCCTGACCTTTAAGACTGAACTAAATATTCACTTATTCACAATATGTTTTAATTGATTGTTTCTTTTCATTGTCAGATCTATTCTTATCTCGGTTATTTCCTTGTGTGTTATATGATCACCGTCTTACTGCCTGTTCACTGTGTTGTTCCTTGATTGTATATCTGTATTATTTGTATTATGTAAAGTGTCCTTGGGTTCTTGAAGGCACTATAGAAATAAGATGTATTATTAAACTTTTATTTACTAGTGTTATTTGACTCTACAGAGCAGCCGGGAGCACCGACCGATCTGGAGCTAACGGATCCAGGAGCGAGAAGCATTCAGCTCACCTGGACACCTGGAGAGGAACACAACAGCCCTATCAAGAGTACGACACACACACAAACACACCTGTGTTCATCCTTTTACTGTAAAGCTCTTTGAATTACCTTTGTGTGTGAAGTGTGCTTTATAAATAAGCTTGCATTCTTGCCGCGTCAGAGTTCCTGATCCAGTATGAGGACGCTCTCCACCAGAGCGGCGTGTGGCACAACCTGACGGAGGTTCCTGGAACCAAGACCACGGCTCATCTGAAGCTCTCTCCGTACGTCCACTACAGCTTCAGAGTGCTGGCGCTCAATGACGTGGGCTTCAGCCATCCCAGCATGCCCTCGCACCAGTACAGGACCAGCCCCGCAGGTAAGGCACATGAGTGTTCACGCTCACACGTGTGTTCACGCATATCCGCTCGTCTCTAACGCGCCTCTAATGCCTGCAGCTCCTGACGAGAACCCTACTGAGGTCAAAGGTCACGGCACCGAACACAATAATCTGGTCATCACGTGGAAGGTGAGATGCTGATTATTAAAGTGCCCCTATTATGGGTAATGAAAGGTTCATATTTTGGTTTTGGGAGTCCCCAACAACAGGTTGACATGCATGCAAGGTCAAAAAACACATTCATTGACTTATAATATGCATTTATTTTTACCTTACTTGCTCAACGACTCCCAAACGATTCGCTCAATGATTCATTTTTCCAA
>NW_015649730.1:115770-141402 GCF_001515625.1 Sinocyclocheilus rhinocerous
TGTCCGGTAGTCCTCAAATAACATTATAGTCCCGTCTCGTCTTGTTAACGAAGACGCGGCATAAATTTCGTCATAGTTTTTGTCATCAGATATTAGTTTTAGCTCGTCAACGTCTTGTCTTAGTCACAGAAAAAATATTTGTTAACGAATATTTTTCATCGTCGTCTTTGTTGACGAAATTAACACTGTACAGTAACTCTCTGTTTTGGCGCAGACCCACCAAAGCTCTTAATTGCTTGCAACTAGTTCAAAACTCTGCTGCTCGTGCCCTTACATTTAACAAGAAATCAGCTCACATCACTCCCGTCCTTCAGCACTGCACTGGCTCCTATTCTGTCTTGTCCTAGTTTTTAAGCCTACCATTTAGCACCTTCATATCTTACAGAATTAATACACCCTTACGTTCCTGCCCGCACTCTTAGATCCAGTTCTGAGAATTTGCTTGAAATACCCAAGATCAAACTGTTGGTAGGGTGTTCAGCATTTCAGCTCCTAAACAGAACATTTCTGCACTGTCTCCTCACTCCTGACCTTTAAGACTGAACTAAATATTCACTTATTCACAATATGTTTTAATTGATTGTTTCTTTTCATTGTCAGATCTATTCTTATCTCGGTTATTTCCTTGTGTGTTATATGATCACCGTCTTACTGCCTGTTCACTGTGTTGTTCCTTGATTGTATATCTGTATTATTTGTATTATGTAAAGTGTCCTTGGGTTCTTGAAGGCACTATAGAAATAAGATGTATTATTAAACTTTTATTTACTAGTGTTATTTGACTCTACAGAGCAGCCGGGAGCACCGACCGATCTGGAGCTAACGGATCCAGGAGCGAGAAGCATTCAGCTCACCTGGACACCTGGAGAGGAACACAACAGCCCTATCAAGAGTACGACACACACACACACACCTGTGTGCATGCTTTTAAAGATCTCTGCATTTCTGTTGGGTGTAAGGATGCTTTCTGAATGACCTTGTGTTCTTGCCGTGTCAGAGTTCCTGATCCAGTATGAGGACGCTCTCCACCAGAGCGGCGTGTGGCACAACCTGACGGAGGTTCCTGGAACCAAGACCACGGCTCATCTGAAGCTCTCTCCGTACGTCCACTACAGCTTCAGAGTGCTGGCGCTCAATGACGTGGGCTTCAGCCATCCCAGCATGCCCTCGCACCAGTACAGGACCAGCCCCGCAGGTAAGGCACATGAGTGTTCACGCTCACACGTGTGTTCACGCATATCCGCTCGTCTCTAACGCGCCTCTAATGCCTGCAGCTCCTGACGAGAACCCTACTGAGGTCAAAGGTCACGGCACCGAACACAATAATCTGGTCATCACGTGGAAGGTGAGATGCTGATTATTAAAGTGCCCCTATTATGGGTAATGAAAGGTTCATATTTTGGTTTTGGGAGTCCCCAACAACAGGTTGACATGCATGCAAGGTCAAAAAACACATTCATTGACTTATAATATGCATTTATTTTTACCTTACTTGCTCAACGACTCCCAAACGATTCGCTCAATGATTCATTTTTCCAAACCCTTCCTTTGCGTGACGCTAATCTGCGGTGATTGGTCTGATTGGTCTCATTTTCATTTCATCACGCCTGTAATGCCTGATAAAGCAGTGTTTGTGAGCGCAGTGCTGCTTTGTGTACAGTGTTACCGGGGAAACCGCTATTTTTACCGACCGCTCTAAGGCACCTAGTGGCAAAGAATGAATTTGCAGTGTTTACCATACATTGATTTATTTGTGGCGGCCCTCCACAATATCCACATTGACCGCCACAAATATCCACCGCCCCCCTGCCATCAGCTCCTGTGTCTCACACACACGAGCGTGACTTTAGCACTATATTTAGCAAATTTCAGACCCTTTTAGCAACCAGTTCCATAAAAGGTACATACTGACAAACATATCAACATTTTTGGATAAACCTTAGCTATCATTCAGCTGGAAGATTTCGTCAGTACTGCCCCGCAAGCGTGAACTTTTTTTCCTAGCGCAGTATCGCCTCTCTCTGTGTCTGTTCTGTGCAGTGAGCCGCAGCAGAGAAGCAGCGCATTAAGTTGGCTGTACTGCAGCCGACTCGTCAATAAATGGGTATAAAGCAGTGTTTCCAAGCACCTGTCGCTTACTCTTTGGGCTTATAAATATGAACATATTTCGTCTGTTAATATGCACATAGTGTAACATAGCACACAGAGCGCTGCATGAGACAAAAAAGTAATATAGCCAAAACCACCGCAAATAGTCGTTCTTTAGTGTAGATGTATGTTGATTTAATCAGATGATGTCGCGATCAGGATTTAAAGAGTAAAGTGAGAGCGAATCCTGGTTAACATGTAGTATTAATGGGTCGTGTTTAGTCACTATTTATACTTGTTTTATGTATGACAACAGAAAATATGTAAATGGGAACAGCTTTATTGGGCATTCAGTTGTATTACAGTATGTGACAGTTCAGAGAGTAGAACAGATCTGAAGTGCCTTAACTTGTCTGAATGCAAACCCGACGTAATGACGTCATAAATATGCTAATTAATATGTGACATCACCTGCCGCCACAAGTCTCACAAAATTCTGTGGGAAACACTGATTTGCATTTTCATTCAGACCAATGCGAAAAGACCAAAAAGTGGGCGGGCAATATGCTAATGTTTCATGTTGACATCAACATGAAACGGCTTGGGATTCATTTAAAAAAAGTCTTGTTTCAATGATTCAGAGTCGACTCTTTCTTTTGAGAGACAATAACTTTATACACGGTGCACTTTCATATTTAAAACTTTGCAGGATGTTTTCATTCACTTAGAGCTGTTACACATGGCATGAAAGGTAATTTTCAAAAATCCATAATAGGGGCACCTTAATAAACACCTCATATGAAGCTATTTATGATGTTAACCCATTATGGAGCTTATAATATGACAAAACTATTTGAATTTGTATTGTATAAATTTGAATAATTGACAAGTTGCATTTATCAAAACTGAATATTATGTGGCATTTAACATAGTTCTGAATTTGATTTTTTTTTTTACTTGAATATTGAACATTTGAAACTTGACACAGCTGATTTTTTTATAGCAGAGTTTTATAGACATGTATTTTCAAACAGCGATTTTTTTTGTTCTGAATTCTTTGGCTGCAAATATCCAGTTTTTAAAAATATCAAGTTTTCAAGATGAAGAGGAAATTCGGAACATCAAATTCAATATTCTAAAATTCAATACGCAGAAATTCAGATCGTACAGAAAGTAGGTCAATCATATGTTTAAGAATCACTTAGGATACCTCTGGGCGATTCATGATCAGGTAGATCAACCTGATCTGAACGCCAGAAAACTACTAATTGGCCAAAATGCTTCGTTTGACTTTTCGGAGATCATCTGCTCTTCCCTGTGGATTACCTCTGACCTACTTTCTGTACGATCTGAATTTCTGCGTATTGAATTTTAGAATATTGAATTTGATGTTCCGAATTTCCTCTTCATCTTGAAAACTTGATATTTTTAAAAACTGGATATTTGCAGCCAAAGAATTCAGAACAAAAAATTTGCTGTTTGAAAATACATGTCTATAATACTCTGCTATAAAAAAATTCAGTTGTTTTAAGTTTCAAATGTTCAATATTCAAGTTAAAAAAAATCTAATTCAGAACTGTTAAATGCCACATAATATTCGGTTTTGATAAATGCCACTTGTCAATAATTCAAATTTATACAATACAAATTCAAATAGTTTTGTCATATTATAAGCTCCATAACCCATGATGTTTGTTAGAGCCCTAAGAAATCCCTTTTATTCTTCCTAAATTCAGTTTGTTTTGTTTCCGTTTTAATTTTCCTAAATTTCATTTTTTTCATTTTTTTTTTCAGTTACATTTTTCTGGATTGCATTTTAATGGTTAAATTAGATTTTTGTAATTTAGTAGAAGTTTTATTTATTTATTTTTTTTACATCTTTTTTTTGTCAAAGTGGCACAACAGAGTTTTACTGTCAAAATTAAAACATGGTCAAAAATGATGTGATATTCCTGAAAAAATAACGTTTTAATTATTTTGTTCTTACTCTTCTTATTAATTTCAGAAGTACATCATTTCTTCATGTTAGACCAGTTTCTGTGTGCATCTGATGATAGTTTTCTCAAATGAAGAGGCTCTGTGGAGTTCATGTGTGAATCATGTATAAGCCGTTCTTTTGGATGCATGTGACACATTTGTGTTTGTGTTGGGCAGCCGCTGATGCCTCTGCAGGCCAACGGTCCCGGCCTGCAGTATAAGGTCATGTGGCGTCAGCAGGGCATTGAGAAGGACTGGACGTCGGTCAGCGTGGCTAACGTCTCTAAGTTCGTGGTGTCGGGGACACCCACATTCGTGCCGTACGAGGTGATGGTTCAGGCGCTGAACGATTACGGTCTTGGACCCAAACCCGGTGCTGTGATCGGATACTCCGGAGAGGACTGTGAGTGACGCTTTCAGCAGTTCAAACGCTTTACACCAGGGATCCTCAAATCTAGCCCACGAGATCCACTGTCCTGCAGAGTTTAGCTCTATCCCTAATCAAACACACCTGAGCATGCTAATCAATGTCTTTAGGATCGTTAGAAAATCACAAGTAGGTGAGTTTGGTCAGGGTTGGAGCTAAACTCTGCAGCGCATTGGCCCTCCATGGCAAGATTTGAGGAACCCTGCTTTATACTGTACGCTTGTTTAGTGGACTACTGCTAATCCCACAATGCACCTGTGCAGTTCCGTCAGCAGCTCCGGGTGATGTGCGGGTCCTGGTGCTGAACAGCACGCTAGCAGAGGTGCGCTGGAGCCCCGTTTCACCCGAATCCGTGCGCGGCCGACTCCAGGGTTATAAGGTACAGCTCTCCTCTCATCATGTGACCGGCTGATACGCGCACATTTACATTTATTTTACATTTATTTTTTGTTTGTTTTTCAGTTGAATTATATATCTATTATAGTTTGTTAATATTTTAAACTATATTTTCTTTTTATATTTTCTGTTTAGTTAAAGTTTTTTTTTTTTTTTTTTCTTTTTTTTGTGTGTTTTTTATGTCTATTTTTATTACATTTTAGTTTTAGTTTATTTATTTTTAGTTATTTTTGTAATTTAACTTAAACTAAACACAAATGTGAAATGTTGCCTTGGCAACTAGCTGAAAAAAAGAAAAATTTTTGTAATATTTTATTTTATTTCAGTTAATGTTTATTTTATTTAAAGTAATGAAAATGTGTTTTTTATGGTTTTAATTTTAGTTAACTTTAATAACCCTGATCCACTGTTAAAAAATAGTTTCTAAAAGTTCTGAAATTTCTGTCATTGAACAATCATCTTAAATAACGATCTCAGTATTGACCAAAATAATCATGATTGTGATTTTGATTGAGCAGCTGTAACTCACATTCACATTTACAAAATTTACATAACTAAAAATAAAATGCATGATGACACACTCTTTAGGAGACTTAATGGACAAATAAAAACTCATTAAAATCAGCTCAGTATTGATCACGCTCAGACTAGTGCATGCTGGGAGGATATGGAGAGTTGGTGGATGGTAGAAACCCTTTAACTGAGGTTGCGCTGTTGTCCGTGTGCAGGTGCATTACCAGCGTGAGCGCAGTTTACACCGACACAACTCTCATCACAGCAAACAGAGTACTGAGATCTTCAGCCCCAACAAAACCAGCGGGAAACTGCCTGACCTGCTGCCGTACAGCGTCTACAGCCTGCGTGTGACGGCCTTCAACGGCCGAGGAGAAGGTCCCTCCAGCGTCCCGCAGCGCTTCGAGACACCCGAGGGCGGTAAGAGCAGCGCTAACGTTTCTACAACACCCAACAGAGGACAGCATCAAAACTGTCAGCAGCAACACAGACTTTTCCATTAAGGGCTGATATTTAATCCATTTCCAGAGGCATTTTGACCTTTATAAAGGCAACTTTTCTAACCTTCTTATTTACATTTTTATATTTATTTAATGAATGCAATTAGATATAGACGACATTATAGGGCTGATACCAATCAAAAAAAAAAAAAAAAAAGAGGTAGCACAGAATCTGTATCTGAAGTGGCATTTAGATGGACTCTTTACAACTGCAAAAATAATGTTCTAAATACAAAATATATTAAATATAGAAAATAAAATTATATGAAATAGGAAACTAAAACCACCAGTAGGTGGCAACAAGTGTTAATGAGTGAGTCATTTATTCATTCATTCAACCGATTTGTTCAAATGTTTGATTCATTCAGGAAGGAAGCAAGTGACTGTCTTTATGAATGAGTCACTGAATCTTTTGCTGAATCATTCTCTGAATCATTCAAGAACAAAATGCCACTGTGTTGACTGGAGAACTATTTTGGAGCAAAAACAGTCGAAATGGACAATATGTACAAATGTACATCACTTATTGTTAGCTTAAACTTAACCTATGTTTAAATCTACTTATTTATTAATGATATACCATTGGATAAAGTATTAAATAGTGATGATCTTAGAAGGAGGACGAATGAGGGTCCAGTATTTAGAAACTGGACTGTCTGACCTAAAGCCGGACTGATGGCCGCACAGGTGCTACTGTAATTTAACACGGATGCTGTGTGTTTGTGTTCCAGTTCCAGGTGTGCCGTCCTTCTTCAAGGTTTCTGCTTTAGATCTGGACTCTCTGACGCTGGAATGGGGTCCACCTCACGAGAGGAATGGCCGTCTGACCGGATACACCTTCAAATATCAGAGCGGTGAGAAAACCTGCTCATTCACACTGGGAACCATGACTACACTGCCTGCCAATAAGAGAGACGCACACTCTAATATTGATCTAATGGTGTTTCCACAAGCTTATGCAGCATCACAACATTTATCTCCATCAAGAGTTTCATTCACCGATAACGTTCTTCGGTTATATCGTCAGTGGTGGAGTGAACTTCAATATTCTTACAGAGTTAAAACTTCATAGTTATTGTTTTTGGTGTGAATGTGCCTTTATGATTTAAAGTTTGAAAAAAGGAAGTTTCCAGAATCTCTGCTATATTTTGCAGCTATTTTAAATATGGTACAGTTTGCATGTGTTGTACATGTTTGAGTGTTCGTCCTTGTTCCTGTTGCTCGAGTCAGTTTGAAGTAGCGAACAGAACAAATGGTCTGTAAGCGTAGCTTATGATTGGGTAAAATAATGTGACCCGCCCCTTTCCACTCCTGTCCCGCCTCCAGTCGACAGCAAAAATGATTTGGGTCTGCTGGAGGAGCTGGATCTGCCGTCCAATCAGAGCAGCTTCACGCTGCACAACCTCCCTCACAGCACACGCTACAAGTTTTATATCAGTGCCAGAACGCAAAGAGGAGTCGGTCCCACGCTCACCGAGGAGGCCGTCACTGTCCTCGACAGAGGTACGTACACTAGATAGGGCGCACAGCTGTTTCTGTAGTGTGTGTCAGTTTTATGTGTTTTCTGTTTACTCTACTGTTTATTCTACTGTTTATTCTACTGTTTACTCTACTGTTTATTCTACTGTTTATTCTACTGTTTACTCTACTGTTTACTCTACTGTTTATTCTACTTCGACTCGTCTTTGAACGTCTCATGTTTGTGGATCTGTGTAAGACTCATCATACCTGCTTAGGTTACGACAGAAACGAGCCGCGTGTTGTCTGTGCTCATAGTATTTACCGCAGGACTGATGTTCAGATGTAGATTCTGGATCTGTGTGAACTCAAACACCCATCATACCTGCAATCAGTGAAATATAAGTCTGTCAGCTGTGTTTTAGAGTGAAGCATGGCACTGTGTTCGTTTACACGCGAGCAGCTCATGATCCAGTGTTTTCAGCGTCTCGGTTCGCAGTAAAAGCAGCGAACTCAACGTGCACCAGTAATGCTTTATTTTCACATTGACATAACAGATGATTACAGCATTTCACTAGATTTGTAATGAGATGCGTTTGTAAACATGTCTCTCTGCATTTTTTCGCCAAAATAAAAGCTTGATGGTTTAACTCCTGCTAGTGAATAAATTGATTTTGTTACTAAGTAAAATAACTTATATACTTATCATGAAATTTTATTTTATTTTACAGTGCAGTTGTATTACAATTGTCATTTCTTTCTTTCTTGAAGATTATAATAATAATAACAATACATTTAAAATTTTAATAATAATTATTTTTTATTTTTTTATTTTTTATTTTTTACACCATCCTGCATCATATTTGCTGAATGAAATCCAATACTTGTTTCTCACTAATTTTAGGGTGCAGATTTCGAAAATAGTGTCTGTTGTGCTCTTTCACGTCACACTTTCTCTCTAAATTTGATGCATTTTGTAGCATTTTTGCTTGCGACACTCATCTGTGCGGTAAATAAGTCTTGTATTCTCCCTCAATCAGCAGAAAACACCACAAACACATGATTCCCATCTGAATGTGACCCAGATGACAACTGTTTGATCAATTCTCAACATATATTCACATGTATTATTCACATGACATTATCTGATACCTAATCCTGATTTCAAGGTTAGAATTATGGCTAGTGACACAAGAAAATGCAAACATGAATCAGGTGTTTTACTGCATCCACGCAGAGACAGAAAATTATATATTTTGTAAAGTTCTTTGACATTAAAGGGGAAAATCTGACTTTTTCCATGTTTAAGTGCTATAATCGGGTCCCCTGTGCATCTACCAACCCAGAAAACGTGAAAAAGGGACAACCCAGTAACTTTGTTTTGGTAAACCTTTCTCTGCCATCATGTGAAAAAACGAGCCGCTCAGATTTCACTCCTCTAGTGACGTAGAGAGGGGATCTTATTATAATATCACCGCCCCTTTATCTGCACATTTCCACCCACGGCCATTGTCATTGTGATTTCGCAAGCGACAATGGTGTACCAGTTCTAATGCCATGGCAAAAGTTTGAGCAAAACATGCTAACTGTTCTGTCTTTTGCTGCACAGACGAGCACAGAACACTATTTAGAGTCCCAGCCTCAGAGGAGACAAGTGCATCTACCAACCCAGAAAACGTGAAAAAGGGACAACCCAGTAACTTTGTTTTGGTAAACCTTTCTCTGCCATCATGTGAAAAAACGAGCCGCTCAGATTTCACTCCTCTAGTGACGTAGAGAGGGGATCTTATTATAATATCACCGCCCCTTTATCTGCACATTTCCACCCACGGCCATTGTCATTGTGATTTCGCAAGCGACAATGGTGTACCAGTTCTAATGCCATGGCAAAAGTTCAAGCATCGCATGCTAACTGTTCTATCGTTAGCTGCACAGAGGAGCACAAAACACTATTAGAGTCCCAGCCTCAGAGGAGACAAGAGAGCAGTGGATTTAATGATTTATTTACTGTATATTACGCTGCTGCCACACTGATCTAATGTAAACATGTGATTTCTTTCCCAGCTGTTTACCTTCACAGATATAACCAACTGTTTTTGTAACTCATATGTGTTTTTAACATAAACATCTGTGTATTTGACAGTGTAAGCACAATAAGACATGAAAGAGAACTTAGTGTAGTGCTCACATGCCGCTTTCTGTGCGCGTGCTTTGGATGTGTGCGCTCAGAAAACACTACATCAGAAGTTTACATTGATATGGCTTTAAAACGCATGATTTTAGCATGATAGACATGATAATCAAAACCAAACTGATGTTTTTTGGCAGCATATCTGCGATACGAGCTATAAAGGCTCCGCTCTATTCTGGAAAAGGGGGCGGGGAGCAGCAGTTCATTAGCATTTAAAGAGACAGGCACGAAAACAACATGTTTAACATGTTTCTCAAAACAGGCGTTTTCAAAATGTTATAATAAATGATCTGTGGGGTATTTTGAGCTGAAAGAGCTGAAACACATTCTGGGGACACCAGAGACTTATATTACATCTAGTAAAAAGGGGCATAATAGGTCTTTTTTAAATGGAGTATCTGAACATATTTTTTCCACTCCGTTGCAGATTGTAAGTTAAATAATACATTTTCAATACTTCTTTTTGTCAAACTATTGGCATTCGACTGCTTTTGTTATTTTGATAAGTGCATTAAAGCTGATGCATATAATTTGAAGGATTTTCCTTCTTATTTTGTGAAGAAAAAAAAACTATGCGATAGAAAGTTTTTATTCATATTTTTTAACTCCGCATCATCAAATTAACCAATATTAGGCTTTTTTTTTTCTTTTTTTTTTGCAAATGAGCAGGATTTTTTTTTTCAAGATCTAGGACTGTGCTCTTAGTATATGAAAATGATTTGACTTTTTCATTTTTATAAATGAGAATAAACGCCCTTCTTCCTCCTACAGTAGTGACATCATCACTAGCCCCGCCTCTACACGCTAACGTGTCATTACGCTACTCACATGGTGTATGGATCACTTGTAGACAGTGCCACTCATGTCAGTGCATCATTGACACTCACTGATCTGGAGGTCAGAGGTCACTGTGATGGGCTGATGATGTCTCTCTCTCTCTCAGCGCCGCCGGTCACTCCTGCATTTGGGAACGTCAGCTCGTCCATGAGCGAGGATGGAGCGCTGATCAGTTGGGAATACTGGGGCCCCGAGAAACACCTTTATGTTGAATATATTATAGACAACAGTAAGAATCATGCATGCGTGTGTCGTGAGGATGATGATGATGAAATGCTGAACGTATACATTCCCATGATTAGAGCTCCTGTAGTAACTAATACACAGCCATCTACCCCACTGAACAGATCAACCTCAACGCTAGTTAGTGCTGGTTAGTGCTGGTGGTGACCCGTCTGTTCAGCAGGGTACACTGCAAAAAATACTTAGTATTTTTGTCTTGTTTTCCAATACAAATATCTAAACATTCTTATATCAAGAAGAATATTAAGAAGATATAAAGTCATGTTGTCTGAGAAATTGATCAAAATGAAGTGAGTTTAGACTTAAAATAAGAAACTACAAGTGAATAGGGTAAAACATCTAGCTACTAGATATCATATCACCATACTTCCCCAGTTGATTAATCACAGTATGCTAAGTTTTCTGAAATGTTATATTTAAATATGCACTAATTTGCAAACATTTACACAAAATCTGAACTTTGGATAAAGCCAGGTAAAAAAAAAATCTTGTTTGATTTTGTTGACATATTAGAGTTAAACGATGTTGGACTTCTATTTTTATAACTCCATAAATCATAAAAACAAAACAATTTTCACCATGTTTTAAGAATAATCTCTTATATAAATCAGTGTAAATGCAATATGAACAAACCCCTCAGAATATAGATAGGAATAAAACAAAAAAATGTGGTGTATGTTAGTGCTGCTGAAGTGGAGAAACAAACTCATGATCTTTAATTATATGCGTTTTCTCCATGTTTTAAAAAAATTAAATGTTGTATAAATCAGTGTGAATGAAATATGAACAAACCCCTCAGTAAAAACCTTCAGAATATAGAGAGGAATACAACTCTAAGTTTTGGTGTGTGTAAGTGCCGCTGAAGTGGAGAAACAAACTTTTATATATATGGGTTGGATTTGAAATCTACAGACGCAAATAGATAAAGTGCAATAAAATAAACACTTAAATGTGCATTTGGACTTTTCATTCCACTAGTCTGAAAAAAAGACATGTTATGCAAGCAAAATAGTCCAAAATGTTCCAGTGCATGAAAAAAACAAGAAAAGAAAAAAACAAATCGGGAGAGAAAATCCTGTTTTCCCTTTGAATTAAGTTTATTTTTCTGGCCTCATTGGTAGATATTATTTCTTGTTTTAAGTATAAACACACTTCATTTTGAAAACATCTTAAAAACCTTCAGATCTTATCTGATGTCATTGTGCATGTATCTTATATACTGGAAAAACAAGACAAAAATATTGAGGAAGAACATCAGTTTTTGCAGTGTAGTTCACCAAAGGGTCATAACAGTTTAGTTGTTTTGTAGATTAATTGCAGAGCTGTAGTAGGTGGGTAGTCAGAATTAACTCCAGACTGACACAGCAGGTGTAGAGAGCTAACTTACCCATATTTGATTGTGAGGATGCTGAAGTGCTTCCTGTTGTGCTGGAAACCCTCAGGTGATGAAGACTGGCACAAAGAGAAGGTCAACGGCTCTCAGTTCCACGTTCTTAAGGGTTTGAAGAAAGGTTTGGCCTACAAGGTGCGTGTGGTGGCCCAGGGTCATGACGACCAAGCGGTCCATCACTCTGAGGAGCTGTTGGTTAAGGTCTCAGGTGAGGCTTCATCTCAGCCTCAAGGCCTTATGGGATCTTTGACGGCTGTGATGCATGACGGCCGTTGTGTTGAGATGTTGAAGCGCATGACGCACGTCTGTATGTCCTGCACGAGTCCGTCTGTGCTCATAATGTGGCTCAGTTGTTACTGTGCGCGTGCTTTGGATGTGTGCGCTCAGAAAACACTACATCAGAAGTTTACATTGATATGGCTTTAAAACGCATGATTTTAGCATGATAGACATGATAATCAAAACCAAACTGATGTTTTTTGGCAGCATATCTGCGATACGAGCTATAAAGGCTCCGCTCTATTCTGGAAAAGGGGGCGGGGAGCAGCAGTTCATTAGCATTTAAAGAGACAGGCACGAAAACAACATGTTTCTGCTTCCACTCAAAACAGGCGTTTTCAAAATGTTATAATAAATGATCTGTGGGGTATTTTGAGCTGAAACTTCACAGACACATTCTGGGGACACCAGAGACTTATATTACATCTAGTAAAAAGGGGCATAATAGGTCTTTTTTAAATGGAGTATCTGAACATATTTTTTCCACTCCGTTGCAGATTGTAAGTTAAATAATACATTTTCAATACTTCTTTTTGTCAAACTATTGGCATTCGACTGCTTTTGTTATTTTGATAAGTGCATTAAAGCTGATGCATATAATTTGAAGGATTTTCCTTCTTATTTTGTGAAGAAAAAAAAACTATGCGATAGAAAGTTTTTATTCATATTTTTTAACTCCGCATCATCAAATTAACCAATATTAGGCTTTTTTTTTTCTTTTTTTTTTGCAAATGAGCAGGATTTTTTTTTTCAAGATCTAGGACTGTGCTCTTAGTATATGAAAATGATTTGACTTTTTCATTTTTATAAATGAGAATAAACGCCCTTCTTCCTCCTACAGTAGTGACATCATCACTAGCCCCGCCTCTACACGCTAACGTGTCATTACGCTACTCACATGGTGTATGGATCACTTGTAGACAGTGCCACTCATGTCAGTGCATCATTGACACTCACTGATCTGGAGGTCAGAGGTCACTGTGATGGGCTGATGATGTCTCTCTCTCTCTCAGCGCCGCCGGTCACTCCTGCATTTGGGAACGTCAGCTCGTCCATGAGCGAGGATGGAGCGCTGATCAGTTGGGAATACTGGGGCCCCGAGAAACACCTTTATGTTGAATATATTATAGACAACAGTAAGAATCATGCATGCGTGTGTCGTGAGGATGATGATGATGAAATGCTGAACGTATACATTCCCATGATTAGAGCTCCTGTAGTAACTAATACACAGCCATCTACCCCACTGAACAGATCAACCTCAACGCTAGTTAGTGCTGGTTAGTGCTGGTGGTGACCCGTCTGTTCAGCAGGGTACACTGCAAAAAATACTTAGTATTTTTGTCTTGTTTTCCAATACAAATATCTAAACATTCTTATATCAAGAAGAATATTAAGAAGATATAAAGTCATGTTGTCTGAGAAATTGATCAAAATGAAGTGAGTTTAGACTTAAAATAAGAAACTACAAGTGAATAGGGTAAAACATCTAGCTACTAGATATCATATCACCATACTTCCCCAGTTGATTAATCACAGTATGCTAAGTTTTCTGAAATGTTATATTTAAATATGCACTAATTTGCAAACATTTACACAAAATCTGAACTTTGGATAAAGCCAGGTAAAAAAAAAATCTTGTTTGATTTTGTTGACATATTAGAGTTAAACGATGTTGGACTTCTATTTTTATAACTCCATAAATCATAAAAACAAAACAATTTTCACCATGTTTTAAGAATAATCTCTTATATAAATCAGTGTAAATGCAATATGAACAAACCCCTCAGAATATAGATAGGAATAAAACAAAAAAATGTGGTGTATGTTAGTGCTGCTGAAGTGGAGAAACAAACTCATGATCTTTAATTATATGCGTTTTCTCCATGTTTTAAAAAAATTAAATGTTGTATAAATCAGTGTGAATGAAATATGAACAAACCCCTCAGTAAAAACCTTCAGAATATAGAGAGGAATACAACTCTAAGTTTTGGTGTGTGTAAGTGCCGCTGAAGTGGAGAAACAAACTTTTATATATATGGGTTGGATTTGAAATCTACAGACGCAAATAGATAAAGTGCAATAAAATAAACACTTAAATGTGCATTTGGACTTTTCATTCCACTAGTCTGAAAAAAAGACATGTTATGCAAGCAAAATAGTCCAAAATGTTCCAGTGCATGAAAAAAACAAGAAAAGAAAAAAACAAATCGGGAGAGAAAATCCTGTTTTCCCTTTGAATTAAGTTTATTTTTCTGGCCTCATTGGTAGATATTATTTCTTGTTTTAAGTATAAACACACTTCATTTTGAAAACATCTTAAAAACCTTCAGATCTTATCTGATGTCATTGTGCATGTATCTTATATACTGGAAAAACAAGACAAAAATATTGAGGAAGAACATCAGTTTTTGCAGTGTAGTTCACCAAAGGGTCATAACAGTTTAGTTGTTTTGTAGATTAATTGCAGAGCTGTAGTAGGTGGGTAGTCAGAATTAACTCCAGACTGACACAGCAGGTGTAGAGAGCTAACTTACCCATATTTGATTGTGAGGATGCTGAAGTGCTTCCTGTTGTGCTGGAAACCCTCAGGTGATGAAGACTGGCACAAAGAGAAGGTCAACGGCTCTCAGTTCCACGTTCTTAAGGGTTTGAAGAAAGGTTTGGCCTACAAGGTGCGTGTGGTGGCCCAGGGTCATGACGACCAAGCGGTCCATCACTCTGAGGAGCTGTTGGTTAAGGTCTCAGGTGAGGCTTCATCTCAGCCTCAAGGCCTTATGGGATCTTTGACGGCTGTGATGCATGACGGCCGTTGTGTTGAGATGTTGAAGCGCATGACGCACGTCTGTATGTCCTGCACGAGTCCGTCTGTGCTCATAATGTGGCTCAGTTGTTATTGTTTATTGATCGATCAGCATGATTGTATCCCATAATCTGCAAAGTTGATTTTCTTACTCAGGATTTTTGAGTTGTTTTCCAATACAAGTATCTCAACATTACATTTACTTCAGATGCAAATTTAAGATATTAAATCTTGTTTTCTGAAAAATTCTAAAAGTATATCAAAATTGAGTTATATATGAGTTATGTATATATTTCTGATCCCTTTGGCAAATATTTTGTTCTTCTTTCACCGTAAACTGACTTCATTGTGATACATTTCTCAGAATTTCTGCATTATGTCTCAGGTAAATGTATCTTGATTTAAGCATATTCAGATATTTGTACTGGAAAACGAGACAGAAATACTGATGAAGAACATGGTTTCTGCAGTGCTGGTCAAGTTTCCCTTTCCGTGTTTGTCTCTCATGACTGTGTTCATGGCGTCTGATCTTCTGTGACTCGTTGGATCGAGCTGTTTAAAGTTGAAGATCTGCACGTGTCTCATGCTCCTCCTCCTCCTCCTCCTCCTCCTCTTCCTCAGCGATGGTGAGTCCGCAGGTGGACATCGCCACTCAGGGCTGGTTCATCGGTCTGATGTCGGCCATCGCTCTGCTCATCCTCATCCTGCTCATCATCTGCTTCATCAAGAGGAACAAGGGCGGCAAATATCCAGGTGACTGTGACTTTATTATTATTAACAGTTTGTATTAATATTTTGAATTTGACTTTATTTTTTTTATGTTCTCTTCACTTTAATTTTATTTAAAGTTTTAGTACTTTTGTTGTGCTTTTGTCATTTTTGTTGTTTTTTTATTATTTTATTTTCTATTATTTTCTTTTTTCCAAGTATCCATATGACATACTAATACCATATAGAAATTGTTTTATACATCAACTCAGTTCTTTTTGATGCATTTCTAAGAAAACAAGACGGTAACACTTTATTTCGATAGTCCACTTTAGACATTCTATTAACAGTAAGTAACTTTGCAACTACATGTCAACTAGCAGTTAGTAGAGTATTAGTAGACTGTCTGCTTAATATCTTCTAACACTTTCTTTGTCAACTTATTCTACTAACCCTAAACCTACCCTAACAGTCTACTCTGAGAATTAGTTGACATGTAGTTGACATATAGTTACAAAGTTACTTATAGTTAATAGAATGTCTAAAGTGGACTATCGAAATAAAGTGTAACCAACAAGACTTCTTATCTTAAGTCATTTTAATCTTTAGACATTTACACTAGAAACAAGACAAACTACTGGAAGAACATGTTTAATCTACATGTTAACTCTGTTCCTCATGGGTGAATGATGTGTTGTTTGGATTGTAAATGCCGGTGTGTGACTCTGATGTTTGTCTCAGTTAAAGAGAAGGAAGATGCTCACGGAGACCCGGAGATCCAGCCCATGAAGGAGGATGATATCACGTTTGGAGAGTACAGGTGAGAGAGCTCTGACCCCTCAGGAGACTGACCCCACCGCACCACACAACATCACCTTCATCTTCTCCTCCGATGGATCTGATCCGGTCTGATCTGCTGCTGGTGGTCTGATGCAGATCCTGCGGGACTCGATCAGGTTCTCATCTCCAGGATGATCGGCATCAGTGAACTTGATGATCCAGCAGTGTATTTACTGTATCAGAATATAGTTCTGCATCATTTTCTGAATAATTCCAGAATAATCCTGCAGATGTTAGTTTCATATAATGACACAGGATCTGAACTGAAGCTGCTGGTTTGCCATTTAAAGTCTATTCCTGTGTTATTCTGCACGCGTGCAGGAGACGAATGAACGCACTTTACTCCTGTATAGCAATATTATTTTATATTCCCTGCTTCATTAAATTATTTCCTTTTTATACGCTGATTTTTGACATTATTGCAGATGTTGATCTGTCCTCAGCAGACAGTGTTCATGATAACGCTGGTCAATGATGTGAATCTGACAGCTGCTCTTCACCTGACACAGGTTACTTTACTAGTTACTTGGGGGGAAAAAAAAGTAATCTGATTACGTAACTTGTGTTACTTGTAATGGATTACCCTCAACACTGATCAAATCTTTACTTTGAATGCAGTGTAAGTCACTGTTTGCCAGATGCAGAATATGAGTGTGGATTACAGGATCGTTCTATCCTTGAATGATAACACTATCCGAAACAAACTCACACAGCAGTAAAATAAACGTTAATGAATCAGAATCGATTCAGCTGCTCTGAATGAACACAGACTCATCAGATCCACATTACTGCTCTTAGTATATGATGTTTAGTAGCTCTGAATCGCATCTGCTGTGACGCTCGCGCAGACTGAGTCGAGATAAGAACGCTCAGGAGTCGCTGGCGTTTGTTCCTCCCGTGGTCTGTAAGTGGTGGTCGAATGTGGGAAGGTAAGCGGGAACCTGCATGCGAGAGGAGAAAAACACAACCATTCCTGGATCACACTTCACGTGAACCGCTAACACATGTACAGTACGTCATCGCCAGCCCGAGAACATGCAGTGAGAATGAATCCGAGTAAGGGGCCGTTCACACAGAACACGTCTTTCCATTCCAATGTGCTATTTTTCCATTGTTTTTCTCTTGCAGCGTCTCATACATGAGCACCGCATTTTTATGACGCTGCGTCAAGTTAAAAGAATTTAAACTTTTACACGCAGTGCCGCTCATCAATGTCAGTTCCAAAACAGTGGACCAATCAGAAGACCCCGGAGGCGGGGAAAGTGTTGCGAGTTTTTGTTTACAGTAGCAAGTTGGCATGGCAACTGTTTTTATTTCCATTATTGTGTCACGTCTCAAAAGCGTGTCTTGAGACCCTTGCGTTCTGCCAAAGACTATAGAATAGCCAAGACATGTCACTCGTATAGTTTTGAATGGGGAAAAATGCAACGCTCAATATGGCCGCTCAATCGCAGGAAGCCCCGCCTTCTGAATGAAGGAGCCAACCGCTAATCAGTAAAGTCAGTGGGTCGCTGCAGCTGCCGTTAGAAGTCCCGGTTGCTATAGAAACAGTCAGCATTTTGAGACATGCGCTCAGGACTGCGCATGCGCACTGGCTGGTCTAGCCTGAAAAATAGGCTTTTTATAACGCTATTTGAGCAAAATAAACAACATTTATGACACTGTTGATATCAGATTTCTTTGGTGATTTCAAATATGAAATTTGATCGTAAGTTTAGTGAACAGTTTTGGAGAATTTCATGTTTCCCCATTCAAAGAGATAGGAGCTGCACTTGCATGCCCGAGAGGCATTTCAAAGATGGCCGCCGAGTGACATGATTTGTCTTAAAGGGACTTTGGTTCTGCGCTGCGCTTGATGCAAAGACGCGTTCTGTGTGAACGGCCCCTAACAGTACTATGCTAGAGTAAATGTATCGAAGATTGTATAAAAACTACTCCGATTAAATGCTTTTAGCTTTTATTTACTGGGGTTATACAGTATTTTTTGCACTTTTAAAAAAATATTATTATTATTTTAAAAATATATAAAAATAAAAAATATTTGATAAAATTATTTTTGCCTTTATTCGTGCCAAATGACTTGCATGAAATGCAGACAGTGTTCATGATAACGCTGGTCAATGATGTGAATCTGACAGCTGCTCTTCACCTGACACACACAGGAACACATTACCGGCATTTTAGATAAAAATATTTACATAAAATATTTAGAAATTAAAATACAAATAAATGAAATTATTAAATGTATATTTTCTTGAAGCCCGCCTGAGATTTTAAATTAATATTTCAATCATTTAACAACTCAGATATTTTTTTTTTTGCGTTACTTTACTAGTTGGGGGGGAAAAAAAAGTAATCTGATTACGTAACTTGTGTTACTTGTAATGGATTACCCTCAACACTGATCAAATCTTTACTTTGAATGCAGTGTAAGTCACTGTTTGCCAGATGCAGAATATGAGTGTGGATTACAGGATCGTTCTATCCTTGAATGATAACACTATCCGAAACAAACTCACACAGCAGTAAAATAAACGTTAATGAATCAGAATCGATTCAGCTGCTCTGAATGAACACAGACTCATCAGATCCACATTACTGCTCTTAGTATATGATGTTTAGTAGCTCTGAATCGCATCTGCTGTGACGCTCGCGCAGACTGAGTCGAGATAAGAACGCTCAGGAGTCGCTGGCGTTTGTTCCTCCCGTGGTCTGTAAGTGGTGGTCGAATGTGGGAAGGTAAGCGGGAACCTGCATGCGAGAGGAGAAAAACACAACCATTCCTGGATCACACTTCACGTGAACCGCTAACACATGTACAGTACGTCATCGCCAGCCCGAGAACATGCAGTGAGAATGAATCCGAGTAAGGGGCCGTTCACACAGAACACGTCTTTCCATTCCAATGTGCTATTTTTCCATTGTTTTTCTCTTGCAGCGTCTCATACATGAGCACCGCATTTTTATGACGCTGCGTCAAGTTAAAAGAATTTAAACTTTTACACGCAGTGCCGCTCATCAATGTCAGTTCCAAAACAGTGGACCAATCAGAAGACCCCGGAGGCTGGGAAAGTGTTGCGAGTTTTTGTTTACAGTAGCAAGTTGGCATGGCAACTGTTTTTATTTCCATTATTGTGTCACGTCTCAAAAGCGTGTCTTGAGACCCTTGCGTTCTGCCAAAGACTATAGAATAGCCAAGACATGTCACTCGTATAGTTTTGAATGGGGAAAAATGCAACGCTCAATATGGCCGCTCAATCGCAGGAAGCCCCGCCTTCTGAATGAAGGAGCCAACCGCTAATCAGTAAAGTCAGTGGGTCGCTGCAGCTGCCGTTAGAAGTCCCGGTTGCTATAGAAACAGTCAGCATTTTGAGACATGCGCTCAGGACTGCGCATGCGCACTGGCTGGTCTAGCCTGAAAAATAGGCTTTTTATAACGCTATTTGAGCAAAATAAACAACATTTATGACACTGTTGATATCAGATTTCTTTGGTGATTTCAAATATGAAATTTGATCGTAAGTTTAGTGAACAGTTTTGGAGAATTTCATGTTTCCCCATTCAAAGAGATAGGAGCTGCACTTGCATGCCCGAGAGGCATTTCAAAGATGGCCGCCGAGTGACATGATTTGTCTTAAAGGGACTTTGGTTCTGCGCTGCGCTTGATGCAAAGACGCGTTCTGTGTGAACGGCCCCTAACAGTACTATGCTAGAGTAAATGTATCGAAGATTGTATAAAAACTACTCCGATTAAATGCTTTTAGCTTTTATTTACTGGGGTTATACAGTATTTTTTGCACTTTTAAAAAAATATTATTATTATTTTAAAAATATATAAAAATAAAAAATATTTGATAAAATTATTTTTGCCTTTATTCGTGCCAAATGACTTGCATGAAATTGTATCAACAAATATAGAACAACAAAAATCCATATAATAATAATAATAATAAAACCAAAAGCCAGAGAAAAACATGTATATGAAGGCATTATACAGTATGAGCCTCTCAGTTCTCTAGTTACCTGTACTAACTTACTCGTAACACGGCAGGAGTTTCATGGGAAGTGTGAGTACATCCATTCATGATTCATGTATGATTTGAAGTTTTTCTCAATCTGTTTGTGTTTTAATCGCGGCTGATGGGCTTCATTCATGAATCACCAGCAGAAGGAGTGTCTTCAGGAAGTTTGTCGAATGAATCAGATTTATTGAATGATTCGCTCAGGATTGAGGCAGCTGGTGCTTCAGGAATCAGGCTTTGTTTTGTCATGATGATCATGTTCAGGCTGATGTTTGAATCATGGTTTGATGAATCTGTTTTTCATCTTCACGCTTCAGATGCTGAGATATTGATTGCACTTCATGATAGGAGCTGCACTTGCATGCCCGAGAGGCATTTCAAAGATGGCCGCCGAGTGACATGATTTGTCTTAAAGGGACTTTGGTTCTGCGCTGCGCTTGATGCAAAGACGCGTTCTGTGTGAACGGCCCCTAACAGTACTATGCTAGAGTAAATGTATCGAAGATTGTATAAAAACTACTCCGATTAAATGCTTTTAGCTTTTATTTACTGGGGTTATACAGTATTTTTTGCACTTTTAAAAAAATATTATTATTATTTTAAAAATATATAAAAATAAAAAATATTTGATAAAATTATTTTTGCCTTTATTCGTGCCAAATGACTTGCATGAAATTGTATCAACAAATATAGAACAACAAAAATCCATATAATAATAATAATAATAAAACCAAAAGCCAGAGAAAAACATGTATATGAAGGCATTATACAGTATGAGCCTCTCAGTTCTCTAGTTACCTGTACTAACTTACTCGTAACACGGCAGGAGTTTCATGGGAAGTGTGAGTACATCCATTCATGATTCATGTATGATTTGAAGTTTTTCTCAATCTGTTTGTGTTTTAATCGCGGCTGATGGGCTTCATTCATGAATCACCAGCAGAAGGAGTGTCTTCAGGAAGTTTGTCGAATGAATCAGATTTATTGAATGATTCGCTCAGGATTGAGGCAGCTGGTGCTTCAGGAATCAGGCTTTGTTTTGTCATGATGATCATGTTCAGGCTGATGTTTGAATCACGGTTTGATGAATCTGTTTTTCATCTTCACGCTTCAGATGCTGAGATATTGATTGCACTTCATCCACCTTTATTCCTCTGATAGTTTCCCATGATGCTTTAATGCTTGTTTTGAAGTTCACGCAGGTTTTGTCTCTCATCCTGTCACATGTATGTGATTGTACATGTGACACTGATCCTGCATGTGTGTGCCGTCCATCTTTTGAGTTTGATTTGCGTCATGATTCACCTGCATGTGGTTTTTCTCCTAGTGACGAGGACCGTAAACCGCTCAAAGGGAGCCGAACTCCGTCCAGCGGAACCGTTAAACGCGACGGCAGCGACGACAGTTTAGTCGACTACGGAGACTCTGGAGACACGCAGTTCAACGAGGACGGCTCGTTTATCGGACAGTATAGCGGGAGGTCAGATAGAGACGTGACGCACGACAGCTCCGAGCCGCCGTCTCCGGTGAACGCCATGAACTCATTCGTGTGAGATCCGCTGATTCATGAACCCAGCTTCAGTTTACTAGAGACTAATCAAGCCCAACGCTCGTGACGGACGCGACTGAATCGGACGACACGTGACTGTTGCGTCCGTACGAATGTCAGAGGATGTTTAACCGGGCTGTGTTCACAATAGCACACCATCATACTACTGCAGTATGTACTATTATGCAATCATCTAGATATCAGGCAAAAATATAAACATTTTCAATTATGATTTGACTTTATAACTTAAAGATTTACTTAAAGGAATATTTGACCCAAAAATGAAAATTTGCTGAAGATGTGCTCACCCTCAAGCCGTCTGAGATGTAGATGAGTTTGTTTCTTGATCAGATTTGGAGAAATGTAGCATTGAATCAGTGTCTCACTGCAAGTGAATGGGTTCCGTCAGAATGAGAGTCCAAACAGCTGATAAAAACATCACAATAATCCACAAGTAATCCACAGCACTCCAGTCCATCAGTTAACATCTGGAGAAGACAAAAGCTGAAACTAATCCAGCATTAAGACGCTTTTAACTAAAATACAGAGTCTATAATCCATAATAACTCTTCCTCCAGTGAAAAAGTGTTCTGGTGTGAATCAGGAGAGAAATCTGCACAGATCAAGCAGCGTTTAAACAGCTCTAAACACATATGTGGCTGGATTTTGATGTGAGAGACAACAGCAGATGCACTTTTTCACTGGAGGAAGAGTTATTATGGATTATGGACTCGTATTTTAGCCGGAAGCTAAAATTGGTTCTGACGGCACCCATTCACTGCAGAGGATCCATTGGTGAGCAAGTTGCTACAATTCTCTAAATCTGATGAACAAACAAACTCATTTATATCCCAGATGACCTGAGTGTGAGCACATTTTCATTTTTTGGGTGAACTATTCCTCATGTGACTGTGTTGATCATGTGACGACGCAGTATGCTAGTATTATATTACAAACGCAGCAGATGTATCCATGCATGAAGACAATATTTTACTATTGTACTGCGAGAACTCTGATTCTGAGAGGTGGAGACGCTCTCACTGTATTTCATGGCGCTGCTGCAGTGTTTAACAGTTTGCTAATGACAGTCACAGACTCTTCAAGCGCTTAAACACTCTTGTAGCTGATGTCAGGTGCTTCCAGAGCATCATCTTGACCCGCATGTGAACCTGTGCAGTTCCCATAGCAACCCAAACCTGTGATGCTGAGAGGAACCTAATGATGATGATGCTTCATCTGTGAGACTGTAAATGTCAAAGATGAGTTCAATATGCTAATGGAGGATCATCGTCAGGCCAATCCGAGCACTTTTAAATATCCACATGTAGAAATGAGACTAGAATTCATCAGAGGACATTTCTATGGAGTGAATCCCACACTGGCTCATATTTCATCCCAAAATAAAAATATTTGAAATTATATTTTACATAAAGAAAACAAAGCCTGTTTTTAGAAACATTCATTCTTTTTTGCATTATGACATTATGATAGCTAAATATGTTTTATTCAAAATTCTCATTAATGGAATTTATACCCATCATTATGATGCAAAAAAAACAAAAAATCTCATTGTGTCTAAAAATATGATTAATTTTCTTGATGTGTAAAATATAATTTCTATTTTTTGATTTTGGGATTTTTAATGTAATTCACTCTATTTATACTTTGCCTCGATTGGTTTTTGTAGATCTGCTCGTCAGAATGAACTGTGTGTGTGTGTGTGTGTGTGTGTGTGTGAGCGTGAAAGAGATTTCTATGCTTTCTTCATAACTTGCATCAAGTTTGAATTTGAAATGTTAAATGTTGTTTTGTAAAGATATTTTGTTACTGTAAATAAAGCGAGAGTTTGTGTGGCTTGAGAACTGAAGTGCAGGTCAGGTGTGTGTGTGCGTGCGAGTGTGTGTGTGCGTGCGTGCAGGGGAGTGTGTGTGTGTGTGTGTGTGTGTGTGTACAATAAACTTTCTAATCTGAAGAGAAGATCTCAAAGAAAACCAAGTATGCATTTCTTTTTATTTTTCAAATGTGTAATTGTGTTACTGTGTTAATGTGTAATTGTGTGCTCATAGAGCACACTGTATGGTTGTTTGTGCTACTACATGTGCACACAGACTAGTAAAGTTTATTCTTTAAAACACGTGACTGCTTTTCTGTAAGTCTTGTTTGAAATACTTAGGTAAAAGGTTGTAGATGCTATGCATTCTAGACCATGTGTCTTGTGTAAAATTAGAAGAACTGTAACACTGTAATTATTCACCAATTTCAAGCTACATGTGTGACTATGTTGAATTTGTTTGTCTTCTACGTGGAACGCTCAATTATTTCCCATATAACTGCAGGAATCCATATACAGGAGCATAGAAATGCCATTGTGTGTTTCCCTGCAGCAGTATTTATCTCTTCTTTCTTTCAGACTCTAATGTACCGTTTCTCTTCATTCTCTGTCTTTGTAAAGGGATTTTGTACTTTAATCTCAGAAGTGTTAGAGATTTACTAACCTCATGTCTTATTTTATTCAAGTTTCACTGGATGATGTTTCAGCCTATAAATATAATATTCATAATAATATTGAATGAATAAATGTATTGCATTATACATCTATCTTCTGTGTGTGTCATTTCTGAAGCTGATCAATATCTGACTGTATGAGATGCTGTATCCCATAATGCACTGCACTCTTGACCTTCCGTTTCCAGTGTGACAAATGAACAGAAGTTTTTATCAGATTGACATTTTTCCACAAATTTTTAAAGATGCAGAATAACTTTATTTGATGATGAACTGGTGATGCCATGGTGAAGCGTTCATCATTAGCCAGCTCACAGGGAACATTCTCAGAACATTCTCTTAAAGTTATGAACAAACGTACAGTCATAGAACATTTGTTCAAAGGTCTTTAATATAAAATTCTCAAAACATTAGCACAAAAACGTTATTTATACATCATTCATGGAATGTTCTTTTGAAACATTTTAGTTATATGTTTTTTAACCAACATTTTTAAATGTTACTACTTGTTTCAGAGAACATTTAAAAGTAACATTCCCATAATGTTGGAAAGAATGGAATGTTCCCTTAACGTCTGCATGACCAGGAAAAAAAAAACATTTAAAAAGCTGACCATTCAGAAAGAACATTTTTATAACATGATGAGAAAGTTAGCAAAACATTCTTAGAACATATTTTTGTAAACTGGAATTCCCTTTGTAAGACCCGAAATGATAACTAAACAACAACATATATATACAAAACAATAAACTTTCTAATCTGAAGAGAAGATCTCAAAGAAAACCAAGTATGCATTTCTTTTTATTTTTCAAATGTGTAATTGTGTTACTGTGTTAATGTGTAATTGTGTGCTCATAGAGCACACTGTATGGATGTTTGTGCTACTACATGTGCACACAGACTAGT
>NW_015649730.1:141536-142441 GCF_001515625.1 Sinocyclocheilus rhinocerous
GGCTACAATGTGATTCACAATTGCATTATCCTTTCTGAACTGGCTTCTAATTGTTTAATTATGTTATTGGCTTGATATACTTTTACCTGACTAATAGTAAATTGTTATATTTGATTTTATTCTGACATCATTATTTCTAGTAGATTAAAGTGCAGTCTGGTGTTTCCGCAAATCTGTGTCCAGGATAGATCATACTGAAGTGCCAATGAATGGAGCATGGGGCACATCATTAGGGACTTCCGATTTCTCACTGACTTAACAGGTTGCAGTTTTCATGATTATAAAAACAAAAACACTTTTTGTTATGTGCTAGCAGGGTGCGGCCTGCTCAAAGCTATTATAATCACTCTGCATTCTCTGAGTAAGATCAGAACTGTGAGTTTGTGTCCGTGAGTTCACTACTGGGCGCGTGAATTTTTTATGCAACACCGGGTCCTTAATGAACGAATAATTGCAAGTATGGGATGTTCAGAATAACCAAATATCTAAATTAATACATAATTAATATTTGTGATCAGTTTAATTAGAAATACAGCCTAAATTTAATGATCACTTGAAATTGGAGTCAGATTAAACATGGAGCTAGACTAAAATTGAAACTGAATCCTGATAAATTAAGTGAAATTTGCAGAAGTGCAAGTAAAACACTTACACCTTAATGTTTTGTCTAATTTTCACATAACCACAAAAAAAAAAAACGTTTTTAACATTTTAAGCTGAAGTTTGAATGTTCTGAGAACGCTCTGAAATAACCTTTTCATGGGAACTTAATGAGAATGTTAGCAAAACATTCTTAGAACATATTTTTGTTAGCTGGGTATACTGTATACAGCTTTCTGTTTCACATCATGTATAAGAGAGAGTGCAGTGCACTGTGTGTTTGAGTGTGTGTGTGTGGGGGGGGG
>NW_015649730.1:142722-142902 GCF_001515625.1 Sinocyclocheilus rhinocerous
GGGGGAAGCTAAAAAAGAGAAAATCACAAACGCGCAGTGAGTAACAGTGTGTGCAGAAGCTCAGAGCGTGTTTATTTTAGTCTTTGTCATATTTCCAGTGTGGAAAGAGAGAGAGCCATCTGTTGTGTGTGTGTGTGTGTGTGTGTGTGTGTGTGTGTGTGTGTGAGTGTGTGAGTGTGA
>NW_015649730.1:143137-144032 GCF_001515625.1 Sinocyclocheilus rhinocerous
GTGTGTGTGTGTGATAGTGTGTGTGTGTGTGTGTGTGTGTGTGTGTGTGTGTGTCTCCTCACAGTGCTGGCACACACTCTGCCGTCTGTTATCTGATTTTATCTGGTTTCAGATCATTTTCTGCAGGATTCTCATAGAATCATCAGATGAAATGAAACTGTAGCAGCTGTAGGTGTTCTGATGATGATGATGATGATGATGATGTCTGTAGACAAACACCCAGCAGACATTCAAGTATGATGTGAGGAATCATTCGTGTCACTAAATGCCACTAAAATAATGAAAATAATTCAGACTCAGAAGTTTTAGGAGCTAGATGTTTCTCTTTCTAACTAATTATTCTAACTAAACTCTTGATTTATCCTGAGATCCTGGCATAAATATTAAAATGTATGTTCATTATAAAAATTCTCATGTCATTTTAAGATTTGATTAATTTCTGTGACTTCTGAAGAGAGGCTTCCTCATATATCCAGATTTTTTTTTAAAACAAACAGCAACAACAACAGATGTTGGGATGGTACATTGATATAAGAAATATCTTAATTTTCAATTGCTTTAGCTCATTTTCATGCATGTGTTGTCTTATTTTAAATAATTTTACGTCATCTTGAGGGCCCCTAGTGGCCCTTAACCCCTGGTTGATCAGTATTACTAGTACTAGTAATGGTTGACTGGTGTTTAATTATCTGTTTGTTGAAGTGCTCCAGGTTTCTGTCGCCATCTAGTGTCGGATATTCGCAGACACCAGCAATCTCCAGTTCAGCCAAAACATTACATTCCTGTCATCAATGTTGTTCAAACTTCAGGGCAGTGCATAGGGCCCCCTAGCAATAATTTTGATTGAACAATTAAATATATACAGTGGTGTGAAAAAGTGTTGGCCCCCTTCCTG
>NW_015649731.1:0-1353 GCF_001515625.1 Sinocyclocheilus rhinocerous
ACCTTTCAAAAGTTCATCACAGCGGTCTCTTCTGCTGCATCTCTATGGCGCTGATAGTATTAACGCTAACTTCCGGGAACTATTGAGCGGCTCCACGATCCGCCATTGCTGTAAAAAACTGGTCCATTGGAGTGAACGAAGTTGTCACAACTCTCTCTCTACAGCTCTGGCAACGATCAAAGCAGGTGGGTGGAGTAAAGGAGAGTGAAAAGCGGGCAAAGAAGGTGTCCATCATCCACTGCTCATTAACCTGTTGATGATGTTGTGATCTTTATTTGACCCTCTAACTCTAACACAATGAAAATGTTTAGTTTTAAAAATGAGAAACAATACAGAGTGTGTTGTTCTGCCTAAAAAGAATATATAGTGCACACCATGAGTATTAGCATCATCTGTAATGGTGAACAAAAAAGACAATGAAAAATATACTGTTAACAAATGCTGAAAAGATGAGAAAAAAAAATCTAACCTTTCAGTGAAGTTATATTAGTTATAGTAGTAGTAGTAGTAATACTAGTATTAAATGTTTTGCCATATCGTTGGCAGCACTGATTTCAGCCAACATCTCCCGGATATTTTGTACTTGTATTAAAAGTATGTCATAGTCAACGACTTGATTGACAACTTCATCTGCAAGAGTCAACAACAGATCTTTTACTGTACCATGCTCAGCCATAGCTCGTGATACGAAAAACAAGAAAAAGGCGCCTAAACTAGAAAGACCAAAGAAATCGAGTTGGAAAGGTGACTCCGCCCACTGAGTGACGTGCCGACAACCCTAACCCTGAAAATGAAATGTGGAGGGAGGGAGGAAATAAATAAATAAATGAAGAAATGAATGAATGCATAAACAAATAAATAAATACATAAATAAATAAATGAGGAAATGAATGCATAAATAAATAAATATTTATATATATATTTATGCATTTCTGCCTTTATTTATGTATTTAATTATTTCATTATATATTTAACGATTTATTTATATATGAGTAAATTGGCCCTCCATACAATAAGACAAATACGAAAGAGATACAAATTAAACTCATTTTTCAGATACAGTAGGTTTACTTAACACAGTGGTTCCCAAACCTGTCCTGGAGGCCCCCCTGCCCTGCACCTTTTGTATGTCTCCCTTATCTAACACACCTGATTCCACTCATCAGCTCGTTAGTAGAGACTGCAAGAACTAAATTGGGTGTGTCTGATTAGGGAGACATACAAAATGTGCAGGGCAGGGGGTCCTCCAGGACAGGTTTGGGAACCACTGACTTAACATATTTATTTAACATCTTTTGTTGGTTAACGTTAATGACACGGATAGGTACTTAATTAGGAATGCTGTCCCTTTAA
>NW_015649732.1:0-529 GCF_001515625.1 Sinocyclocheilus rhinocerous
AACACAACTGAAAGAAAGAGGCATGCTTAAATAGGCAAACACAAAATAGGTAATGACCCACATGTGGGAGGAATCAAGTCCTAATGAGTAGTAATACAATTAATTCTACAGAAGCTAGGGCCACCTAGTGGCTGGGAGAGTCATTACACGGTATAAGTGTCAGTGCCAGCTAATGGTTGGGGGAGTCATTACAAGCTGGAGCCTTACAGGTGCCCCTCCTCCAGGAACGGCTCCTGACGTTCCCCTAGCTGTGTTGTTGTCCACGGCGGTGGAACTCCCTGATGAGATCTGGGTCTAGAATATCTCGAGCTGGCACCCAAGACCGCTCCTCTGGGCCATAACCCTCCCAATCCACAAGATACTGGGTTCTTAAATCATAAACAGGGGAAATCAAATCATTTTTTAAAAGAAAATACTTGTTAATTTATCAAAGCAATATAACATAAACAGATTGTACCGTGTTCCCTTATGATAATCAAATTGGCCCCTGTACACTGTTGACCCTTTAACCAACCCTTAAACCTACCCA
>NW_015649733.1:0-865 GCF_001515625.1 Sinocyclocheilus rhinocerous
ATTAACATGGCACGACTAAGAGAGTGCAGTTTTCCCCGAAAATCATTATGATTGTAAATTCGACATTGATTTTAAACAAGACTTCAAATGAGTAGTTAATATTAAGTGACTTAGGGCATATATTTTAGTACAATAATGTCAATGTGACTGTTTTTGCTCTATTTGTTTAACGAAAATAGTTCCAAACAAACTTAGCAGCAGAACTGTCGCGCACCTCTGAGCCACACACAACGTCAGCGGTGTTTCGTTAGGCTACCGAATGATTCGCATTTTTGAATTAATAATTTGAGTCAATGATTCAGTGGTCCATTCATAAAGACAGGTGCTTGCTTAATTCTTAAATGAATCAGCCGTTTAAACGAATCGTTTTAATGCCTCAGTGACTCACTCATTAAGATAGTCAACTTGCTGCCACCTGCTGGTGGGTTACTTTCAAATTTAAAAGTAACGTTTTTGTATTTTTTACAACTTTTCATATTTGTAAATAAAAAAACCTGATGTAAAACACCAAGCTCACAGCATTATTTATGCTGTTGTAATTTTGCAGTGTTAATGCATTCATGCTACATTTCAGCTTCATTAAATTGTCTGTGTAAATGCATCTAAATGCCATTTCAGCTGCTTCTGTTTCTCCAGCAGTGGAAAATTTGGTTTTCTTAATACTGATTTCATTTGATTGGTTACAGCCCTATAGAGTATTATTATATTAAGTGTAATTATTAATAAAATGTAAGAATTTGATATGAAAGATGACACATGAATTTAATAAGGTTAGGTGGAAATGCCCTTTTTATAGGCACAAAAAAAAGACCTGGAAATCAATTAAAATACATTTTAATATGCAGTAACTTTAGTCATATAAAAT
>NW_015649734.1:0-589 GCF_001515625.1 Sinocyclocheilus rhinocerous
TTCCTTCATTTTGACAATATCAAGCAGCAACATCTTCACGTCAAATTAGAGGCTTCGGTTAACCTACAAGTCCAAAGGGGGCACCCAGATTTGAACTGAGGACCTCTTGATATGCAGTCAAATGCTCTCCCACTGAGCTATACTCCCACAGAATCACCAGCTCAAAAACGCACACAGGAAATTAGATTGTTCATTTTGACAATGTCAAACAGCAACATCTTCACGTCAAAAGAAAGGCCAAAGGGGGCACACAGATTTGAACTGCGGACCTCTTGATCTGCAGTCAAATGCTCTACCACTGAGCTATACCCCCACAGAAACAGAAGCCCAAAACTGCACACAGGAAATTAGATTCTTCAGTTTTAAAATATCATACAACAACATCTTCACTTCAAAATAAGGGCTTTGGTTACTCCAAAGCTGTCAAGTCTAAAGCGGGCATCCAGACTTGAACAGGGAACCTCTTGAGCTGCAGTCAAATGCTCTACCATTGAGCTATAGCCCCATAAAATCATTAGCTCAAAAACGCACACAGGAAATTGGATCCTTAATTTTGACAATATCAAACAGCAACATCTTCACGTCAAAA
>NW_015649734.1:654-1057 GCF_001515625.1 Sinocyclocheilus rhinocerous
CTGCCAGATCCAAAGGGGGCACCCAGATTTGAACTGGGGACCTCTTGATCTGCAGTCGAATGCTCTCCCACTGAGTTATACCCCCCCAGAATCAGCAGCTAAAAACCACACACAGGAAATTAGATTCTTCATTTTGACAATATCAAACAGCAACATCTTCACGTCAAAATAAAGGCTTTGGTTACTCCAAAGCTGCCAAGTTCAAAGGGGGGAGCCAGATTAGAACTGGGGACCTCTTGAGCTGCACTCAAATGCTCTACCACTGAGCTATACACCCAAAAAAACAGTAGCTCAAAAGCGTACACAGGAAATTAGATCCTTCATGGGACCTCTTGGTCTGCAGTCAAATTCTCTTCCGCTGAGCTATACACCCACAGAATAGGCAGCTCAAAACAGCACACAG
>NW_015649735.1:0-431 GCF_001515625.1 Sinocyclocheilus rhinocerous
TGAAGTAAAAATCTTAGAAAAATCAAAGAAAAGTACAGAAATAAGCAAGAACGTCCGAACGATAGCGAAGCCGGAAGCTTATATTCTGCATTCATTCAGCATTAGCCCAGCATGAATGCAGAATTGTGACGACATTGTGTATCAAAGTATAGCACAGGACTGAATATAATGGATGAGATTCAGGGAATTTACCTGGAACCTCACAGTTTTTCACAAAACGTCATGTTGCCTGCCCTCCAGAGGAGCTGTGGTCTTTTGCCCCCAGGAAATAGGGACAACCACAGGGAAGAGAACAGAAAAGCCCGCTCTTTCGTCTAAGCGCTCTCAGGTACAAAAAGAAACACACAGCCCCGTGTGAGGCTCGAACTCACAACGTTCAGATTATGAGACTGACACGCTGACTAACTGCGCCAACGAGGCCTGTGGCCTGA
>NW_015649735.1:726-830 GCF_001515625.1 Sinocyclocheilus rhinocerous
GCATTAGGTAAATGCTAGAATTAAATGGTCAGGTGCTGATGAAAAAGATGTGTCTTTTCACATTTTTTGAAAATAGTTAAAGACTCAGCTGCTCGAATTGAGAA
>NW_015649736.1:0-2451 GCF_001515625.1 Sinocyclocheilus rhinocerous
GACTAAATTTCTAACCGGCATGCACTGCTTCAAGTCAGCCGCCGCATGAAGTCGAACGCACCTAATGATGTGGGCGGGGCGTGTTTAGACTCGAGGCCACGCCCCCATCAGTCACTCCCATAAAAATGTGTGAATGATGATAATGATGTAGGCGGGGCGTGTTTAGACTCGAGGCCACGCCCCATCAGTCACTCCCATAAAAATGTGTGAATGATGATAATGATGTAGGCGGGGCGTGTTTAGACTCGAGGCCACGCCCCATCAGTCACTCCCATAAAAATGTGTGAATGATGATAATGATGTAGGCGGGGCGTGTTTAGACTCGAGGCCACGCCCCATCAGTCACTCCCATAAAAATGTGTGAATGATGATAATGATGTAGGCGGGGCGTGTTTAGACTCGAGGCCACGCCCCATCAGTCACTCCCATAAAAATGTGTGAATGATGATAATGATGTAGGCGGGGCGTGTTTAGACTCGAGGCCACGCCCCATCAGTCACTCCCATAAAAATGTGTGAATGATGATAATGATGTAGGCGGGGCGTGTTTAGACTCGAGGCCACGCCCCATCAGTCACTCCCATAAAAATGTGTGAATGATGATAATGATGTGGGCGGGGCGTGTTTAGACTCGAGGCCATGCCCCCATCTGATAACTGGTTTGTCTGGACTGGCGGTGTTTGATTTGAAAGACTCACAGTGCGAAATGAATGCCAGTGATGAGCTGAACGAGGAACTCTGATGTGACCATGAGCCGCGAGCTGATGCCTTTATAGCGGCGCACCTGCTGCCGGGGATACCCGCAGATACAGACCCTGAAAACAGAAGAAACATCAGCAAACACAGTCAACTCCATCAAAATGTGAATTATGTTCAATGAAAAGCCCATGTTAGTCGTCCACTGTTTTAAATTCATCACTATGATCAGTGTAGCGTGACCTTTGACCTGTGAGGGAATGATCTTTGCTCACTCAGCTGTAAACGTCAGCTGATTGGTTGAGTAATCAGTCATGTGACCATCACTCCGTGTGGGAAAAGAGCGGTCACAGGTCTGAGTGCGTTCAGGTTCAGGTCTATAAGAGGATCAGGGTGACGGGAAGCAGAGAGGATCATGGGTGGATTTGAGATGAAGAGACGCATTATACACACCAATACCCGACCTGAAGCCCGACGAGAGCAGTCCAAAAACCAGACTGAACGGAGCACAGAGTCTGCCTCAACTTACCCTACTAGTTGAGCGGTGTGCGTTTTTAATATCAAGGAGTATGGAGAGGGTGGTGGAAATCATGCTGATATATTAATGTACATAATTGTACATAAATTGTACACAAACTAGGTGAAATTAAACAAAAGCTTATTTTACTTTATATTCAATCACAAAAAAAAGAAAATGAAGAATAAATAATGTATTTAAAGAAATTTAAAAAAAATGTATTTACAAAATAATGCATTTAAATAAACAAATGAATTATTTATTTATTTAGTCATTCATTCATTCACCAACAAACAGCCTCGGTGATGAATAATAAAAAAACAAATAAATGTATTTAAATAAACACAAAAATTTAATAAAATAAAACTTATAAAATAAATAAAAAATAAATAATTTAAATGAATACGTAAACAAAAAAATTTATTTAAATGAAATTAATTAATTAATTAAAATTAATAATTTTAAATACAGTTTTAAATAAATAATGTATTTAAATAAATTGATATAAACACAAAAAAGAAATAAAAAAAATGATTTAAATAAATACGTAAATAAATAAAAAAAGTATTTAAATTGATTTAAAAATTAAACAAAAAATTATGCATTTAAAATTTTTTTTTATTGAAATAAATGAATATGTAAAACTGCATTTAAATAAATTGATTTAAATAAAAAAAATCTTAAATAAATATGTATCTATCTATCTATCTATCTATCTATAAATAAATAATAAATGAATGTTTTTTGTTTTTTTGGGGGAACTGATACAAAAGGGATTAACTTCTTTTAATCAGCTAAATGGAGATAATGCCTATGCTGATAATCTCAAAAAAGCCAAATATCAGCCAAATTATTGCCTGATGTGAGTAGGTTTGGACTGAAAGCTGGCAGCGACACACTGCAAGAGGCAGGAGACAAGCGCAAGATTATATGTTTCTTAAAGCAAACCAGCAGTGAATCACATAATCTTGATCATACAAAATGTTGGTGCTCAAACATTTGACATTTCAGGCAAACGACCATCACGACCCTCAGGGAACATTATAAAACACACACTTCTGGCTCTCGATCCTGATTGCACGAGGTTTTAGGGACTAAAACTGTGTGTTAGAGTGTCGCATGTCGAACCTGGAGCTGAGCTGACACAGAGACTGCAGGGACGAACTGCTCATGTAGCTCAGAGACGCATTATAACACAGCAGCAGAAACGACAGGACCTCAAACCTGCAACACACACAC
>NW_015649737.1:0-497 GCF_001515625.1 Sinocyclocheilus rhinocerous
AAGAGCATGGTGCAAATTATGGTGACATAATATACACCATTAATCTAGGAATCAGAAGACATTCCTTACATGCCAGGGTTTGGAAAACATTAAGGCAGTGATACATTCATATGTCTAGATCCAAGTAATTGGAGCTTCACTACACTACTACTAACTAGTGTGCTGACTCCCTCACCAGTGTGCTGACTACTGAACTAGTGTGCTCTCTTCAAGCAAGTGGAGACTCTGGTCCTCTTACTTATCTAGCGTAGCGTTAGTTCTGGCAGGTCACGTTAGTCAAGCTCGCATCAGCTGACTCTCAGCTGATCCCCATTTACCTATGGGAATACGACACCTATCTAAGCATTCATATATAAGGTAAGGTCCCTCTATCAGCAGTTTTCGCATTGCTCAATAGCTAAGTACCCTCCTCCATCCCCAACTCCTCCTCTGTCGGTCAGGATTCAGCCTTATGATTCTCCTTTGAATCAGACTAATTCTAAAATGTGTACATAACA
>NW_015649738.1:0-518 GCF_001515625.1 Sinocyclocheilus rhinocerous
AAATCAATCGGTGCCAAATTTCGGTACCTGAGAACGCATCTGGGTAATCTGCAACTCTGCAAAGCATCTGCAACTCGTTCAAACAACACACAGGGCAAACCGAAATGTTCTGAAGTGTGGTTACATTTCTAGGGCCATATGGTTTCTGCGAAAACGCGGACGGGATCGTGGAGTCCATTCATAAAAACACGCGGAATGCCACGGATTTCGTCAATTTTGGACGAATAAATCAAAAGTAGCCACTGCCACTTAATTCGAATCGCGATATGAACTAGTGTCTGTGAATATTAAAATGCAAAAAGACGGTTTAAATATGAATCCTGCATGTTCCGCTTGCCTCTGTATGTATGAATGGCAGAAACGCGGTTTTGTTTACTACACAAATACTGAAGCACGCGTGACGCTCGCGGAGATTTTCAGCCTCTGCGTCTCACGACAGCATGAACACAAAAACTTAATCCCCAGAGCTGCTTTGAGAGTCACTTCGCGAGAATTTTACCGTTTCATTTGAGAAAACT
>NW_015649739.1:0-303 GCF_001515625.1 Sinocyclocheilus rhinocerous
GTACTTGAAATAAGGCAAAAATCTCAGCAATAAAAGCAATTTTTGTAGCGTGAATAATTGAACGAGGTATTTAAACATTGCTTACGCTTTAAAAAGGGGGAGGAGACCGAAAGTAGAGGTCTGACCGGGCCTGTTTTTTTAGTTCCGCTCCCGCCCGCAAGGTTATATTCCGCACCCACCCGCTCCAATTATATATTCACTCTTTGTTCATCCGCTGTCCGCGTAGAATAATTTTCTTCCCGACCGTTCCCGCTAAATTTAGATCTCGTTTCCAGAATCTCACATTTAAATTTCCGCTACTGA
>NW_015649739.1:380-580 GCF_001515625.1 Sinocyclocheilus rhinocerous
TCTGCACAAAATTGTATGTTATTTTATTCGTCTTGTCAAGAGTCTTGAATTTATTGACTTTGATTTGAATTTATATGAATTATCTTAAGACACAAAATTCGTTTATTATTTTAAGCAACACAGTAGGAAAAAAAAGTGTCAGAGAAAATAAAAAAGTTGTACAAAAATTGTATTTCTTATTTTTATTCGTCTTGTCGGGA
>NW_015649740.1:0-1857 GCF_001515625.1 Sinocyclocheilus rhinocerous
CCTCCGCTTCTTCGCGCAGGCGCATACCACAGCAGTGTAGCACGATCGGCACATGCGCATCACAGACAGGCAGAGAGCCTCCCTCCCATTCCAGTTGTGTTTGTCTTGGTGTGGAGGTGAGTGGTGATGAACCGAGCCGATGATGAACAAAAGACTAAGCTACCTGTGCTTCGAATTTACAGCTAATTATCCAAAAGACAAAAATAGTTAATTTGTCTTGCTAACATCTATGACTCATGAGAGCTACCGTGGATGTGAGTTAGCTAAAGTATAGCTAAGTCAATAGGAAGTCTAGTAGGTTAGACCAGTGCACGTTCTTTCACTGCATGAATCTTAGACCAGTGCACGTTCTTTCGCTGCATGATTCAGTTTATTAAAATGCATTTAGAATGATCACACAATTCAAGATATAAGGGCAGAAATTTATATTTATATCATTTCATATAGCTAATCAGTATCACCAGAGGTCGAATTGTAAAAAAAATTCAGGGGGATGGTATGGTCAATTTCTTTTTTCATTGTATGTGGGTCCTGTAGCTAATTTTCCATAATGATTACAAAATGTGTCTAATATATAAAAAAGGTTTTTATTTAATGAAAAATTAGCCTTATTAAATGAACTATTATTTATAAGCTTTTTTTCCCTTCTTGGGCCTGAAACGGAGCAATTTGGGTCAATATTGATTATTAAACAATATTTCGCTAAATGTGCTTTTGTGTTGAAACGTTGGCTGGTTTAGGCCTGTAATGGATAAATAATGATGACAATAAAACCACCAGTAGGTGGCAGCAAGCCCGTGTTGATAAATGATTTATTGAATCATTCAAATCGTTGTAAACGGCTGATTTAATTAGAAACGAAACCTGCATCCCAATGTGCATACTATCCATACTATCTATGTGATATTAGTAATTTTCAATACTATTTAGGGCAGATAGGCTGGATAGTATGCACATTGGAACGCAGGGAAAGTGTCCATCTGAATGGGCCGTTGGAATCACTGGCTCATTTGATTCATTCAAAAACTGATTCATTCAAGGAACGAAACACCGTGTTACTATGCACGTGTTATGTTGTATAAAATTAATAGCACATTTGTGCTCGCGCATGTAGGCCTACTGATATTCAGAAAAGTGCATTGCTTGTGCAATGAATATAAAAACATAAAAACTCATACATGGGTATTTTTTCTTTAAAACAAAACTCCCAATAACTAAGGTTAACCAAACCATAACTATCTATCAACAGAAAATGTAGAAACAAACATCTTCAGCGTACAAAGACGCCATGCCTAACCTTACTCTAACTAATCAAACAAAACATACAAAATGAGCACCTCTCGCACTAGCCTGGTGTGTCTAATACAATAATGAAAACCTACATGTAAATGTATGTCGCGACATGCTTACCTTACTCACAACCTCTCCAATACAATTCGCACAACTCTCATCAGTGACTAGACAGGAGTTTCACAACCGACACCTTGATCGGATAACATCAGACAAGTGCAACACGCACACCAAAGTCATAATCAACAACAAGCAAATCACTGATACTACTGCAAGAGAAAACAGAACCGTAACTCCAACAAAAACAGACTCTCAGACTGGTCTTCTCGCAAGAGAGAGAACCGTCCTCACAGAGCCGTAACATCACCCAGTCCAGCCTATTCGCCATTAACGTTAGTGAACTTTAAATAAACTGCGCGGCCGCAGACCATTGGTGGCGCAATCACAGATGTCAGCGTCCAGCGTCAGCAGAGTGACAGGCAGATCCGCCAATGAACTTCGCGTCTGAAACAGACAAAGCATACATACAAACGCACCCACACAATAACATATACATAAGCAAGCTTA
>NW_015649740.1:2038-2302 GCF_001515625.1 Sinocyclocheilus rhinocerous
AATCGGTGCATAATATAAAAACATAAAAACTCATACATGGGTATTTTTTCATTAATTGCATGAATTATAAGGCTATTTTACCTGTATTCTAATAGGATTCATCACGCAGTGAATGCTTTTGGACTCTCAAGACCTGTTTTTGTTGGTTTTTGCAAGGTCGATGACTCGATAATGTCAGCTATCCTATCATCTCTCAATCCCTCACAGTTACACATACATCACAATAACATTATGTCAGGGGAATGTTTTTAAATTCTAATGAAG
>NW_015649741.1:0-696 GCF_001515625.1 Sinocyclocheilus rhinocerous
TGATTTTGATGCATTTCAGCATACACTGAGTGATTTAAAACTTGTAAAAATGCGGAGAAATGTAAACTTATGATGTTTACAAAAAGAAAGTCTGCACTTTCAAACTCATGCTCAATCACTACTCTTCAAGGTTTGGAGATTGAAGTAGTATCTAAGTATAAATACTTGGGATTTTTAATTGATGATTCTCTTTCTTTTGGGCCTCATATTCAGTACCTTGTGAAAAAATTAAAGTCGAAACTGGGCCTTTTTTTTTAGAGTCAAGTATTGCCTTTCTTTTGCAGCAAGGAAGAGATTGGTAGCAGCTACATTTTTGTCAGTGTTGGATTATTGTGATATCATATACATGCAGGCACCTAAGCATTGTTTACAGGCGTTGGATTCAGTTTATCATGGAGCATTAAGGTTCATCACAAATTCAAAAGCCCTTACTCATCATTGTTTATTGTACTCTCGGATTGGATGGCCAGCGTTGTCATCCCGTAGACTTAAGCATTGATACTTATTTATATATCTTATATATAAATAATATCTTATTTATAAGATATCTTATCAGTATCGCGTATCTTGTCAGTGTCTGCGCTTGCTTGGCCATTTGTTGTGGAGAAAATAAGGAAAGTGTGTCCAGCTGAATTAATGTAGTACTTTGTTAGAAGGGTATAAAAAAGCTTAGTTTACCGCGGCAGCCGTCGCGTG
>NW_015649741.1:724-1744 GCF_001515625.1 Sinocyclocheilus rhinocerous
GTGAAGACCGAAGAGTGTAAAGACCATCGACTCTACCGTGCGACTCCACTGGGACCGTGCGACTCCAAAGGATAAGTATCGCTTTTTATTTCTCCTCTTTCCTATTACTTGTTTCGCTTCTGTTTCAGTTTTTTATAACCATTTCTTACTATGTGTAAGTAAGTTGTTTTTTTTAGCATGTGTGCTTGCCAGTGTTATTTTTTTGAATTACTGATAAACTACTGTCATTTGATTTGTATTATTTGTATTTGTTATTTATTTTAATTTTAGTTAAATTATGTCTGAATTTATTATGTCTGTATAGGTCTTTTATTAAGTTTTTAGTTTTATTTAATTTGAGTTATTTTAATACTTCAACAAACTAAATGGAAATGAAATAATATATATATATATATTGAATTTATAAATGTGTATATATACAGTATATATGTATGTGTGTGTGGTTGTACATACACATATGTAGTTGTTTTTTTGGTGTTTGGCTTAGTGTTATGTTAGAATCATTATTATACTCTTATACCTTAATCAGGTATAAGTATTACTTTATATTAGCTACGGTATTCTATTGTATTTTATTCTACGGTATATTGCTTATACCGTAATCGCGTTTGGTCTCGTACTGTATCGCGTACCTTGTCAGTGTCGTGCGCTTTGCTTGGCCATTTGTTGTGATAAACAGGAAAGTGTGTTCAAGCGCCAGCAAAACAGTGTAAAGAAATACTCTTTGTGAGAAGCAGTCAATCAGCAGAAGTTAAAAGCAGCTTGTAAGTGTATTTATTTCTTGTCTCAGTGTTTAGCACAGTTGTCATTGCTAGGAAACGCTTGTTTTGTTTACCGTGGAGACGTGCTGAAATGGCGTTTGGTCTCGTACTGTATCGCGTACCTTGTCAGTGTCGTGCGCTTTGCTTGGCCATTTGGTGTGATAAACAGGAAAGTGTGTCCAGCTGAAGCTTGGCCATTAAACAGAAAAGTGTCCAAGCTCCAGCAAAACAGTGTAAAGAAATACTCTTTGTGAGAAGC
>NW_015649742.1:0-307 GCF_001515625.1 Sinocyclocheilus rhinocerous
TCTATCTATCTATCTATCTATCTGTCATCTATCTATCTATCTATATCATATATCTATCTATCATCTATCTATATCATATATCTATCTATCATCTATCTATCTATCTCTGTCTGTCATCTATCTATATATCTATCATCTATCCATCTATCTATCATCTATCCATCTATCTATCTATCATCTATCTACCTACCTATCATCTATCTATCATCTATCTATCTATCGTCTAACAATCATCAATCTACCTACCTATCTATCATCTATCTATCTACCTATCTATCTATCTATCTATCATCTATCTATCTATCTA
>NW_015649742.1:661-875 GCF_001515625.1 Sinocyclocheilus rhinocerous
CATCTATCTACTATCTATATATCTATCATCTATCTATCTATCTACCTATCTATCATCTATCTATCATCTATCTATCTATCTATCATCTATCTCTATCTATCTATCATCTATCTATCATCTGTCTATCTACCTATCTATCTATCTATCTATCATCTATCTATCCATCTACCTATCTATCTATCATCTATCTATCTATCATCTATCTATCTATCAT
>NW_015649743.1:0-851 GCF_001515625.1 Sinocyclocheilus rhinocerous
CCTTACCATGTTTAAGACTATTGGATTAGTCACATTTTCTTTAATTTTCTTTAATACTTTGCAATCTGAATCATATAAGTACGTTTCCAGGGATAGATCTGATTTGATTGATTTTTTTTTTCTAATTCTAGCCAAGTAGGTGGGTCTTGAAAAGATGAAAAGAAAAACATAATAAATCTTAATTGAGCTGCCAAATAATACTATTGAAAATTAGGGCAATGAAGTCCTCCTCTATCATAAGGCAGATATATATGGGATAGCCTAAGTCTTGATCTTCTATTATTCCATATGAATTTAGTAACAAGTTTCTTGAGTCTAGAAAATAATGAGCTTGGAGGTGCTAGAGGGATATTTTGAAATAAATATAAGAATTTAGGCAATATATTAATTTTTAGTATGAAATATATAAGAATTTAGGCAATATATTAATTTTTTGTATATTTATTCTCCCTATTATAGATATGGGTAGTGAGGTCCATCGTTCAATTGACTTTGCTACCTTATCAAAAACCGATTCATAATTTGTTATAACCACATCTTCCACCTTTGAGACAATTTTAATACCCAAATATGTGAAGACACTGGATGTTTTAAACATGTTAATGTTATTTGTAGGATTATTTCTTTCTTCCTCATTCAATATCATTATAGAAGATTTTTAATTATTAATCCGATACCCTGATATTTTCCCAAATATCTCGATTAGATTAAGTAGAGCTGGAATAGATATACCTAACTTCTTTAAAAACAATATAACAGCATCTGCAAAAAGAGCTATTTTGTGTTAAAAACTGGCGATTGTTATGCCTTCTATATCTTTATTTCTTCTAACTGCAATTGCAAATGGTTCG
>NW_015649744.1:0-997 GCF_001515625.1 Sinocyclocheilus rhinocerous
TGCATTATCCTTCGAGTCAAACTCTTACATTTAATCACTGAATTAGAATAATAAGACATTACCGTTTAGTGCAGAACTTTAACCTGCAATTACAAATGCATAAATAATGTTTTGATATATTAAACATAAAATGTTGAATACTGTTATTTGAAAAAATAGTCGAAATGTGAAATTAAAACCACCAGTAGGTGGCAGCAAGTCACTGTTAATTAGTGAGTCATTGCGACTGAACCGAATCATTTAAACGAGTGATTCATTCAGGAACGAAACACCGTCAAGTTGCTCAGAGACGCTAAACAGTGCTGTGACTGCGTTTGGAATTATTTTTGTTGTCGAAATAGCGCAAAAACAGCCAGTTATGGCGTCTAAAACGTAAGTCTCTTATTTAACTTTGTTTATTAAACTTTTTAAAAAAATCAATATTACATTTGTAATCATGGTCATTTATGGACAATAAACGGCACTCTTTGTGTGATATTGATTAGCTATATGAAATTATATAAATATATACATTGTCTGCCCCCATATCTTGAATTTTGTGATCATTGTAAATGCATTTTATTGTACTGAATCATGCAGTGAAATAACGCACTCTAAATGCACACACGCTAGTCTAGACTTCACGTAATGCACTGCACTCTGTAGTTGTGTTTTGAATGCTTTTTGCAAAATACCCGATAATAGGGATGCACCGAAATGAAAATTCTTTGCCGAAGCTGAAACCGAACAAAATGAAACACTGGGCCGAAGGTCGAATACCGAACACGGTTTTTCAAGTTTTTTCCCCATGTATTTTGACAACTGTTTTAACCATTGCATAAATTAAATAGCCAAAATGTGCTTTTTACTGTTTTGTCTTGTTTTTCAAAGAAAAAATCAATTACAAAACAATTTACAAATATTTAAACATTTTTTAACATTCTAGCAGAAAAAATCACAATTTACAAATATTTAAACATTTTTTAACATTCTAGCAGACATTATACCAACAAAGCAC
>NW_015649745.1:0-350 GCF_001515625.1 Sinocyclocheilus rhinocerous
TCATCAGTAGTATTATTTGTGATTTAAATTTTGTGAATGGGAGTTCCTCTTTTTGCCATGTTATAAACCGGGCTTCGGATGCTTTCACTTTCGATTTCACGATCTTGTCAGGTTTTACAATACAATATAATTGTCTGTTTTGCTTATATCTACACACCTTTCACCTTTTAAGACTAAAAAAAAAAAAGATGGATTCATTATTTTTAATTAAAATGCACAACAACAATAAAACAGTAAGATTCAATGACAAACTAGCTTACAAAACGTTATTAACAAAAACGAATAAGATGAGGCATGGCATAGGCCTACACGCTGTATTAGGCTATATAATGACTAATAAATTACAGAAC
>NW_015649745.1:714-981 GCF_001515625.1 Sinocyclocheilus rhinocerous
TTAATATATTATTATATTAATCAATTTAATATAACGTGCGACTAGTTGACTAGAAAAATCTTTAGTAGAGGGCAGGCCTACTTAGCACAAGGAAGCTCTCCATTTTTAAAATAAAATGCTATAGCCATTAGCCTAATGACATTACGAAAAGTGCGACAGCTGCAAATCACGTCGTTATCGCACTGCACGAGTTATCCATGCATAAGGAGTCAAATGTTTTTGTTTTTTTTTATCACCCTAATTAGATTATGAAGAATTATTTGTTGA
>NW_015649746.1:0-942 GCF_001515625.1 Sinocyclocheilus rhinocerous
GGGCTAAAGGAAGTAGCTTTGCCACGGCTGCTACTACAGTTGAAAAGACACTAATAGAACATAAGCTTAAAGATGGAAATTTACCTGAAAAGACTTGCCTGTACTGCAAAGGTGGACACATGTTGGAGTTTTGTACTCTGTTGGAGAAGAGAGCTCAAAGTGAGAAGATAGATTTCCTAAAAAAGACTGGAGTTTGTTTTGGCTGTCTGTGTACTGGTCACATCAGTAAGGAGTGTAGGAAACGTCTCTCTTGCAAAACATGTGGCTTAAGGCACCCTAGTATGCTTCACATTCACCACAAGGATAAGGGAGCAGATGTAGAGAAAGGCAAGAGTAACTCAAGAGAGTACAGTGGGCAGTTCTTTGGTTACAGCTCAAACCAGTGGTCTTACTGGGGCCTGGTGAACAAGACTTTAAGCTTGCCATTGTACCAGTAAAGGTAAAATCAAAGAGAGGTCAAAGGATAGTGGATACCTATGCCTTTTTGGACCAGGGCAGTTCAGCATCCTTCTGCACAATGGGTTTGATGGATAGACTGAATCTCTCTGGGAGAAAAACAAAGATTCTTTTGCGCACCATGGGCCAAGAGAAAATTGTGGACAGTTGTATTGTGCCGGACTTGGAAGTGGCTGGATTGGACAGTGGCTGGTACTGTGAAATGCCAGATATCTTCACACAACGTGGGATGCCTGTGGATAGGAGTAACATCCCACGACGGGAAGATCTGCATAAATGGCCTCATTGGAAACATGTGTACTTGCCTGCGATAGATGCAGATGTGGAGCTTCTGATAGGCATGAACGTGCCCAGAGCTTTGGAACCACTTGAAGTCATTAGGAGTGTGGATGACGGGCCGTATGCCATCAAGACAATGCTTGGTTGGACGGTGAATGGACATCTTGGTGGAGGATGTTGTGATGGATCTGACGTGTATCAGTCTGC
>NW_015649747.1:0-211 GCF_001515625.1 Sinocyclocheilus rhinocerous
TAACATCCAAGTAAAAGATATAACACCAACATGTCAGAAAAAAATTATAATAAAAAAACAGAATCACTGAGGCCCCGTCCACACGGAGACGCGTTTAGCTGTATACACATACATTTTGTATCGTATAGGTCAGGGATGCCCAACCCTGCTCCTGGCGATCGACTGTCCTGCAAAGGTCAGCTCCAACCCTAATCAAAGACAACTGCCTTTA
>NW_015649747.1:387-525 GCF_001515625.1 Sinocyclocheilus rhinocerous
ATCCGGCGTTTTGGGAGAGTGAGTGGAACCTTTTTTTTTTAACCGGGTCCCAAAGTGAATAAATCTGAAAACGACGCCCTTGCATTTTCGAGTGGATCCGTATATTTTCTGAAACGATGACGTCATCAGCCCACGTCT
>NW_015649748.1:0-976 GCF_001515625.1 Sinocyclocheilus rhinocerous
TATTATTCAATCAATTGAATCAATTGAAACAGAGACATACATTTTGTTATGGTTTTGTGGGTTGTTTATATTATTCTAATTAACTAACTAGTTTTAATACAGTACACCAAAAATCACACTATGAAAATTATTAAACATAAATCAAAACAGTACTACATTCTAACAAGATTATGACTTCACATAAACACATTACAAAAATAAATATCAACTACTTAAATGTTTTAAACAATTTTTTTTAGTGTCCTTAATATTTTCATTTTCACAAACTGTTACGTACAGTGTATATACAATACAAACTTTTTTAACTTTTCAAATGTGATTATATGTTTGTGCTTTTGGAAATGGATCTTTAATTAGCCTTATTATTTTGCATTTAAGCCTCTTTTTGAGCATAAAATGTAATTAAATTCTGAAAATGTAATTGTTGTATGTCCAATTATTTAGTTGTATTATCATTTATCCATATTAGGGTGTACTTTCACCCAAGTGGTATAGTTAAGACGGGTATGGGGTTTTGACAGTGGAACTTTCATTAATTTTAGAAACTGTGTAAATCCAGCATCCTGTCCATACCCTATTATATAATACAAACAGTATTAATTTAATTTAAGAACAGTTATTATGTGACTATAACTTGAAATGGTGTATGGTGTTTTTGATAACTGATGATAACAATGCTCCGCTCTCTTCCATGTTCAGTTCTTCGTGGCTGAAGTAGCGGCGCATGTAATAATCAGTGTAGCTCGCAGCGGCCTCTGTCGGTAAAAAATAATCACTACATGACTGCTCTGGTGATAACCAGCAACTTTCCAGAGATAAAACGTTTCATTTCTGTGTGTTTCGTAGTGTTTTAATTTTACACTGTAGTTTTCAGACGAAAGGACATGTAGTTTTGAATAAAAAGGCGACATACCTTCACTCAGAGTGGACACGACACCGGATGAAAGAGGCTCCGGTGGGTCTTCAAGACCAGCGC
>NW_015649749.1:0-422 GCF_001515625.1 Sinocyclocheilus rhinocerous
CAGTCGGTGGAGAGCAACTGCGCCCGACTGCACAATCCGACACAGTCGCCTCGCCGTCGCGAGAGTTTTTCAATAGGGTCTGGCTGCAGACATGCACTTGCATTTTCAGACTTGCACTCTCAGACACCTGCACTTCCGCAATTGACATCACTTGCAGTCTTTTTAAATTTTATTTAATTGATTAATTATTTTTTTAATTGAATCTCTAAACATTTTACACAAGTAGCCAGGTGGTGAAGACAAGAAAAAAGACACTAAATCACTAAGTCACTTGCAATTACCGCTTGCACTTTTAGCTACTTGCAATCCACACGAATCATGCGTATTGCCAATGGAGACAAGACGCTGTGGTGGTTAAATGATTAAAACTAATTTAGTACTATAACATACAGGGTCCTGCAAGTCATCTGTAGGAGAAAAAG
>NW_015649750.1:0-1222 GCF_001515625.1 Sinocyclocheilus rhinocerous
TTATAAATCTTATTATTTAAACACATGATAATACTTGCTCAGTGTGTTAATAAATGCTTTACTAACACATATCCCTGCTGTAATTCATGATTAGGTCAGGTAGTTATAAAACATTTAGAAGCTGCCAGCCATCTATTTTTGTGAGCTCATCTAAAGTGAGGACTGTTTATACCTATATATTTATTCCTATATATAAGGAGATTTAAAAGCTCATCAATCTTCCAAACAGAAAAGTTAATCAAACGCAACACAGAGGGATACAGAACACAAAAATATTTTTTCAAGATTGAAAAAAATAAACTGTGATACAGAACAAAAAAATATTTTTTCAAGATTGAAAAAATGAAACTGTACAACTGTTCACTTGATGAAAAAAAAGAAAAAGAAACCTCTGCCATTTCATAGGAAAAAAATCAAGTGTATAGTTTCTTTTTGTTTTGTTTTTTTGCATCTTTAAATAAATATTTCTAAGTTATGTATCCCTCTGTGTTGTGTTTGTTTATTTTTTCTGTTAGGAAGATAACTGAGCCTTAAAATCTCCTTTGTAACAGATATGCTTATAAATCAAGAACAAGGCATTTATAACTATTTATAAACTGCTTACTAATGACCATTAATGTTGGGACAATGTTTTAGAAAGGATGAACTGACTATTTACTAATGCTTACCTAATGATTCATAGCGTACAGTTATTATAAAGTGTTACCAAATTATGTTGTCAGTGCACTACAAATGAAGTGGTATTAGGATTTTTTTGTCCCTAAAACTGACAGAAAACGATAAGGCCTAAGAGAATTCTTAAGCTGTAATAGAAAAAAAAAATTACTGATTTTTCTTCTTCTGGTGATTAAAGAGATGTTTAAGTTTACTGTGCACAGTGTGCACATGCATTTACAGTAACCCTCTGGCAGTCTGGTTTTAAGGGATACGGCAATTAAAGAGTTAATCCGAACCATAAAGACTGTGAAACACACTTACACAGAACAATATACAAAACTTTAGTAACACTTTACAATAAGGTTTCAGTTATTAACATTAACTACATCAATTAACATTAACAATAATTATATAGCATGTATTAATGTCAGTTAATATTCAAAACCTAATGGGGTCATATGTTGCGATTTCAAGCTTTCTCTCTCTCTCCCTCTCTCACACACACACACACACAAACAGTACAATATATAAAACTTTTGTAACACTTTTCAATAAGGTTTTAGTT
>NW_015649751.1:0-158 GCF_001515625.1 Sinocyclocheilus rhinocerous
TCTGTAAATCCACTCTCTGACACTAGGTGGCGCTTATGGAAAAGCCGAATTAGAGCTGTTTCCCGTAAACCTCCGTGGACAAAGCAGTATTGCTGATTAAAAACACTACTTTATTAGGTATTACATGGAGCGAAGATGAAAACAAAATGCCATCGAAT
>NW_015649751.1:405-503 GCF_001515625.1 Sinocyclocheilus rhinocerous
TTATCGTGAGTTGTTCAAATCGCGGTAATCTAATACGGTTTTAATTATAATTAAAAAATGAAACGGTAATACTAACCGTGGGGAATTTTATCATGATT
>NW_015649752.1:0-201 GCF_001515625.1 Sinocyclocheilus rhinocerous
AAATAAAATACAGTCAGCCAAACATATCAATTTAAAGAGTCCATATATAACCGGTCTACAGCTGCTATTATGCCAAGCGCATTTTTGCGCATGTGAAGAGGATGATTTTTTTCTGTTGATATGCGAATGCGCATGAAGCCTAGTCTACATTATAAATAATAGTTTAACATTGAAATACATTTCGGATTTTGAAACATTTTG
>NW_015649752.1:322-505 GCF_001515625.1 Sinocyclocheilus rhinocerous
TTCATTCTTGATCTGTTCTGCATACCGTTACATTTAAATGATTTGTTTTGGAGTGAGGGGAACTAGGCTATGATTATAGTGTTTATAATGTTTATAATATTATAATATTTCACTTTATTTGGTATTATTTCTGGTATTTCTGCCCAAATGTTCACGCAAAGAAAGAAGGCGTAACTTTTATTC
>NW_015649753.1:0-374 GCF_001515625.1 Sinocyclocheilus rhinocerous
GGAATTGAACCCACGACCTTTGCGCTGCTAACGCAATGCTCTACCTCTGAGCCACAGGAACATATATAGTTATATCTGATCAAACGCACATTATTATTCTTTAGCTTGGGTTAAACAAATCAATTTTGCTTGGTTGGAACAGCAGCTACGCTAATTAGGTCTCTATTTGTTTCTCTGTTTCTGCCACGGGATTGACATCCCGTAGTAACTAGGATTTACACAAGCTTCAGTCTGGATCCAGAACACCTGAGAAGAGATGATGCCAACCCCTCAGAGGACCTCAGATGATGCCAACCCCGGAACAACATACAGAACTAGAACATATAATAATTGCTGTTAATAGTGTTCATCATCTGTTTGATTACATCTTTAAT
>NW_015649753.1:442-555 GCF_001515625.1 Sinocyclocheilus rhinocerous
ATTTCTGCCATATGTATATTAACTGACAGTCACCACTGATAAACTACCACTAAATATTGCAGAAACTGTGTAAAGTTGCTTTGCAATGATTTGTATCGTGAAAAGCGCTATAC
>NW_015649754.1:0-325 GCF_001515625.1 Sinocyclocheilus rhinocerous
CAGTTGTTTGTGAACTAAATCTGCTGTAAAGGGTGATCTGTTTAATCCTACTGAAATGCTTGAATGCAGACACATTAACATCAGAGTCTCTATGTTTTAGGTAAAAAAACATTAAAATAACACAGATTAAATAAAATAACTCATGCACGTTAATCTTCCCCGCTGCTGTAACGTTAGCAGTTTTACTAAAATGCTAAATAAACATTCATCTATCTGTACTTTTTACTTAAATACATAAAAAATTAAGTACTTTTTTACTTTCACTCGAGTAAAATTGAAAACTGAGTACTTTTACTGGAGTAATATTTTATTATACGGATCTGTA
>NW_015649754.1:372-1561 GCF_001515625.1 Sinocyclocheilus rhinocerous
GAGTAGACAGATATGAATGTTTATTCATAACCATACTGAAAATAAGTAAATATTGTTAGCTGATGCTAACTGTCTAGCTAACGAGTTTGCTGGTGCTAAATTGAGGTAATTTAAAAAAAATAGTCCAACTATTTTTATTCAACAACCTAGATAGATTACATTTTAGGGAAAAAGAAAGGATGTGATGTTCAGAACATGGTAACTACAGTAATTATCAAAGTGGGAAGTGATGCCCTCTGGGGGCATTTGGCCAGGGGTGTTTTTAGACCACAGACAAGGTTTGAGAAGAAAAAAATCATTATGAAAATCTAATTATATTTTCCTTATTATATTCATTATTTCCTTATTGGTTATTTTGGGAAAATCCCAGGTATTTTGAGTAGGATTATAAAAAAAAATATGCTAATATAAAATTAAATGATAAAAGTAGCCTATATAAAACTGCAAAATAAACATTCATTCAAAATCGGTATTTTTCACTTAAGTACATAAAAAATCAAGTACTTTTGTACTTTCACTTGAGTCAAATTGAAAACTGAGTACTTTTACTTTTACTGGAGTAATATTTTATTATACGGATCTGTACTTTTACTCAAGTACTTCATTTGTGTACTTCGTCCACCACTGGTTCTGGGTCACACTGACACCCCTCATGTCCACCACAAAGGTTCATCTCATGATGGGAACGAACACCAAAGAAGTTCCAGTCAAGGCCGCCCCAGTGTTTGCAGTCGTAGCCTCAGCCAGAGCTGCTGTGCGTAAGCGTGTCTCGTAGACGGTGCTCTCGCTGAAGTGATGATGTCAACTACCTCTTGGGGTAGGTCACCTAGAACCTCTGTGTCCTGTCCAGGGACCAGACATGACGTTTCCAGAGGTCTGGACGCGGGTGCCACAGGGTGCCCCGTCTCTGAGTCAGTAGAACCTTCCTCAGAGGAATCTGCCAGGGAGGGGCTGTCTCGAGGAGCCAATACAGTGCCACAAGCAGGACCTGCTCCTTGTCCTCCCTGACCTTGCACAGCATCTGTGCGAGAAGGCTCACTGGGGGAAGCGCATACTTGCGCAGGCCCCGCGGCCAGCTGTGTGGTTATTTTCATAAACGAAAACTAAAACTAAGACTAAAACTAAAACGATTGATGAAAAAAATATTTTGTAAACTGAAATAAAATAAAAACGTCAAAATAATTGAAAA
>NW_015649755.1:0-1087 GCF_001515625.1 Sinocyclocheilus rhinocerous
CTCTTAATGGTAACTTACCGGTAATTTACCAGTAAAGGCTAAACTGTTCCTCTGCATTTGCTGTGAGTTTGAATTGCTTAACGTTCATCTGAGAAAACCGTGTGCATTATCTCACTAGATTTGTAACGTAAATCATTTATAAACCTTTGCCAACACAGGAGAATACATCAACGTATGTCTAAATATGCCATTTATTGTACATCGCGATTTCAAAATAAAAGTTTCTGAGTTTGCATTATTTTAACAGTGTTGTTCAATAAAACCATTTAATTACTTGGCTTTGATACTTTATTTGAGCCACTTATTATTGCCTCATCGTTAGTTTATATATAAATATTCATACTAAAACCTGGTTTTCACTTGGGTCTGTTTGTTACTAAAAATATCAGATTACTCAATTATCAAAATAATCCGTAGATTACTTGATTACCAAAATAATCATTAGTTACAGCCCTAGATTAGTTAAAATATTTCAAATACAACTGCATTGTTTTACTTTTTGTAATTAAAAAACTAATATTTTGTCATTTGAAAATTTCTTAAAAATAGTATTAAGATATTGTCTCGTTCTAGTGAACCAAGTATCTGTATTTTGTCTCATCTCGTGAGCTAGGTGTGTTGTCACACCCCTAGAGTCGATAAGCGGTGATATAGCTTGTAATTATTCAAGTGTATGATACAGCTTTCATTCTTCAGGTCAACCATATATTCATGAAAAAAAAAAATCAGTTTGAATAAGGAAAGCGATAGCTTTGTCGTAGCATCCTTTCAAATGTTAAAGTTGCCACAGTCATTGCATGCTTTGCATGTGCTGCCCCCCGGAAAAAAAGTTCAGGTAACGATCTCAAACTGGAGCAGAAAGTCTTGAATTCATGAAGTCATGGCATTAAATGTTGCATGCACCGCAAAACATGAATATTTTTCCCAGTATCTTTTGTGTTGTTTTCCAATATTTAAACATCCATAAATTAAGATGTATTTTCTGGAGATGCAAAATGAATATATAAAGTCTTGTTTTCAAAGAAACCGAACAAAATGAAGCGAGTTTATGCTTAAAACAAGAATATCTGTCAATGAGGAATGAAAA
>NW_015649756.1:0-2959 GCF_001515625.1 Sinocyclocheilus rhinocerous
ATTTGCACATAAGATTTCATTACGTAAGAAAAATCTTTCATGTGGGCGTCTTGCTTTTAACATTGCATATACCAACTTTCTCTCACTGGGAAAGGAGCTTTGCAGCGTATGTGGGTTACTCTCTCTTCATTTTCTTAGAGGCACTAACACAGCATTAGTGCTCATAGAAAACCTAAACAAAGCCGGCTGTGCATTGAAGTTCTAACATGACTTGCAGTGCATTGAACTTGTAACACACTGAAAAGTTTCTTTCTGCATAAACCAACTTTCTCTCAAGGAGAAAAATGCTTTGCAGCATATATGGACTTTTCTCTCTCACTGGGAAAGGAGCTTTGCAGCGTATGTGGGTTGTTCCCTCTTCATTTTCTCAGAGGCACTAACTGTGTATTCAGGCTGTGTATTGAAGCTCTAACATGATTGTTGTTCATAGAACTTGTAACTCAATGAAAAATCTCTTTCTGCATTGCAAATAAGATTTAATCTTTCATGTGGGCAAGCTTTACGCTTAACATTGCATAAACCAACTTTCTCTCATGGAGAAAAATGCTTTTGCAGCTTATGTGGGCTTGCTTTCGCTTAATTTGCTAAGAAGCACTAACAAAAAATTAGTGCTCATTGAAGCCCTAAACAAAGCAGACTGTGCATCGAAGCTCTTACATTATTGCTGTGCATAGAAATTGTAATACACTGAAAAGTTTCTTTCTGCATTGCACATAAGATTCCATTACGTAAGAAAAATCTTTCATGTGGGCAAGCCTTGCTTTTAACATTGCATTAACTAACTTTCTCTCACTGAGAAAGGAGGTTTGCAGAATATCTGGGCTTGCTCTCTTTTCATTTGCTTAGAAGCACTAACACAGCATTAGTGCTCAGAGAAGCCCTAAACTAAGCAGGCTGTGGATCAGATCTCTAACATGACTTGCTGGGCATAGAACTTGTGATACACAAAAAAGTTTCTTTCTGCATTGCACATAAGATTTCATTACATAAGAAAAATCTTTCATGTGGGCAAGCCTTGCTTTTAACATTGCATAGACCAAGTTTCTCTCACCGGGAAAGGAGCTTTGCAGCATTTGTGGGCTTGCTTTCTCTCCATTTGCTTAGAAGCAACTTGTCTTTTGAAAATCATATTTCCCATGTTACAAAAACAGCATTTCTCCATCTTAGAAACATTGCCAAGTTACGAAACATGTTACCTGTTTCTGATGCAGAAAAGCTAGTTCATGCATTCATGACCTCTAGACTGGACTATTGTAATGCACTGCTAAGGTGGTTGTCCTGCATCTTCAATAAACAAGCTACAGGTGGTCCAAAATGCAGCGGCTAGAGTCCTTACCAGATCAAGAAAATATGATCATATTACCCCAAATTTACAGTCTCTGCACTGGCTACCTATTAAGTTCCGTATCAGTTACAAAATATTATTACTTACCTATAAGGCCCTTAATGGGTTAGCTCATGCGTACCTAACTAGTCTTCTACCACACTACAATACATCACGCTCCCTAAGGTTGCAAAACTCTGGACTTTTGGTAGTACCTAGAATAGCAAAGTCCACTAAAGGAGGTAGAGCTTTTTCACATTTGGCTCCCAAACTCTGGAATAGCCTTCCTGATAACGTTCGGGGTTCAGACACACTCTCTCTATTTAAATCTAGATTAAAGACACATCTCTTTGGCCAAGCATTCAAATAATGCATATCATAATCTTGTACTGCAGTTATATCTGATCAAATGCACATTATTATTCTTTAGCTTGGGTTAAACAAATCAATTTTGCTTGGTTGGAACAGCAGCTACGCTAATTATGTCCCTATTTGTTTCTCTGTTTTTGCCACGGGATTGACATCCCGTGGTAAACTAGGATTTACACAAGCTTCAGTCTGGATCCAGAACACCTGAGAAGAGATGATGCCAACCCCTCAGAGGACCTCAGATGATGCCAACCCTGAAACAACCCACCAGATCCAGTCTGTATCCAGATCAGATGGTCACTGCAGACGAACAGATTAGTTGAGGGCAATTTAATTCTGCTACAGTTACTACGGCATATATATAATTGTAATTGATCATAATTAATTGTAATTATTTATACACATTTCCCTTTTGAGCTAATTTGCTACATAATTGGTGGAGAAAGATCATTTAAACATTATTTGCAAGCAGAGTCAGTATCAAATTTGTGTGTTTGTCTCATAATTTTTATTAACGTCTTACAGATGCATACCAGCTTCTGATAAACTCAGATAAACTATAGCTTGAATGTGCCTTCCTACAAGCAGTAGAACGTTTTCAGTGCTATAATGCGTTTAAATCGTATGATAAGAAACTAACCTGATTTTAGCGAAGAAATCCTAATTTCTGTTGTTAGTAGAGCGTAAACCTTATCTGACGAAGAAATCTCAGATTAGCAGCCCATATAAACGATACCAGAATAAATTGATCTGTTATTGGGTGAAGAAATCCCCACTTTCAGTTTTAAATGCATAAGTCTTAAATCTGACGAAGAAATCTCAGATTAGCGGCATGAATTAATCTGCGTGGTGAAGAAATCCCACTGGCAGTGATATTAAATCTGGGTGACGAAGAAATCTCGCTGCAGTATATTTACTTTCAATAGTGATTTGAGCGATGTTCCTCATCTCCCTAAATTAAGGCCTTCTTGTATCTATCGCGTATCATTGTAGTCATTAAGGTGATGCAATTGAATAGCGAATTAATGGTGTAATTCTAGCCTAGTGATGCAATTGAATAGAGAATTAATGGTGTAATTCTAGCCTAGCTAACTAGTAATTAACCATTGTCTTTGAAGTGAATGTGCATGAAGTTGAAGTTGTATGCGACACGTCATAACTGACTGCGCTTACGTTTCCCATGCACATTTACAGCAGCGCAAGTTCTGCTCCATTTGCTCATGTTGTAAGCTTGCATCGGTCTCTTAGCAACGTCTGACCCCGGGA
>NW_015649757.1:0-809 GCF_001515625.1 Sinocyclocheilus rhinocerous
ATGTTATAGCTTGTTATAATGATACATTTGAATAAAGATTTGTTTCAGGTGTTGTTGACTTGTATTTGTGATGTTTTATTCATTTGTTTACTCATTTTTGGTTCATGTTTGTTCATCCTATTGTTGTCAGTTAAATATAATTATTTGATTAATTCATGCATTAATTCATTGCTTGACTGAAAATTTATGTATTCACATTGGCTGCATTTGTCTACTATTCATGCATAAAATGTCATGATGATACAATTAAATTACATTTGGCTTATTTTACTCAAATATATAATTTTCACTAAGAAAATGTAATATAATTAAGTATTGGTCAGCATTTATCAATGTTATAGGGCAATCATTCTAGGCTAATGTTAATTTTTAAGAATTCCTACTTACACTTTTAGAGTATAAAATCAGTCTTCTCCAAAGGCGAGGTCTTCGAGCAGCTGCCCGACGTCTCCTTTGTGCAGACTGCTCAGATACTGCAGACATTTTTGCTGATGTTGCAGAAAACCGTACAAGGTATGGTTGTCGAACTACTGATGAAATCAGGTGTTAGTGCACCTGTCGGTCATATCTTTTAAATTGTTGGTCCTTGTGATAACGTCAACATGGCGGATAAGATCTGGATCGCATTCATACTCAACCAGATCTGGCTATTTAGTACCTACTCTTTTAGCGCTGGTTAAGTAAGTCATAAGTCATAGTAAGTCTACTCATTGAGTATGCGGTTTCGGACACAGCCTGTGGCAGGAATTCAGTTGTAGTTCTTGTGTTTCTTTTTCCTTCAGTGATTCTGCTTGTTAACAGCAGGTGTT
>NW_015649758.1:0-180 GCF_001515625.1 Sinocyclocheilus rhinocerous
CATGGGCCTGCCTTCATAGATCTTCAGGAAAGGGGAAGGAGGTAGCCGAGTGATGTCAACAGTGTGATTTTTTATTCCAAAATAAAAGACATTTGTTAAGCGGTAACACCAGTGACATCCAGGGGACCACTATTTTCATTATATATTTTATAATATTTATTTGGCATTTTGTTTTTTTTT
>NW_015649758.1:333-989 GCF_001515625.1 Sinocyclocheilus rhinocerous
TGTAATATTTCTGTAAAGTCTAGGGACAGAAAAGTGGACGTTTCTGTAGAATGACCCATTTGTCTTCCGTGCCTTATAAGGATTCACGCTTCGGGCACACCCCCGCCGATGTCATCGTCCATCGCGATGTTTCACTCTAGACATCGTCCGATTCCAATTTTGTAGACATCGCCCAACCCTAATTGGAGATATAGAGTGACGACTGATATTTATATCATTTTATGCAAGTATCTGCTATATTGTTGCTATATTTATATTACAAGCATCAGAATTCATTCATCATATAAATATCAGCATTTGCACCAAATTGCATATTTTTGCTGTGTTTGAGTCTCTGAAAAAAGTTTTTTTCCTCCATGTTCTCACCATATCATAATATATTAGCCATACAATCCTGATGGATCAAATATGTACAAAAAATAAAAAAACACATGCAATTTTATTCTAGTGTTGTTGTTTGTTTGTTTTTTTTGTCCAAAAAATCTGATTTTCCTTACTATTAATTCATATTGCCAGGGTGTACATGGTGAATATGAATGTATGTTGATGTTTTCCTGTATAAAGCAAGCGTTTATCCCATCTCTTCTGTCAGGTGTCTAATTGGGTCTCGTTTCCAGTAAATGGCGACAATGTGTGGGGTTATAATCAATGGAAAC
>NW_015649759.1:0-337 GCF_001515625.1 Sinocyclocheilus rhinocerous
GTCTGGAAAGGGTTATAAAGCCATTTCTAAGACTTTGGGACTCCAACGAACCATGGTCAGAGCCATTATCCACAAATGGAGAGAACTTGGAACAGTGGTGAACCTTCCCAGGAGTGTCCGGCCTACCAAAATTACTCCAAGAGCGCAACGACGACTCATCCAGGAGGTCATAAAAGAACCCAGAACAACATCTAAAGAACTGCAGGCCTCACTTGCCTCAATTAAGGTCAGTGTTCATGATTCAAAAATAAGAAAGAGACTGGGCAAAAGTGGCATCCATGGGAGCAAGGTTATTTTCGTAAACGAAAACTAAAACTAAGACGAAAACGATTGGTCA
>NW_015649759.1:789-937 GCF_001515625.1 Sinocyclocheilus rhinocerous
AACTAAATTAAGGTTTTGGAGGGAGCGGCCAAAAGTCCGGACTTAAATCCGATTGACATGACCTTAAACAGTCCATTCATGCTCGAAAACACTTCAGTGTGGATGAATTAAAACAATTCTGCAAAGAAGAGTGGGCCAAAATTCCTCC
>NW_015649760.1:0-2520 GCF_001515625.1 Sinocyclocheilus rhinocerous
ATATATTTTATAAAATAATTAAAATAGATGAATCTATCCTTTTTTAAACTGTAATACTGATTAGATGAAGTTCCATGTAGGCCTACATAAAGCAAAAATAATGTCTATTACTCCCTCTTTTAAGTTTTTTTGTTAAGAACTTAAAATATTGAATGACTCATTGATTTCAATCACTAGGGACAAGAAATTTATAAAAACGTCTCTCATATTAAAAAATGTTAGGCTATTTGTAAAATGTAATGTTTTACCCTCCATGATGTATAGCTGTTATATGTATCCCCCATTTTTGTTTGTGTTCTGTTTGACGTTAAGTATCTCTGTATGTTTGTTTTTAAAAAAGAAAAAAAGAAAAAGAAAAAAAAATAGAATTTGGCTGTTTTTTGTTGATCCCGCCTCGCGGCGGTGACGTCATCACTAGCGCGCGGTCACTCCGTTTGCGTCGAGTCTTCTGAGGAGAGGTGAGCAGATCACAGTATTTCATTTATTTAATTGTTAAATACACTTTACACCGTTTGTTTATGCAACATATACGAGCTCGTTTCTACCTTGTTATCATCGAGTACAGCACTGTTTGTGTGTTTGGTGACTTAAACACTCAGAACAACATGTGAGGAAAACGTTAAATTGAGACCTGAGTGTTTTTGTGTGTTCATGTGAATGATTGTTTCTATGTTTGTAGTGAGAACTGTTGCTGAATGTCAAGTTAAAACATTGATCTGTGAGGGGAATCTATCTCAAGTGTTGCTGCCGCCATTTTATTTCTACACTTTTGACATCTTTGTCAGATTAAATCCGTTAGTTTGTTAAAATATACTGAAACAGATGAGCCGCGTGAGACATCCATACATAAATGTTAATATAGCGAAATATGAACCAAATGTGACACTGAAATCATTAAATAATTGCTTTGTGGTGCTCTTTATTTGAAGATGTTTCATGGTCATTGTTTCTGTACAAAACTTTGAGTTAATTACTTAATTGCAATGAATAGTTATAAAAAAATCTAACTATTTAGATTAGACATGCATATTATGGTGCTTTACGGCAGTTATTTACTTTATTATTTATGTTTTATACATATTGTGAGAAATAGACTTTTATCATATATCCTGACTCAAATAATGTGTTTCTATCAGCAAACACTGAGAATAAAGAGAGATGATCTGCTGTAGCGTCTGGACCAATCAAACACACAATTTTTCATTTGATTTAACAAATCAGTACGCCGCCCAAATGTTCACGCAAAGAAAGAAGGCGTAACTTTTATTCTCACTGTAGTATTGTTGCCGCTGCCGCCATGTCCTGAAGACGCTGTGTGCTTCGTTGTGAAAGCGAAGCTACTTTGGTCTTCCAAAAGAGGATGATATCCGCTTCGTCATGCCTAGAGCTGATCTGTGCTGGTCGCTGAGGGAATACATCAACTTAGTGCTGTGGATCGCCGGATTGGCTTTCACCGTTTTCACCGCTCCTTTGCCGGGACCGCCGTTCTCGACCCTGCCGCCTCAGCTCACTCTTGCCCGGCTTCAGCTCAGGCTAAGCCGGGGCTTTCGCTCACGCTAGGCCGCTGTGTTTTTCGTTGTGAAAGCGAAACTACTTTGTTTGGTCTTCCAAAAGAGGACGATATCCGCTTCGTTATGCCTAGAGCTGATCTGTGCTGGTCGCTGAGGGAATACATCAACTTAGTGCTGTGGATTGCCGGCACATTTTATGGAGGACTGTTTACTGATGCTGGGAGAGTTACGTTAGACTAAAATGCCGGCAGTTCTGACTCACGTAAGTACGTTTTCATTTAAAGGATTTGCCACTGATGATTCAAACGCGAGTTTTGGGCAGTGTGGATTAACGTTAGCACTTGTTGTTTGTCATTTCTCTGATCACAAATGCAGACAGGGTTTTATGTTTACGCGGCGCGATGCAACGCAACGCGTAAAAAGACAGTGTAAGTCATTATAATCCGTAATTATGTCCCCACTGGATGCAACAAATGCTTCGTTTGTAATGGGTTTTAATGTTTTTGTCTCTTCGCTCCGGCCGGGACACGGCATCATCACAGTATGGTGAGGGGCGTAACATTTCCGTCTCACGCTTGAGGTATTCGGCCAATCACAACGCACTGGATAGTTGGCCAATCAGAGCACACCTCGCTTTTCAGACCGATTAGTTTTGTAAAAATCGACGCGTTTCAAAAAGGCGGGGCATAGAGGAGAAACAATAATGTACAGTATGTGGAAAATGTGTTTTTTTAACTTTAAACCGCATAAACACATTTCATTACACCAAATACACAAAATAATGTTCTTTTTAGCAGCATCATATGACCCCTTTAATACAAGTCACCCGCGAGTAAACTGTTCTCTCATTGGTCAAAGTTCCACGGCTTATTTTCCGGGATTCCACTAGCTGTCATCTGTCAGGATGGAACGACAACAGCTTCGCTGGCTTATTGTTGGGTTTTTTTGTTTTTTTTTAGCTGTGCTTATATTAATTTATCATTTTGAGCAGGAGTCCAGGATTCATCGG
>NW_015649761.1:0-235 GCF_001515625.1 Sinocyclocheilus rhinocerous
TTTTTTAATTGTAGAGAGTGTGTTAATTTGTGCAACGATAACCTAGCAGCAATGTAAATGATTTTTAAAATATATTAGAATGAGTACATTCCAATATAAATTTATTAGAACAAGTACATTATTATTTATGGGCTTAAAAACAAGATGCAAACAATCAGAATATTGTACCTGGTGGGGAGTGCACAATGTAAACATGAAACATATGCCATTACCTATATTGTACTGTGGTACAGTT
>NW_015649761.1:357-542 GCF_001515625.1 Sinocyclocheilus rhinocerous
AGCTGTTTTACTAAATTCTGCTGAGGTGAAATTCAGTGCAGTCATGTATCGTGATGCGTATCACACCGTGGCCTCTGTATCGTGATACGTTTCGTATCGTGACTTTGCTGGTGATACACAGCACTAGTATATTCCCATTAATATTTACAATTTTGAGCATACCAGGGTGATTATGAACATGAAAT
>NW_015649762.1:0-204 GCF_001515625.1 Sinocyclocheilus rhinocerous
GTTCTGTCTTCTGGTTTGAATTTTCACAGCATGAAGGTAAAATCTATGAATGAAAAAAATTTAATTTAAAAATATTCCCGGTCTACTGACATTTGTTATGACAGCTACTTCCAACATTACAATGTTCATGATAACTTTTGTTAACTCTACAACAGTGTTAATTTTGACAGGCATTTTTGATTTAGTCTTAGTCTTTATCTTGAG
>NW_015649762.1:373-528 GCF_001515625.1 Sinocyclocheilus rhinocerous
GACAATTTGCATTTTTGGGTGAACCATCCCTTTAACAGAAGTGAAAAGGGAGCAACTTATAAAAATTATAGTTGTTCATATATATTATATATAATTTATAATTTTGGAAAAAAAAGCAGAATAAGACAAATACGAAAGAGATACAAATTAAACTC
>NW_015649763.1:0-533 GCF_001515625.1 Sinocyclocheilus rhinocerous
CCATTTTTACTTTTATTTCAGAGTTAAATGAAGAAAATGAGGATAATGAAGAATTGAGTGAAGTTGTGGAGAGAAATCATGTCAAAACTGGAGAAAAACCTTTGAGTTGCTCTCAAACCAAACAGAAAGATTTAAAGAAAAGAAGAGCCAAGAAATCTTTCACCTGCACTCAGTGTGGAAAGAGTTTGACAAGCAAAACACATCTTGTGCTTCACATGAGAGTTCATACTGGAGAGAAACCACACATATGTGATCAGTGCGGGAAGAGGTTCTCACGATCATCTCACCTTAAGGGACACAAAACCTTCAGACCTGAAGCAGCACCTGAGAGTTCATACAAAGGAGAAGCCACATTCATGTCATTTGTGTGGAAAGAGTTTTTCATGTTTACAATATTTGAAAGTACATCAGAAAATACACACTGCTGTGAGAGAGTACATGTGCTTTGAGTGTGTAAAGACTTTTACTTCAGCGAGCAGTTTAAAACTACACGAGAGGATCCACACTGGAGAAAAACCTTACAAGTGTTCACA
>NW_015649764.1:0-493 GCF_001515625.1 Sinocyclocheilus rhinocerous
AATGTATGACAAACATCCGCTGCAGGACTCCTAGAGTCTGTGCCTGTAAGCAGTACACGAAATAAGATCTGGAAGCGTAAGCACCAATTCAAATGCACGTGCCTGCATTAGTGCAGCGCAGAAGTAGAGAGAGAGAGAGAGAGAGGAAAACACGTCTGCTCAACTCTACAACCGGAGCCACATAGCATTAAATGCTAAAACAGCTTAATGTTTCAGCTCAACGCAGCAGCAGAGCTGAAAGAAATATTATATTACTCGGGCAGACCAACGCTCGGTAGCATGAAGCGCCAAGACCATGGTGCACGACAAAATATCTGCTGCAGGACTCCTCAGAGTCTGCATCTAAAAAGTACACGAACAAGAGTTGGACGCGTAAGTGCCAAATCAAATGAAGTGACTGCGTCAATGCAGCACAGCAGGTAACGTTAGAGAGAGAAGGGGGAAATTGCCTGCTCACTGTTATAGCTTGCTATAAGAAATACAGTGAAACACA
>NW_015649765.1:0-1508 GCF_001515625.1 Sinocyclocheilus rhinocerous
GCTGGTTTGAATGGGTCGCCTCCAGTTTCCCCTTTGTTTTGCTGCTTCCAGGTAGCGTTGTGATGTCGGCTGACCCTAGCTACCTGTGGTTGACCTGGCCGTGCGTCACTCAGGAAACAACAGGCCAATCAGAAGAGAGGCTCATGAATATTAATTAGACAGACCAAAATCGACCTGTTCTCAACAGAGATCATGAGAAAGGAGCTGTAAAAATATATTGAGATGGTTTTTGGTACTTATACCGCAAATTTATATTCTTAAGAACATCAAAACCTAAAATAAAACTCCAGAAAGGCGTAAAATATGGGACCTTTAATACGGGTAATTCTCAGATTATATGTTCTTATGAAGACCTTTAAGGCAACTGTCATTTTAGAATTTTTTCCCCTTTTTTTCGGTGTGTATTTTAAAGGCCTCCTGAATGAGATGGAGAATTAAAAGGGCAAGTTAGCTACTGCATAAAAAGCCTCAGTGGCCTAATTGATAAGGTCCTAACCCCGTAAGCAAGGGTTTGTGGGTTAGAGTCCCTAATGGGGTGCTATGGAGCAGAGTGGCGCAGCGGGAGCGTACTGGGCCCATAACCCAGAGGTTGCTGGATTGAAACCATCCTCTGCAAAGTTTTTTTTAACTTCTAGAGAATGCCTGAGCCCCCAAAAAAGGAGCAACATCCACAGCCTGATCTTGAAATGCTGAGGTCATTTCTCATAGAAGTTGTTCATCCAGAAGACTCTGTCTGTGTATTTTAAAGGCATCCTGAATGAGATGAAGTAAAAGGGCAAGTTAGCTACTGCATAAAAAGCCTCAGTGGCCTAATTGATAAGGTCCTAGCCCTCTAAGCAAGGGTTTATGGGTTTGAGTCCCTTCTGATGGGAAGCACAGCAGAGTGGTGCAGCGGAAGCATGCTGGGCCCATAATCCAAAGTTCAATTAATCAAAACCATCCTCTGCTAAGCCTGTCGCTTTTATATATGTGCTTAGATCCTGTTTGTTTTATATTTTTTAAAGGCCGTCTTCATGAGAGGGATAATTAACCCTTTCACTGGTAAGTTTAAAATATTCTAACTGACCATCCAGAGTTAGTTTTTAATAAGGTGACCATCATTTTAGAATTTTTCCCCTTTTTCTTTGCATGGCGACATGTCTTGCTTGTCACGTGACACACCACAGCCCAAGTGGCCACTGCACAGTTCTGATTATATGACAAGTGCAGAGTCAGCCAAAGTGTGAAAGCACAGTTTGAATTTGGCAGTTATGTGACATCACCGATTGTTCTAAATCAAATATGTGGGACTATACAGCCAGTTCAGAGAGCACTGATATTTTCCTCAAGAAATATCTGCGTCCACACGAAACCACAAAACCGACACAAAACGATGTAGTATACATGCCAGACCAGTATGTGGCGCTGTAATTCTGCCACAGAGATTGACTAAAACGGAGAAGAAGATTTGGACTATGCGCTTTAACCTTGTGCGCGGTATACAAACGAACATGGAACAATACATTTAT
>NW_015649766.1:0-613 GCF_001515625.1 Sinocyclocheilus rhinocerous
AAGTGGGAGAGATGAGAAGTGCAGGGAAAAACAGGAGAGATGAGAGTAATATCGAGGATGAGATTTGGACACAAGATTAAATAGTGCACTTTTTAAAATGGGTAAACATGATACGGGAAGGTGTGAATTTTGTGGACAAGAAGAAACAGTGGAACATGTTATATTGTACTGTCAGAAATATGAGACTGAAAGAAGGATGCTAATGCAAAATTTAGAAAAAATAAAAATGCAATTTATACCGAGATATATTTTACAAAATAATTCATGGAATGAATGCTATAGTTTTATTTTTCAGTTCCTTAAAATAACTAATTTGTGGGAGAGAATTTAAAAAAAAAAAAAGGAAAAAAAAAGAAAGAAAAAAAAAAAATTGGGAAGGAAGTAAGTCAATGTTTGATCACTCCATACCAGTTGGTGGCGGAAATACACCATTTTGTTGTTTGTCAACCGCCAATAACATTTCAAGAAGAAGAATTGCACCCCTGACCGCTAGAGGGAACTAAAAGCCTTCACATGTGTACCGAAAATCTTCAGGACGTCACTGGTGCCGGTGTTCCGGTGAATTCAGTTTCCCTGTTTCCCCCTCACAGCGCCTGCGCAACTTCGCAGTGTT
>NW_015649766.1:1339-1732 GCF_001515625.1 Sinocyclocheilus rhinocerous
TTTTTTTTTTTACAAAACTACACAATTTTACAAAACTACACAATTTCAAGACGTTCTGGTCTTTTTAATGTTAACAGTGAGTGCACAAGTTTAAACAATGGGAAATCACAATCAAAAATAAATTAATCACTTTTTAAAAATACAATAGTACAATACAGTACAACAGAAAAGCAATTTTTAAACCATACAAACTAAAATATACAATCTTAGAAACACAAAAAAGTCAATACACGTGCAATTTTGAAAACCAAGCAAAAACTATTTACAAGACTTTCATAATATACTGACTCAGATAATACACGCTGGACAATAATATTCTTTATTGACTGGTGGGTTGCCAACACATGACTGTCACATACATCACAGGTAATCTGAAAGATCATACAATATGTT
>NW_015649767.1:0-279 GCF_001515625.1 Sinocyclocheilus rhinocerous
TACTGTGTTCTGCCTTGGTTTCTCCTGGGCTTTTCTCCAAGATACGTATACACATGATAAAGGAGGTCATATCCCAGCAAGCAATAGCCGTCATTTCAACGTCTCGGTTAAGTATAGACCCGATATAGTCCGGCTATGTGTAACCCACTTCTAGCCCAAATAACCTTGAATTTGGTTTCATGTCGTTTTTTGGCAAAATAACTTGTGAGCTGTATGTAATTCCATCATGTAAGCAAAGTAACGGCGTTTACAAGGTGTTTGGTTTAATTTCTTTGACAT
>NW_015649767.1:430-563 GCF_001515625.1 Sinocyclocheilus rhinocerous
ACATGAGATGGTTGATATCCCATCATGTTCGCAGGCAGTGTCAAATCTACAGAGATATAAGTGTCATTTCATGACATGGTCTATAGGCTATGTAGCCACGATTTCGCTCTAAATTGGACGGGCTACGTGTAGT
>NW_015649768.1:0-560 GCF_001515625.1 Sinocyclocheilus rhinocerous
ATTCACATAGGAGACATTCAAAGACCCAAGATCTTAAAATACATTCATTCATTTTTCATACATCAATAAATGTCTGTGTATTTATAAAAACAACGTTATTTGATAGAGTCCATGTAAAGTCCTTAATACTTTAATGTTAATGAGTGATTTTTAACTCAGTCATATCAATGTGTGAAGTCCATGTCTATAACAGTTCGATGTCAATGTCTATATTGACCAATCAAAAAAAAACTTTTTAAAGGAAAATGTCAAATGTCTGCCTCCTGCAGAAGGCAGATTTTCGTCACTGGTCTATTTAAATAATTGGTCTTAGTTTTAAGTCGCACCTGACGTACAAAGCCTTTTTTGTCTGGAAAGGTTTGGATCACTTTCCCAATTATCCATGAATTACGGGGTGCTGAATCATCAACCAAAAGCACAATATCTCCTAATTACGGGGTGCTGAATCATCGACCAAAAGCAAAATATCTCCTGAAATGAAGTTGCGGACTGCCGCTGACCACTTCTGTCACTCCTGCAATTGAGGTAAATACTCCTTTGTCCATCGTTTCCAGAACAGA
>NW_015649769.1:0-521 GCF_001515625.1 Sinocyclocheilus rhinocerous
ACAAATGCAGACATGGTTTTATGTTTACACGGCGCGATGCAACGTCATTAAGTCATTATAATTAGTATGTCCCCACTGGATGCAACAAATGCCTCATTTATAATGGGTTTTAATGTTTTTGTCTCGTCGCTCCGGCCGGGACACGGCATCACAGTATGGTAAGGGACGTAACATTTCCGTCACACGCTTGAGGTATTCGGCCAATCACAACGCACTGGATAGCTGGCCAATCAGAGCACAGCTCGCTTTTCAGAACGATGAGCTTTGTAAAAATCGACACGTTTCAGAAAGGCGGGGCAACAATAATGTACAGTATGTGGAAAATAATGTGTTTTTTACTTTAAACCGCATAAACACATTTCATTACACCAAATACACAAAATAATGTTCTTTTTAGCAAACACATTTCATTACACCAAATACACAAAAAAATTTCTTTTAGCAACGTTATGACCCCTTTAACTTAAAAAAAATAATAATAATCAACCATTTAAAAATGCCATAACCATTATATATATATA
>NW_015649770.1:0-156 GCF_001515625.1 Sinocyclocheilus rhinocerous
ATACATTTCTTTTAAATGTATAGCATATTTTTTAATAAGACAACATATGATACGATAGGACAAAACACATACAGTGCAGCACGAACTGTTTTTATACAGTCAACCCTCTACGGACACCTTGGCAATTGAATCGCCATTGGCTAGTATATTTTTTTG
>NW_015649770.1:197-586 GCF_001515625.1 Sinocyclocheilus rhinocerous
TAATATCGGCAAAACGATATATCGGTCGGGCTCTAATATATATATATATATATAAGTTATGCCATTTTACAAACATATATAATTTTGTAAAATGGTACAGCTTTTTAAATATCTGAAAGTACACTCTTAATATCAGTCAGTCAAGCAGTCAAGCATTATAATATGATAATCAAGTATTATTTAATAATAGAAGTTTAGTAATTAGAATTAAAACTTGGTAACCATGAACTTAAGACTGGTGCTGGTGCTTTTTTTGGTCATTCAGTGTTCCAGTAAAAAAAAAAGATATTATTATTATTATTATACGAATTCTACTAATAAGAACAATATAAAAACGCACTAAGGATCAATGAGCTACTGGATTCATGAATATTAATCAGGTTGTGTGC
>NW_015649770.1:759-947 GCF_001515625.1 Sinocyclocheilus rhinocerous
CTTAAAAGCTGAAGAATTCCAAAGGAACTCCGTTAATTTGACAGCAAAATACAACAAAGTATCTTGTTTACATGTAGCGCGCATAGGTAGTGCATCAATTCTCTCTCTCCCTCTCTCTCTCGCTGCGTGTGTGTGAGATAAAACGACGGCGAGTCGTGCGCTTCACACTAGAGTTTACGGTGCGTCAA
>NW_015649771.1:0-1270 GCF_001515625.1 Sinocyclocheilus rhinocerous
TCAGCACTGTCAACATAAGAGGTGCATGATGATGCGAGTACTAAACATTTTTTTGTGCTAACATAGACATTATAAGTACATTTGATTAAATATTTAATCATATTCAGGCCACGTACTATGAATTGTGACCAATAAATGTAAAAAAAAAAGAGTAAATGTAACAAGATGGTTAGTGGGGGTAGAATTAGAAAGCTGGCTGTCACTCAAATATATTTTTTACTTTGATCAAAACAGTTGCTGGATATAGTATGTAATTCATCATCTAAAAGTGGCTTCAAAAATTGTGGTGATTTAATTACAAGCACAACAATTATGCTGTAGAGCATTAAGAGTATCTCCGGTGATAGCACTTAAGGTTGGATGAAATTTATCAAGATATATGGATAGGTTCAAATTACACTTGTACAAAGCTAAAAAGCTTCTGAAATGCTGTCAAACTTTATTAAATTCTTGATCACTGAGAACAAAAAAAGATTAAAAATGTTGATTAGCTCTAGTTTTCAAAATATGGTATTGGGTCACAACCCTTTACTTGTGAATAGCAGATGATAAGTGCGTATTAGAAGGAAGGACTCTAAGGCCTGGTTAGACCAGGGGTGCCCAAACTTGGTCCTGGAGAGGGCCGGTGTGTCCTGCAGAGTTTAGCTCCAACTTGCCTCAACACACCTGCCGGGAAGTTTTTAGCATGCCTAGTAAGAGCTTGATTAGCTGGTTCAGGTGTGTCTAATTGGGGTTGTAGCTAAACTCTGCAGGACACAGGCCCTCCAGGTCCAGGTCTGGGCACCCTTGGGTTAGACTAAACCGGATTAGACCACAGTTCAATTAGGACATTTAAGTAATTTTTATAAATGTGCCTTCGAAAAAAACATTACTGGTGTGCATCTTGAGACAATTCCAATTCACTAATATATTTTAAGATCAGTCAAAGCAAGATTCTTTCAGTTGAAACAGCTCAGACTTACATTTTAGTCTGGGACTAGGCTTAAGCCTTGTCTGTGAAACCATGGGAATATTGGCTAAAATGGCTAAACTAAATTTTTGACTGGGTCTATGAATAAATTTATGACTGGGTTTGGACAGTACTTCCTTTTTAGGCTAACCAAAGAATGATGCTGGTATTGTGTCATACATGATATGAATTGAGTTTTATTCCTAGAAGTCATTGATGATGTAATCATAAGGAAGCTTCTTGAAATTGTGCTTGCAGACTGTTGCTGAAACTTCCTTTTTAGGCTAACCAAAGAATGATGCTGGTATTGTGTCATACATG
>NW_015649772.1:0-229 GCF_001515625.1 Sinocyclocheilus rhinocerous
TCTAGGGGCACTCCTGCCCGAAGGAACGTAAGGTCTGACCACGGGATGAAGGTTTGGCGACAGGCCAGGTAACTTGGACCCGGTGAGTGCCGCGCTGCCATGCCCACCTCGGGACTCGACCATGAAGCCAGTGCTGAAGCGGTCTCATATGCAATAGCCCTAGTGGTGTAAGTGCCGCTGCAGCTGCCATATACCCCAGGAGCCTAAGTGGGACCGCTGTCCTGCCCTT
>NW_015649772.1:471-569 GCF_001515625.1 Sinocyclocheilus rhinocerous
CAAACAGCAGAAATGGTCTGTGGCGCGGAGGGATCGACACATGAAAGTACATGTCCTTCAGGTCGATCGCTGCAAACCAGTCTCGGGGACGGACGCAC
>NW_015649773.1:0-923 GCF_001515625.1 Sinocyclocheilus rhinocerous
CAAGGTCAAACGAGTAGGCAAGATACAGGGTAAAGGCTCAGAAGTGACAGCCAGGGCAAATCAAGACTTCGCAGTGATTTGATGTGAGTGTTTGGCTTAAATGTGTGTGTGTGTGATTAGATGCAGGTGTGTGCGTGCAATCAGTCCCAGGTATGAGGCATGATGGGAACTAGAGTCCAAATGGATAAAGTCAATATTCAGGAGAGAGTTCCCTCTGGTGGTGAGGAGGAGGTGGTACGGAAGCCTCCTCTGTAACAGAGCCCCCCCCCTGCGAGCGGCTCCTGACGCGAGAAGGCAAGCGACGCCGGGGTCTACCACGAGGTCGAGGGGCCGGTTTCTCCGGATGCGTCCTGTGAAACTCTTCTGTGAGTGTGGGGTCGAGGATATCTCCGGCCTTGACCCAGGATCGCTCCTCTGGTCCGTACCCCTCCCAATCGACCAGATACTGGAGAGTGGCACCCCGGCGCCTGGAGTCAAGCAGCTCGTGCACCCGATACGCCTCCTCGCCGTCAACCAGAATTGGTGGGGGGGTCTGCAGCCTGGCTCCCTCCTCCGACTCTCCTCCCGGACCACCAGCAGGTTTCAGAAGCGATACATGGAAAGTGGGAGATATACGATAGTTAGTGGGCAGCTCTAAACGGAACGATACTGGAGTTATTTGTCTTAAAATCTTGAATGGACCAATATACCTGGGACTGAGCTTTTTACATGGGAGCCTGAGGCGCAGATCCTTAGTTGACAGCCAAACCCATTGGCCTGGAGCGTATTCGGGACTGGGGCGTCGGTGTCGGTTGGCCTGTTGTTCTGTTCTCCTCACAGCATGTAGCAGGTGAGTATGGGCTCGGTGCCAGACCTCCTCACTGCGTTGTAACCAGTCGGTGACTGAAGGGAGGTCGGTGGGCTCGCCAGCCCAGGGGAACAAG
>NW_015649774.1:0-204 GCF_001515625.1 Sinocyclocheilus rhinocerous
CTTGGCACTGAGTGTACAAGTTCATGACACATTTTCACATCTGTGGTGTTTAACTCCTGGGGGACGAACTCCTTGAATGCTCTGATCTTTAATGGGGAGTTTTGCTCAGCTCGTCTCTACAGAATCCCCCACAGCAGCTCAAGAGTGTTAAGATTGAGTGAAATACATGTCCACTGAAGGATTTCACCTTCGGAGAATGAATAT
>NW_015649774.1:391-525 GCF_001515625.1 Sinocyclocheilus rhinocerous
ACCTTCAGCACTCATTCATCCCTATATAAAAGCTTTACTACCACTGAATGTCACTGTAGGTAACAAGCACTTCTCACTGTACTCCTCCCCTAGCAACACCAGAACATTTTGGATGCTGTTAGACCCGAAATGAT
>NW_015649775.1:0-257 GCF_001515625.1 Sinocyclocheilus rhinocerous
CGGGGGGCTACCGACGCGCGGAGGGTGGCGTTCAAGAGGGCTTCTCGAGCTGAAGGGATCCCCCGAATTTGGTGGAGCTCCTCCGGCGTGTTCGCGAGATAGTGACACCTGCCAACACTTTCACTTCAGTAAGGAGGTCTCTTGTTCTGGCAGCAGCATTCAAGCGTTGTCTTATTCGACCGTAAGTGCCCTGCGAAGTGGACTTCACATGATATTCCGCCATGATTCCAGTTCCAAGGGAACGTACACGTTACATT
>NW_015649775.1:368-1510 GCF_001515625.1 Sinocyclocheilus rhinocerous
GTGAATTTATATTGTATTTATTTACAGAGGTATATTATGTCACACTTCACACTTCTCTAGTTTTGTCTGTGTGTGTGTGAAGACAGTAGCGCAAATCCGTGAATGAATGTTCCGAAGTGAAATAAACTTCAACAGAATAAAGTTGAATGGGATTGAATTTAAATAAAGTTGAATAAACTTCCACTTTACTGTTCAGTGCACTGATGTCAGACTCATTTTGGATAATAAAGTTTATTGTTAAATTGTTAAATGCCCTGCCTCGATCATTACATATCTTTGTCACGTCATTATAAGTGTTTGATCACCACATTTGAGTGATCATTGCAAAAAATGTGTTTATGTATATATATTCTGTTTATGTATATACTGTATTCTATATAGGCTTATAGTACCAGTCAAATGTTTGGACACTAGGCATGGGCCGGTATGAGATTTTGACGGTATGATAACCTTACGCAAAAATATCTCGGTATCACGGTATTGTCGTTACAGCTCTAAAATGTGTTATTTTTAAATGACTGCAACCCTCTACGGACACCTTGGCAATTGAATCACCATTGGCTAGTAAATTTTTTAATTTACTCGCTAGTCTGATATATAATAAATGTTTGAAAAATGGCACAGTTTTTTAAATATCTGAAAGTACACTTAACATCAGTCAGTCAAGCATTATAATATGATAATCAAGTATTATTTAATGATAGAACTTTTAATAATTAGAGTTGAAACTTGATAACCATGTTTGAATGCATATTAGTCATTTTAACTGAACATTTTAACTGGACTGGTGGTGGTGCTTTTTGGTCATTCAGTGTTTCTGTAAAAAAATTTAGAAAAAACTAACAAAGATATTGATAATATAATAATGATACGAATTCAACTAATAAGAACAATATAAAACGCACTAAGGATTAATTAGCTGCTGTATTCATGAATATTAATCGGGTTGTGTGCGTTCGCTCTAACTGATTTGCTGAAATCAAAACGGGGACGATAATAGGTGAGCACCAGCCAATGAGATTGCCGTTTGCGCATTAGTTCCGCCCCACTACCGGAGAACCTGGCAGTTCTTAAGAGCTGAATAATTCCAAAGGAATGCCGTTATTTTGACAGGAAAATACAACAAAGAATATCGTTTACAT
>NW_015649776.1:0-564 GCF_001515625.1 Sinocyclocheilus rhinocerous
CCGTTGGAGTCGTCGTCTTGAAGAGAGAGAAAGCAGCAAATATTTGTCCGAGGTGAGTGTCATAGCTCCAGCTGTCACATAAATATGCTATTAAAGTTGAGTTTCTTGTTAGGGGGAAATTTCCATTGGTATTTTCAAACGTTGTACCGTGTTTTGAGTAATGTTAGCCGACTGTGTAGCCTGACCAACTGTGTTGGCTAGTTTAGTTAACGCTAACTTAGGGGGGGTTAAGTTAACGTTAAGGAGATACGGTTAGTGATATTTGTTGTTTAAGAAACACTGAAGTGTAAGTAAAGGTAACGGTGGTCGTTTGTTTCGTGACTATCTCTAAGTATAACGTTATAGTTTATAACGCTCTCTTTAATTTATTTTTTAATCGCTGATAGTGGTGACAGCCAACAGATAGTGATGGTCTAACGAGATGTCCCCTAGTGGCGGGCTTTATAGCTGCACCGTTAACATGGATTCTGTGTCTAGTAATAAATATAAAATATAAAAGAACAACATAAAAAAATAAAAATATGTACACCTTAAAACTATCAAATAAAGGTACAATTCTAAAAT
>NW_015649777.1:0-644 GCF_001515625.1 Sinocyclocheilus rhinocerous
TTTTAAAAATCCTGCAGATACCAGGTTATTTTATGGTACCATTTACAATAACTATTTTTTTTTTAAATAAACCCTTTTTAACTGTCCTTTTAGGTTGTTTTGAGAATGTTCTGTAGGCTACTAATAAAAAAAGGACTTCTGTATATTTGTTTGTTGCAAATTTACAGACAATGCAATTGAAATGTTTACATTGGCTTGTCGGGGGAATATTTCAATTGAAATGTTTACATTGGCTTGTCGGGGTAATATTTCTGTCGACTGACAACAAAGTTTTGCTTCTGAATTAGCACAACTGCACAAGTTTTATACTTAATACAATCTTTAAAAACAAATGACATTAGTTATACTTTAATTTCCTTCAATAAAAAGGAAATTGAGTAAGACGGTGTAAAAGGTGTGTGGACGTGGATTAGTAATCTGGCTGGCCCCTTTAAAGGAGAAAAAATGCTGGCCCTCGTCACTATCAAAGTTGCCCATCCCTGCTTTAGGGGCTCCGTAGTGTCACGCCACTTTCCGAACATTGTTTAAGCAACATACACCAGTATTTCGGTATAACAAAAATAAACATCGGTATTCGTTATGAACTGTTATACCGCCCATCACTAGAATCCACTCACTGCTCAAAACACCGGAGCTTTGTTCAG
>NW_015649778.1:0-259 GCF_001515625.1 Sinocyclocheilus rhinocerous
CGTAATAAAAGCATTAGCAATTAATCGCAACTTGAAAATTTGATATCGGCATATCCCTAGTCGGGACTAGACATGGGACGATAACCGGTTTCAAGGTATACCGCAGTTTGGAAAAGTCACGGTTTCAAAACGACTAAAATTTTCCGTTATACCGTTCCTGCGGTATGCGCAGTTTTTTTACGTGTCATCAAAGACGGAAAGTGCAGGACTCCCTCAGTTGTGTGCAGCGAAGAGCGTAGCGAGTCACACGACCCCTCCC
>NW_015649778.1:387-590 GCF_001515625.1 Sinocyclocheilus rhinocerous
AAGTCTGTCGTATGGGAATTTTTCGGGTAACGTAGACTAACCATGTTCCGTACACAACGGTGTTCCGTACAGATGGCATTTTAGCGCCGATCGCTAAATAAATACTTCCAGGTTGTACATAAACTACATATCTGTGTCATCTTCATTTCTCCCTCTTGTACCCCCGATCAAGACAGAGACCCACCCGCCGTTTGTTTCAGTGT
>NW_015649779.1:0-1127 GCF_001515625.1 Sinocyclocheilus rhinocerous
CCTCCTCCTCCCCCTCCTTCATCAACTCTAACAGCTGACAACTTTTCCACATTCTTCATTACAGTTTTTCCCAATTGCTTAGACACAATTCTGGGAACAACTCACCATTTTCTCAAATCTTCACACACAATTTTAAAATCTCACACCAAACGGTACAAACAGCTAACTTCTGAATCCCAATTCAAACTTTGCCCTCAGTCAATACAAACAAACTGTCAAAAACAGAGACATTACTTTTTTTACACATTTAACACTGCTACCAAATGCTTCAGAAGTTTTCAGATCAATAATTTGGAACTTAGTGAAATCACAGCAGTGACTAATAACTCTTTCAGAAACAAGAGAAGATGCAGAGTATAATACTTACATTTTCAAAACCTTTATTTCCAAAAGCAAGCAAATGTACAGGTTACTCAGCAACAGCATCAACATTCTCATCATCATCTCGTCTCAGGTGTGGGTCAGGCCATAATATCTCATCAACATCACACATTATGTTTGCTCTTGTGAGGCAGCGTGGAAAAAATGCCCGTGTGTGCCTTATATAACCCTGGATAGACTCCACAGACACATCTCCACAGGCGTCCAGCATTGCTTCCAGGAGGTTTTGGTGTACAGGTTACTCATCAACAGCATCAACGTTCTCATTATCATCTCGTCTCAGGTGTGGGTCAGGCCATAATATCTCATCAACATCACACATTATGTTTGCTCTTGCGAGGCAGCATGGAAAAAATGCCCTTGTGTGCCTTATATAACCCTGGATAGACGCCACAGACACATCTCCACAGGCGTCCAGCATTGCTTCCAGGAGGTTTTGGTGTACATAGGGGTTGCGGTCATACACTTTACACCGCCATGCTGAGAAAAATCCCTCAATCGGATTCAGAAATGGGGAATATGCTGGCAAAAAAAGAACAGTGAACCTGGGGTGGGCATTGAACCAGGTGTGAACCAGAGCAGCACGATGGAAACTCACGTTATCCCAAATGACAACATATTGGACCTGCTCTGGTTGCCCTGGCTCCCCTTCCTGTTGAAGAATGTTATTGTGCAGCTGATCTAGAAATTGAAGGAGTTGTGCCGTGTTGTCTGGACCCAGTTTGGCATGGCGGTGGAGGACGCCA
>NW_015649779.1:8535-11296 GCF_001515625.1 Sinocyclocheilus rhinocerous
TAACAAATATTGTGGCAAGGTGGCCTGGGTCAACCCATGATTCATACATCCTTACAAACAGCATGGTTGGGATGAGGCTCCAAGCTGGCAGGGTTCGCGATGGGTGGCTTCTTGGTGAGTGATGCATTTAAAGTTATATGGTCCTATCTAAAAGTTGTTGGTGGTTTTGTTTTTTTGTTGCGTTTAATTATTCAACTGCCCATTAGGAGACCGCGGTTATCCACTAAAGACGTGGCTGTTAACCCCCCTCACCAACCCACAAACTGACCGAGAGCGCAGATACAATGATGCACATTCTCGCACTCGGTCAGTGGTAGAGCGGGCGATTGGGCAGCTGAAATGTCGCTGGCGCTGCCTTGACAGGACCGGGGGGATGCTGTTATACCGCCCTGAGAAGGTGTGCCGCATCGTGCTGGCCTGTGGTGTGCTGCACAATGTCGCGCACAGGCACGGCATACCACTTGGTGAGGTGGTGGCACCGCCAGATGACCCCGACCCAGGACCAGTGTATGTGCAGCCCAACCAACAAGCCATTCAGGCCCGTCAACATGTGATTGCGACAATATAAATGGTAATCAGAGACCAAGTTCATTTTTTTACCAGTTCCTTTAATGAGTGGCTTATGTCTGTGAGTGCGTCAGTGATATTTTTCAGGTGACTGTTAATTTCTCCGATGGCCCTAACGATTTGCTGTTGTGACTCCAGAACAGCATGCGTCAAGACGCGGCCAGATGGACGGGCCTCAGCACTGGGGGGAGCACTGGAAACGCCGGAGACGCTGGACACACTGGGCCCTGGCTGCTCAGGAGGGGCAGACTCCGAGTGCGTGCCAGTGGACGTTCCTGCTGTTGCACCATATAAGTCCAAATAAACACAGGCACATGTTAACGGTGATTTGAGTCTGTTCCTTATTAATGGGTACACGCATTTGCTATAAATGCCATGGATATGTAAAATCTCTGGTGTAGGCTACTTTTGGTAAGCTATATTGCATGCATTTGAAAATTAAATGCAGTCTGGTAAGCTATGTGTACCAAAGTTAAGCAAATAAATGAGAAATTAGTTACCTTCGTGGCAGTCCTGTAAATCCGAGTCTCCCAACGCAACGGATACTACTCCGGAGAGTAAAGTGTCGCCCACAATAGAGGCAACTCTCTGCTCAAAGGGTGTAAGTTCATCGACCCCTGTACCACTGCCTGTTCTGCCCACACTTTGTCGGTGCGCAGCAGTTCTCCGCTTAACTTCCACCTTTATATCAGACCATTTCTTTTTAAGCTCATTTACAGTGCGATTTTCCGATCCCACCGCGTTGACGGCATCAGCCAAACTGTCCCACTCATTTTTTTTTTCTTTTGTTATTAATTCCAGAGGACAAAGTTCCAAATAAAATATTTTTTCTCATTTCTACCTCTGATAGTAACACCACCAATTCACTTTCAGTAAAGTTTCGTTTCTTGCTGCTTGTTTTTGACATTTTCTTTCTGCTTGCTTTTGCCAAAGTGGACTCATTACCACATTAAAATTTATTTAATTGAGGGAGGAGACAGGGCGGGGTGTTGTGCTCGTGCATGTGCGCTCAATTTCACGTTAATTGGGATGTACAAAGAGAATATGCTTGGGATCCTGCGTACGCAGAGATTCATACACCTGATTTTTTTTGTGCGTACGCACCTTTACAGCTTTGTCCGTACGCAATGTTTTAGTATGAATTCAACGCAAGTCTTTGTACATGAGGCCCCAGGTCTCTCTGGAAGAACAGATTATCTCAATGAGACTGTCCTGGCTAAATAAAGGAAATAAATTGTCTCATGACATGAATTCTTTTGACAAAATTCATGAAATGTAATCACATCTGGCAACAGACAACACATGACAATTTCTGAGATTAATACCATGCTTTTATCATTGAATTTATTGAGAAATATTTATTTTCAGAAAACACTGTAACACTTTCCAATAAGGTCTCACGTGTTAACATTAGCTAATGCATTAACTAACCAGAAATAACAGTGAGGAATATATTTTTACAGCATTTATTAACCTTTGTCAATGTTAGTTAATAAAAATGTTCATTAGTTCATGATGCATTAGCAACTTTTTATTTAATTGAGCATTTTTTTTAGATTTACATTAACTCATATTAATAAATGCTGTCTGTGTTGTTGTTAGGGGAGCGCGGGGCACAAAGTAATGCGGGGTTAGTTGTAACACACATGGTTTGAATATTTCCACACATGCTAGCATAACAAAATTTACAGTATTTATTAGCTACCATATCAACATTATATAGAAAAAAGTGTGCCAAAATTCAAAAATCTTTTGAAGATATCAATGAACATTTATTTTACTATAGTAAAATTACAATTCTGGCTTAAGTAAATTTTTCATCTCTGTTTTTATTAATCATTTAAAAATCTGCTATTATTTGAATTTACAATCTGTTATTTATCAGTTTAAATCGTTTTTTTTAATGCTTCACTAACTAGCAGAAGACAGCAACTGGTTTTAAACTCCAGTTGCGCAGATGGGGCACATTGTAACACTGTGTTACAATGTGCTATTCTACGTGTAACGGAAGAGGTCTGACGCAACAGGTTAGTATATATAAAATAGGTTTATTTGGTCACAGAGAGTACTGGGGTAGGGTTCAGAGGATGTGATGGTGAGGGAATAGTTCGAAGATTCAAATGGCAAAGTCATTGAGTCCTCTACGTGTATACGAGACCGGACAATGAGGGTGTCTGAGGTGTGTGAGGTGTGT
>NW_015649779.1:12915-15240 GCF_001515625.1 Sinocyclocheilus rhinocerous
AGATAGATAGATAGATAGATAGATAGATAGATGTAAGTATTTGATGTACAGGTCAAAGGTCAAAATCCAGTTTGATAGAAAGATAGATAGAGATAGGCAAGGCAAGGCAAGGCAAGTTTATTTGTATAGCACATTTCATACACAATGGTAATTCAAAGTGCTTTACATAAAAGAAAAGAAAAAAAATAATCACAACAATAAAACAAGGAATTTAAAACTTTGAAAATTATTTAAAAAATTGATTTAAGAGGTTTAAAATGAATTTAAGAAAACGATTATACATAGAATATAGTGCAATCAGTTCGGACATCGCACAGTGCTCATTCAATGAATGCACAGCTAAACAGATGAGTTTTGAGTCTGCATTTAAATGTGACTAATGTTTTAGCACATCTGATCTCTTCTGGAAGCTGATTCCAACTGCGGGCGGCATAATAACTAAAAGCAGACTCCCCTTGTTTTGTGTGAACCCTTGGTATTTCTAACTGACTTGATCCTAATGATCTGAGTGGTCTGTTAGGTTTATATTCAGTGAACATATCTGCTATGTATTTAGGTCCTAGGCCATTGAGTGATTTATAAACGAGTAAAAGTACTTTAAAATCAATCCTAAATATAACTGGAAGCCAGTGTAAGGACCTGAGGACTGGTGTGATATGCTCAGATTTTCTGGTTCTAGTCAGAATTCTGGCAGCAGCGTTCTGGATGAGCTGCAGCTGTCTAATGGTCTTCTTGGGAAGGCCGGTGAGGAGACCATTACAATAGTCCACCCTGCTGGTGATAAAGGCATGAACAAGTTTCTCCAAGTCTTGACTGGAAACAAAACATCTAATTCTTGCAATGTTTTTGAGATGATAGTATGCTGATTTAGTTACTGCTTTGACATGACTACTGAAACTAAGGTCTGTCTCCAGAATCACACCAAGATTCCTGACTTTATTTTTAGTTGTTAGACCCCTAGAGTCAAGGTATGCATTCACCTTGAGAACTTCATCTTTGTTTCCAAATGCAATGACTTCAGTTTTTTCCTTGTTTAACTGAAGAAAGTTCTCGCACATCCAACTGTTAATTTCATCAATGCATTGGCAGAGGGAGTCAATGGGGCTGTAGTCATTTGGAGATAAGGCTAGGTAAATCTGGGTATCATCTGCATAGCTGTGATAGGCGATTTGGTTCTTTCTCATTATTTGACTTAGTGGGAGCATATACAGGCTAAACAAGAGCGGTGCAAGAATTGAGCCTTGTGGGACTCCGCATGTCATGGACGTCCACTTAGACTTATGCTCTCCTATACTCACATAATAACCTCTCCCTTCTAAGTATGACCTGAACCATTTGATTACCATCCCAGAAAGCCTGACCCAGTTTTCCAGTCTCTCTAGTAGTATGTTATGATCGACAGTGTCAAACGCAGCACTGAGATCTAGTAGTACCAGCACTGATATTTTGCCAGATTCAGAATTTAAGCGAATATCATTTATTATCTTAATGAGCGCTGTCTCTGTGCTGTGATGCGGTCGAAAACCAGATTGAAAATTGTCCAGGTATCCATTTGAGTTTAAGTATTTGTTCAGCTGATTAAAGACTACCTTTTCAATAATCTTTCCTATAAAAGGAAGGTTTGATATTGGTCTATAGTTGCTCAATATGGTGTTATCAAGATTGCTCTTTTTCAGAAGGGGTTTAACAACTGCAGTTTTCAGGGAGTCTGGAAAAGTCCCAGAAAGAAGTGAGGCGTTCACCACTTCTGAGAGATCTGCTTCCAAACAGTTAAGCACCCTTTTGAAAAAATATGTGGGAAGTGTGTCAAGATAGCAGGTTGACGATTTAAGGTGCTGTACTATTTCTTCCAAAATTTTGCTATCAATTTCTTCAAAAGCAGACATAGTATCTTGTTTTTGATATTGTGGTCGAATCTGTCTAACCTCTGCATAACTTGGGGATGTGCTAATCGCCTTCCTGATATTATTGATCTTCTCAGAAAAGAAGGAAGCAAACTCATTGCATTTGCTGTCGGAGAGCATTTCACTGGCAATCTGACTTGGGGGGTTTGTTAGTCTCTCAACAGTAGCAAAAAGAGTGCGAGTGTTGTTTAAGTTACTATTTTTAAGGTTTGAGAAGAATGACTGTCTAGCTGTTGCTAGTTCCACATTGAAAGCACGAAGGCTGTCTTTATAGATGCTATAGTGAATTTCAAGTTTCGTCTTCCGCCACATCCGCTCAGCTTTTCTGCATTGTCTTTTCATACTCTGAACTGCTGTTGATTTTCTCCATTTATGTCTCTGTACTTATGTAACCGATGTGTGTGTAATGTTGTTGTCAAGA
>NW_015649779.1:15644-15803 GCF_001515625.1 Sinocyclocheilus rhinocerous
GCATTATCTATGTGAATATTAAAATCCCCTGCAATAGCAAAACAGTCAAACTCTGAGGAGATCATTGATAGCATTTCTGTGAACTCTTCAAATAAGGCTGGAGAGTATTTTGGAGGACACATATCACTGAGAGCTGCTATCAGTTGTTTTTGGTTCACC
>NW_015649780.1:0-1465 GCF_001515625.1 Sinocyclocheilus rhinocerous
TTTTTTTTGTGTACCAACATTGCAAACCGTAAAGTTGCAGCTGTCATCACAACACCCGGGTTCTTATATGTAGAAAATGTCATAACAGTACCTAAATTGAGGTCTAGCACCTTATGTATAGATTTTTTTTTGTTCAATAATGAAAGGGATAGTTGACCTAAAAATGAAAATTAGCCTGTGTTTTACTCGCCCTCAAGGCATCCTAGGCATGTCTGACATTCCTCTTTCAGACGAACACATTTGGAGTTATATTCGAAATTGTCCTGTCTGTTCCAATCTGTATGATTGCAGTGAATGGTGCCCCTGTTTCTGAATCAGAAAAAAGTGTATCCATCCATCATAAAGCTACTCCACATGGCTCTGGGGTGTTAATAAAGGCCTTCTGAAGCGAAACAATGCGTTAGTTTAAGAAAAATGTTGATTCTTAAAACTTTATAAACTGTAATGTCCAGCTTCTGGTCGCTCAAGCAAAAGTTTTGTCAGGTTGTGAGAAAATATAAAACTGAATAATCATTGTCATAACAGCAAAATCTAATGATAATGTCCATCAGAGGAAGCATAAACAATGAAAAAAAGCAGAGGACCTAATACAGAGCCCTGTGGTACACCATACTTGTGTTTGAAACATCTCTTCATATACATGTGATAGCAATCTGACAGATAGGACCTAAACCTTGTTTAGTCATAAAATGTTAATGTTAATTCTTGTGCACAAATGCCAACATAATTCTCAAGCTATCCAAGAGAATGTTGTGGTCTATGTTGTTGATAGATCCAATAGCACTTAAAGATAGATGTAACTATAGTAAGGAACGTGGTAAGGAAGGTTTCTGTGCTACGAATTGGCTTAAATCCTGACTGAAATACTGTTTCTCTCAAATTTGGGCTAATTTGTATTTGTCTTTTTTCGCTTTAGACCTCACGGTGCTGAAAGTGGAGAGTCAAGAGCTGAATGAGATGGAAGACAAAAATCATCATGATTTCACGACTAGGGAAAAATCCACTAAAAAGACTTCCTCACAAAAAAGAGTTCAGATGACCAAATCAAACAGTTTATTCACTTGTTGTCAGTGTGGAAAGTGTTTTAGTCAAAAACGAAAACTTGTACTCCACATGAGAGTTCACACTGGAGAGAAGCCGTTCACCTGCCAACAGTGTGGAAAGAGTTTCTCTCAAAATGGAAACCTTAGAGTCCACATGAGAATTCACACTGGAGAGAAGCCATTCACCTGCCAAGATTGTGGAAAGAGCTTCACAACAGAACTAAACCTTAGGTATCACATGAGAGTTCACACTGGGGAAAACTCTTTCACCTGCCAAGTGTGTGGAAAACATTTCACTCAAAAACAAAGCCTTGAAGTCCACATGAGAATTCACACTGGAGAGAAACCTTACATCTGTCAACAGTGTGGAAAAAGTTTTACTCAAAAAGTGCACCTTGAAGTCCACATGAGAATTCACACTG
>NW_015649780.1:3139-6216 GCF_001515625.1 Sinocyclocheilus rhinocerous
GATCTGACTAACCGCCTCGGCAGCCACGAGACCTGAAACGTGGATGAGAGGCGCTCAATTCTCAAAGAGAATCAAGCATACAAGGCATTCTCAACCCCATCACATCTCGCAGCGCGAATGCATCACATTAAGCTTGTTCAACTCCCTCGAGAGGCGAACGCGCTCGAGCAAACGCTGACAAAAACTCAAGTACAAACCTCTGCTCTAGTAGTTTCGCGAATGCAAACAGTGAGCGCATCCTTATCCCTCGTGAGTCAAACGCATGTGCTTCCGTACACAAGGCTTGAAGACAAAGAAGAGGATGACGTTTTCCGCAGGTGCTCTTTTATACCCCCATTCGCTTTATTGTTTACGTCATAGGCTGCCGCCTGCCAATGTCAAGTTCATTGTGGTTTTTGCATTCATGCTTCAGACACCGGTCACGCTGAAGGCGTTCCCCTAGCGCCCTCTAGAGGACGCAGCGTTGAGTTCCCTTTCGAAAGGGAACTAATGATAATGTCCATCAGAGGAAGCATAAACAATGAAAAAAGCAGAGGACCTAATACAGAGCCCTGTGGTACACCATACTTATGTTTGAAACATCTCTTCATATACAGTATATCTGATAGCAGTCTGACAGATAGGACCTAAACCATGTTAAGTCATAAAATGTTAATGTTAATTCTTGTGCACAAATGCCAACATAATTCTCAAGCTATCCAAGAGAATGTTGTGGTCTATGTTGTTGATAGATCCAATAGCACTCAAAGATAGATGTAACTATAGTAAGGAACGTGGTAAGGAAGGTTTCTGTGCTACGAATTGGCTTAAATCCTGACTGAAATACTGTTTCTCTACAACACTGAACATAGTTGAGAGGAGGACACTATTTTTCTAATATTTTAGACATGAATGACAAATTTGGGATTGGTCTATTCTCCTGGGTCATGTGATAAGGGGTTTAAAAACTGTCAGCTTTCTTAGACCACAGTTTTTTTTTTTGTGGACTTGTTCTAAAGAAAGTGAACAGTTAAGAATATTGAGAGGAGATTCTGCGATAACTCCTATTTTGGTAGCTTAGTGTGTGTAGTATCTAACATGTATGTTGTTGGTTTTATTGATTTATGTTGGTTTGGATGTCTGTTGCTTTGTGCAGTCAAATTTGGGCTAACTTGTATTTGTCTTTTTTCGCTTTAGACCTCAAGGTGCTGAAAGTGGAGAGTCAAGAGCTGAATGAGATGGAAGACAAAAATCATCATGATTTCACGACTAGGGAAAAATCCACTAAAAAGACTTCCTCACAAAAAAGAGTTCAGATGACCAAATCAAACAGTTTATTCACTTGTTGTCAGTGTGGAAAGTGTTTTAGTCAAAAACGAAAACTTGTACTCCACATGAGAGTTCACACTGGAGAGAAGCCGTTCACCTGCCAACAGTGTGGAAGGAGTTTCTCTCAAAATGGAAACCTTGGAGTCCACATGAGAATTCACACTGGAGAGAAGCCATTCACCTGCCACGAGTGTGGAAAGAGCTTCACAACAGAATCAAACCTTAGGTATCACATGAGAGGTCACACTAGGTATCACATGAGAGTTCACACTGGAGAAAACTCTTTCACCTGCCAAGAGTGTGGAAAACGTTTCACTCAAAAACAAAGACTTGAAGTCCACATGAGAATTCACACGGGAGAGAAACCTTACATCTGTCAACAGTGTGGAAAGAGTTTTACTCAAAAAGTGCACCTTGAAAAACACATGAGAATTCACACTGAAGAGAAGCGTTTCACCTGTCAACAGTGTGGAAAGTGCGTTACAACAGAACTAAACCTTAGGAATCACATGAGAGTTCACACTAGAGGGAACTCTTTCACCTGCCAACAGTGTGGAAAAAGTTTCACTCAAAAACAAAGCCTTGAAGTCCACATGAGAATTCACACTGGAGAAAAACCTTACATTTGCACCCAATGTGTAAAGTGTTTTGCACATAAAAACACCTTTATTTACCACATGAAGATTCACATTCAAGAGAAATCTTTCACCTGCCGAAAGTGTGGGAAAAGTTTCACTGATAAACACAGCCTTGAAGTCCACGTGACGGTTCACACGGGAGAGAAACCTTATACTTGCACTCTGTGTGGAAAGAGTTTCACGAGTAAAAACACCCTTAATTACCACATGAGAAATCACACTGAAGAGAAGCTGTTCGCATGTGATCAGTGTGGAAAGAGGTTCTGTTATAAAAATAGCGTCCGCACTCACATGAGACTCCACACTGGAGAGAAGCCGTACATCTGCAAACTGTGTGGGAAGAGCTTCTCACAAAAAGGAACTCTTAAGATTCACCTGAGAATTCACACAAGAGAGAAGCCATTCAAATGTGTGGAAAATGACTAACATGTAAAGAAAACCACACGAGGATTCACACGAGAGAGAGAGAGAAGCCATTCATATGTGTGGGCTCGTGCGGTCATGAAAAACCTGGGAAAGTCATGGAAATGTAAAATGGCAATTTCCAGGCCTGAAAAAGTTTTGGGAAAATTAATAAACCCAGAAAGTTTTGGAAAAGTCGTGGAGGTTTATTTCTCTTTGCCTGCCAAGCACGGAATTTTCCGGGTTTCCACGTTCTCGCTGTTATACCCTCTGGGGGCGCTGTTACACATCTCCTGAATGAGTCCACAATCACCTGATCAAAAACACAGGCGAGGAAGACGCAGAAACGAGGAACATTCATATGCAAGCAGAAGCATATGAAAAATAATGGCATCAATAATAAACGGCATATAAATGAAAACTGCCTAATGTTACCGAGTGAAATGTTGATCCAGGATGTGCAAAGGACTGTGAAGCTTTGGGGGTGTTGATGGAAGCGATCGACTGCATCTATGCTTTGATAATAGTACTGAATATGATTCAGATGTAGTCTTTGATAAAGAAGCTTTTTGATCAAAATGCTGCTTTTTTTATGAAACTTACCTACATTCAAGTGTTGATTTAAAAAAAGAATGATTAAAGCTAGAATAAAACAGATTTTTTGTTTAAAAGTAGAGAATCTGTTCTTTGTTTTGATGTATTGCATGTTCAGATATTCATACAACAAAA
>NW_015649781.1:0-2055 GCF_001515625.1 Sinocyclocheilus rhinocerous
ATATGTAAAGACGCGGTTCCCGAAGGAGGTGGCCTCCCTCCCTTAGAGCACGAAAATAGAAACGGCAGAGGGTCCACAATACTTTTGGGTGATGCACAGCCATCAAGTGAATACCTGTCGGCTGTGCATGAGCCCAGACCATGTGGTGAAGGATTGCCCTGAGTTCAAGTGCTTTAAATGTGAGGAGAAGGGGCACTTCGCGAGGAACTGCAACGCCGTGACGTGCCCGGATTGCAATTTGGTTTTAAATAAGTGTGAGTGTTGGATGGAGGGCGAGGAGGAGGAGGAAGAGCAGCAGGTGGGCGGGCGGGTGCATGAACGAGACAATGAGCAGCGAGAGGACGAATCAAGAGTACGAGGCGAAGGACCAGAATCAAATAACAATACAGAACAACAGAAAGAGTGTAACGAACAGGACATACAAACACAACAGGACGGGGGGTTTTGGACACAGATGGTTTTGACTGACAGCTTGCAAAGTGCTTTGGATACTGTGGAACTGGACGATCAAAGGAATAAAGAATTGAGCGATGCACAACAGGAGGGAATTTTATGGACAGAGCGATGCACAACAGGAGGGAATTTTATTTACACAGATGGATGTGACTGACAGTTTGCAAAAGGTGTTGGACACTGTGGAATTTGATGATCAGAATAATAAGGAAGAATCTGCTACAAAGGAAAGTTAACAAGGAAAAGAAAACGAGGAGACACAGGGGTAAGCATCAAAAAGAAGAAGATCTGTAAAGGTAATGCCCAATTTAGAGACTGCAAGAAAAAGAGTGCTTAAAGATGAAGGTATTGAGTGTACGAATAAGTATGAGTTGTTAAAGTGTTTGGAGGAGATGGACTGAGTTTATGGGTTTTACGTATGTTTTTATATGTTTTATGCTTTTAAGAATTGTTACTTTTAATGCTAGAGGGCTTTTGGACATAAGAAAATTTGAAAAAGTGAAAGAAATGTGTAAAGGAGAAGATGTGATTTTACTACAAGAAACAAATTGGAGGGAAGGGTACATGACTGAAATAAGGAAACGGTGGAGTGGAGGGATTTTATATAATAATGGTGATGGGAGGCAGGGAAGAGGAGTTGCGGTTTTAATAAAAGAAAACAGTGGTGTATCATGTAAAACAATGTATAATGACAAAGACGGGAAATGTATAGCGTTTGAAATGGAGTATGAGGGGAAAAAAGTAATTATGGTTAATGTTCATGCACCAACAGAAGAGAACGAAAAGAAAGAGTATTTTAATGTGTTACGAGATTTTTTAAAGAAACACAAAGAAGTTATTATGATGGGTGATTTTAATACTGTTTTTAGTAAATTAGAAATGGCTGAGGGAATGGTTTTTAAAAATGATAAAGGAAGAAAAGAACTGAAATTATTAATGGAAGAAAGTAATATGATTGATGTATGGAGAGAAAGGAATGAAAAGACTAAAGAATACTCAAGGAGGCAGTTAGTGGGGAATTTTATGTGTCAGACAAGAATTGATTTTATTTTATGCACAAGAAATGTTGAAGGTATTATCGGGAAAATTAAATATGTGGAAACAAGTTTTAGTGACCATAAACCAATTTTTATTCAAATACACTGGAGCACTGAGAAAAGAGGACCGGGGGTATGGGTTTTAAACACTGAGGTTTTAAAGAACGAAGACTATGTTTTAAGTATAAAGGAAATTATTGAAAGGGAAAAAGAAAACGAAATGTATAATGAAGACAAAAGAATGTGGTGGGAGAATGTGAAATATTTAGTTAAAAAGTTTACAATAAAGTATTGTAGGCTAATACAGAAAAGTAAGAAAAATAAGGAAAGAGAGCTAAGAGAAAAACTAAATAACGAATTGAAGAATGAGAATGGAAAAGATATACAAAAGATAAAAGAATTAGAGGGAATATTGAAAGAAATGGAAGAGGAAAAATATGAAGGGGCAAGATTAAGAAGCAAAGCAAAACATACAGTGGAGGGGGAGAAGTGCACAAAGTTTTTCTTTGATCTGGAAACGATATTGAAAGATATGGAAGAGGAAAAATATGAAGGGGCAAGATTA
>NW_015649782.1:0-1044 GCF_001515625.1 Sinocyclocheilus rhinocerous
ATGGTAAGTGCTATTTGTTGGGGTAGTTTCAAGTGACCAGTGCTTTAGGAGATAATTGCTACGATGAGTTCTACATGCAATGGTCATTTAATCATAGTATTTAACACATTAAGATTACTTCAAATTGAAGCATTGATTGGTCCTTTGTTCATAAGTGCTTCTCTTTGGGGTAGTTTTAATGAGGAAATGTACTGCAGGCAAGGGATCCACTGCTTTTCGGTTGCTTGTTTTTTTTCTCACCTTTGAATGAAAATGTTTGCACCCATATTCTTTTCGTCCCAACATGTAGCTTGTAAATGCTAAAAGGATAGGGCAACATGTGGTCACTATTTGGCATGCTCACCTGTACCCAGGTTTTCATTTCCTTGCCTACAAAGTAGTCAAGGAAATGCATTTTGTTTGTGATTCTGTATAAGAATAAGTGCTTCTCTTTGGGGCAATCTTGTTGATGTTTGTTCATCATGGGGTTCTCCGATTGCCATCACTACAGCAGCATACCCATTGTAAACACAAGAGGGTGCTGATTTAATCAAAGTTTTGGTTTGGCACTCTTTGTTTTTGTGCCTAGTGTGATTCTATCTTGTATAGAATGACTCTACTCTTTTCAACATTCAGAAAACAGCATAATAGTTGCATTTACATGAAATGCTTTAAATGTGTGAAAAGTCCACCCTTGCTGAATAATGCTGAGGCATTCCAAATGTCTTAACGCTGCAATCAAAGCTTAATGGCCTTTCCAAAAATACCCAAGTGCCAACGAGCACAGCAAAGCCAAAGGTGCATGGACAAGCTTATGCTTGCTGCAAACGAAACTGCTCAGATAAGCTCATCCTAAAAGCAGGCAGCATGCTCCTGGTGTCTCTGCCTGCAAATGACCTCCACTACTGCTTTAGAGTTTCAGTCTTCAAAATGGACAAGATTTTCAACTGCTACTACTGTCACTATTGGTACCCTCACAATGGCACTGACATGTCTGTTGTATTTGGTAAGTGCTTTTTTTGGGGGTAGTTTCAAGTGACCAGTGCTTCAGGAGATAATTGCCAC
>NW_015649782.1:2094-3483 GCF_001515625.1 Sinocyclocheilus rhinocerous
TATAACTGGTGCTGCAAACCAAACTGCTCAGATAAGCTCATCCTAAAAGCAGGCAGCATGCTCCTGGTGTCTCTGCCTGCAAATGATCTCCACTAATGCTTTAGAGTTTCAGTCTTCAAAATGGACAAGATTTTCAACTGATACCAATGTCACTATCAGTACCCTCACAATGGCACTGACTTGTCTGTTGTATATGGTAAGTGCTATTTTTTGGGGTAGTTTCAAGTGACCAGTGCTTCAGGAGATAATTGCCACACTGAGTTCTACATGCAATGGTCATTTAATGACAGTATTGAACACATTAAGATTACTTCAGATGGGAGCATTGATTGGTCCTATGTTCATAAGTGCTTATATTTGGGGTAGTTTTAATGAGGAAATGTACTGCAGGCAAGGGATCCACTGCTTTTCGATTGCTTGTTTTTTCTCACCTTTGAATGAAAATGTTTGCACGCATATTCTTCTCATCCCAACTTGTAGCTTATGAATGCTAAAATGATAGGGCAACATTTGGCCACTAGTTGGCATGCTCACCTGCACCCAGATTTTCATTTCCTTTCCCTCTAGACTGCAAAGCAGCTGACATCTACTCTAACTTTAGCATCTTTCTTTTCAACCAATGCAGAAAGTGCTATCAAGTTGTGGTAAATGTTGCTGACTGAATCCCCTGTGTCCACCAGTTTTTTTTTCCAGTTGTGTTTAATTTGAAGAAGACCCTCTAGATGACTACAAAGAGAAGCATCTGTGAGTCTGTGTAAGAATAAGTGCTTCTCTTTGGGGCAGTCTCGTTGGTGTTTGTTCATCATGGCGTTCTCCCTTTGCCAACACTACAGCAGCATACCCATTGTAAACACAAGAGGGTGCTGATTTAATCAAAGTTTTGGTTTGGCACTCTTTGTTTTTGTGCCTAGTGTGATTCTATCTTGTATAGAATGACTCTACTCTTTTCAACATTCAGAAAACAGCATAATAGTTGCATTTACATGAAATGCTTTAAATGTGTGAAAAGTCCACCCTTGCTGAATAATGCTGAGGCATTCCAAATGTCTTAACGCTGCAATCAAAGCTTAATGGCCTTTCCAAAAATACCCAAGTGCCAACGAGCACAGCAAAGCCAAAGGTGCATGGACAAGCTTATGCTTGCTGCAAACGAAACTGCTCAGATAAGCTCATCCTAAAAGCAGGCAGCATGCTCCTGGTGTCTCTGCCTGCAAATGACCTCCACTACTGCTTTAGAGTTTCAGTCTTCAAAATGGACAAGATTTTCAACTGCTACTACTGTCACTATTGGTACCCTCACAATGGCACTGACATGTCTGTTGTATTTGGTAAGTGCTTTTTTTGGGGGTAGTTTCAAGTGACCAGTGCTTCAGGAGATAATTGCCACAC
>NW_015649783.1:0-3367 GCF_001515625.1 Sinocyclocheilus rhinocerous
AGAAAAAACCAGCTCAATGGCTATAGTGAAGCATGTTCATTGCTAGTAAATGTAGTCACTGACCGGCAGGTGCAATAATGTCATTCTGTAGTGTGGTTTTACCATAGCATGTCCTGATGTTTTAGTGTTACGTTCTCTCTCTGTGCTGTTGGAGGTCATTCTTCACTCGTGACCCTCGAACGATTCTTACCTGTTTTCCTCCCTGTCGACTCTACCTGAGCGGATCTAAAAATAAACTCCTCCTTCACCTCTCTCTCACACAGGCGCACATGTACACGACCGGCACGGCTGACCTCTGACCCCTGCAGTGACGGAGGGAGAAAATGAGTGATCAGCAGATGACTGTGTAAGAGAGAGAAGAAGAAATGAAAGGATCCTGTGGTGCTAATGGCCTCTGATTGGCTGATTCCACTGCTATTGATTTCCAATAGTTCAGATCAGAGAGAGCCCAAAGCACACACACACGGAAAATATCATTATCACAGGATTAGAAACACACGTGTGTGTGATCTGAAGGAGACCAGAGGTCAAGCTTTGGCTGGTTAGCAATGTCCCTGCTGGTGGATGCCGTAATGACACGGTTTTGTGGGGAAAAATATGCTTTTTCCATTGACGCCCATGCATTTTGAGCAAAAAATATTAAAACCTAAATGTAAGATTTGCGTATTTTAATTGCATGTAAAATTTCCATGAGTTTGGATTGAACATTTTTTTACATAAACAAACTAATACATCTAATGTGATGCATATTTGTCAGTCACACATAAATGAAAGAATCTCAAAAAAATTATAATAATAGTTTATTGCTGTAAACTGTAATGCAAATGGGTGAAAATTGTATATGCAATTCATATGCATAAATCTTGAATTTAGGCCTAAATATTTTTGAGTGCATTATGACGAAGTTTATGATTATGACAAAGAATGTTTTTGTTGTTGTTGTTGCTGACTTGGACCAGTAAGAAACTACCTAGCAACCACCCAGAGCACCCTAGCAACCACATAGCAATATGCTAAAATACTAAAATATCTGTATTTAAAAAATCTAGCTTGTATTTTGAAGCAATGCAACTTAAATGCAACTTAAAATTCAGACATAAGAAAAGCAGACATAAAGTATTTGCCTTTATGAGTCCTGCACATTAAGAAATGAATTTTAAATGTCACATCACGTCAGAAAGCTCAGAATTACGGCATTCATCTGTGAGTGCTGAGATGCATGTGATGGCACAGTAATAATGGAGTTCTTTTGTGTCTGTGTCGGTTTTGCAGGGTTTGTTCGAGTGACTGTGTGTCTCAAGGTCTCTGAGAGTGTTGATTAGACATCTCTACCTTAAAGCAATAGTTCAGAAAATGAAAACTCTTTATTTACCTTCACTTTGTTCCAAACCCGTTTGACTGTCTTTCTTCTGTGGACCACGAAAGGAGATGTGCTTACAATTAAAAATCATACAACAAACAAATGAATGGTAATGTACACTCTCAAGCTAAAAGACAAAACATACCATAAAAACACCATAAAAGTGTCATACACGTAGTTCATATGACACTTAGAAACATATTTTGTTAATTGAAATAAAGCTGAAATAAAATAAAGTAAGACAAAATGTCAAATGTTAAAAATAACATATTTGTATAAATATCAAATATATAAATATGTTAACTTTAAAAATTTAAAATGTTGCCTTGGCAAGTAACTGAAAGCATTTTAAGCCGAACTAAACGGAAATTAATAAAAAGTAAAACTGGTATAAAACTGAAATATAAAAAAATTACATCTAAATAGTAATATTTAAAAAGAACAAAAGCTAATAAAATGACAAAAGCACATAACAAAATGACTACAATTAAAATAAAAAAGAAAACTAATATAAAATATATTTAAAAAGTACAAGTAAAAAGTTTCAAAATATAAATAATAACTATAATAGCATCTAAATGATAATAATAGTAAAAATGTTCTGAAGGCATATGAACTACCACAGCTTCCAAATCTCATTTGCATATATATATATATATATCAGGATTCTATGAATAGGAAGTTTAATCCTTGTTGAATAAAAGTATTGATTTCATTAAAAAATGTCCTTGTCAATTTTAAAGGTAAGTAAATGATGACAGAATCATTTTTGGGTGAACTAATGCTTTAAATGCTCAAACACACACACACACACACACACACACACACACACACACTGCATTAACCTCTTAGTTTATCTCCAGCACTGAGGGAGAGAGAACAGGATTAGAACATTGTGAGAAATTGGTTTCAGGTCCTTGTCTCTGCAGTGTGATTATTAAAGGGTTAGTTCACCCAAAAATGAAAATTAGTGAAAAGTGAAAAAAGTGAAAATGAAAAGTGTTTATTACGTTTGAAATATGGATATTTGTCTGACAAAAATGCATGGATTCGCTACAGGAGGCCTTCATTCACCCCCCGGAGCCGTGTGAGGCACATTTTATTACGGATGCGCTCGCTTTATTTAACGTGTTTTGGACTGTTAAACAGAAACACCCACCCACTACAATGATAGAGCTTAGAAGAGCCAGGACAATTTGTAATATAACTCCGACTGGATTTGTCTGAAAGAAGAAAGTCATATACACCTAGGATGGCTTGAGGGTGAGCAAACACACGCACACAGCTGCTCTCGTCTCACTAGGAGGGATTCCCTGGCATTCAGTGTCAGGCTGAAGTATGTGTGTGTGTGTGTGTGTGTGTTTTACCCCAGAGCAGAGCTGTTGCGCGCTGGAGACACGGGTTGAGGTTCCTGTAAGGTTAATGTCACTTCCAGGTCGTTTTATATAGTTATTATCAGGAGTCATTTGAATCAGTTCTCTGATGACACGTGGAGCAAAAACATCCAGACTACTCCACTGAAACAGAGAAACACCAACACACGCATTTAAAAACATGCTGCACTACAACAACTTCACATTTTTAGGGAATTAATTAGACCATTTTTAGACGTTTTTGAAAGAAGGCCCTCCAGCTCGCTAAGGCTGCATTTATTGGATAAAAAATACAGTAAAATGCAGTAATATTCTGATGTATTATTAGAATTTAAAATAACTATTTTCTATTTGAATATATTATAAAATGTAATTTATTCCTGCATCAGTATCACATGATATTTCAGAAATCATTCTAATATGTGACCCTGGACCACAAAAGCAGTCTTAAGTCGCTGGGGTATATTTGTAGCAATAGCCAACAATACATTGTATGGGTCAAAATTATCCATTTTTCTTTTATGCCAATTAAGCAAAGATCATGTTCCATGAGGATATTTTGTAAATTTCCTACCGTAAATATATCAAAACTTAATTTTTGATTAGTAATATGCATTGCTAAGAACTTCATTTG
>NW_015649783.1:3629-6168 GCF_001515625.1 Sinocyclocheilus rhinocerous
CAGTTTTGAGCCTGCCTGTCTGTTTTTCCCCCTCGGGGTGGTTTGAGTTTGTTTTTGTTTCATTTTTTACTAAAATAAAATACCATTTCTCCAGTCCATATGACTCATGCAATGTATTACTTTACCTATGATAATAAAAGTAGATCTGTTGTTGTTATAGTTCATGTAAAAAAGCAATATTAGACTATGGTCTCTGTCTGCAGTACTTGTGCGCCCCCTTCTGCTCTGACTGTGAACTACACGGCTAGTTATTAAAACGGTGGCAATAACGCGATTCAGTGACCAGAGGCAACGAACCAGGAACCAAAACCACTCAAAGCATATAATCATCGTGACGAAGTACACAAATCAAGTACTTGAGTAAAAGTACAGATCTGTATAATAACATATTACTCCAGTAAAAGTACTCAGTTTTCAATTGAGTGAAAGTACAAAAGTACTTGATTTTTTTATGTACTTAAGTAAAAAGTACCGATAGATGATTGTTTATTTTGCAGTTTTATATAGGCTACTTTATCGCGATTGAGTCCTCGCTTCATCTCCCCGCACGCACCGTGACACATACAGCATCAAAACGGACTTTTAAGCTTAAAAAATGACACAAAAGCACCCTAAAATAGTCCATATGACTCATGAAATGTATTACTTTACCTATGATAATAAAAGTAGATCTGTTGTTGTTATAGTTCATGTAAAAAAGCAATAGAAGACTATGGTCCCTGTCTGCAGTACTTGTGCGCCCCCTTCTGCTCTGACTGTGAACTACACGGCTAGTTATTAAAACGGTGGCAATAACACGCGGTTCAGTGACCAGAGGCAACGAACCAGGAACCAAAACCACTCACAGCATATAATCATCGTGACGAAGTACACAAATCAAGTACTTGAGTAAAAGTACAGATCTGTATAATAACATATTACTCCAGTAAAGTACTCAGTTTTCAATTGAGTGAAAGTACAAAAGTACTTGATTTTTTTATGTACTTAAGTAAAAAGTACGGATAGATGATTGTTTATTTTGCAGTTTTATATAGGCTACTTTATCATTTAATTTTATATTAGCATATATTTTTTTATAATCCTACTGCTCAAAATACCTGGGATTTTCCCAAAATAACCAATAAGGAAATAATGAATATAATAAAGAAAATATAATTAGATTTTCATAATGATTTTTTTTCTTCTCAAACCTTGTCTGTGGTGTAAAAACACCCCTGGCCAAATGCCCCCAGAGGGCATCACTTCCCACTTTGATAATTACTATAGTACTATGTTCTCAACATCACATCCTTTCTTTTTCCCCTAGATGTAATCTATCTAGGTGGTTGAATAAAAATATTTGGACTTAATTTTTTTTTAATTACCTCAATTTAGCACCAGCAAGCTCGTTAGCTAGACAGTCAGCATCAGCTAACATTATTGACTTATTTTCAGCATGGTTATGAATAAACATTTATATTTGTCTACTCGGCTAGTTGATCCAGATACATAGTAACTTAGGCTATGTGTGCTGACAAACAATATAAATACAGGCGTCACATAGTGCTAAATGCATAGCATTTTAGTAAAACTGCTAACTTTACAGCAGCGGGGAAGATGAACGTGCATGAGTTATTTTATTTTTTAGTTATTCTTTGGTTAAAAATTATCCAAAATCAATATTTAAACAAGTACATAACCAGCCAGTGTTCAAAACTATTGCCTTACTTTAGCCCGATTCACAACGGTTATCTTATAATAATGTTTTCTAATTTGAGTGGTACGGGTAGGTTTTTGCGGGAAATTCGAGCATGCCGCTGCGTCATTACGTCACTTCTGTAAACATAAAGAAGTTGTCCCGGCTACTAGGCTATCGCATGTGAGGATCCTGCAGGTGGCCGATCGTTTATAGCCTTTTCTCACAGCAGCTAGTATAATGAAATGTCAAAAAATTATTTTGATGGCGGATTGTAATCCAGAAAGGATTATATGAAACACATGTGAATGAAATTAAATTATATTCCAGTTTTAAATGTGCTTCTGATTACAGATAGCCTGGTTTTAATCATGGATCATGTAAGAACATGTACAGACAAACACTCCAGTGACAGTGGTCAAGGCTTTTTGTAAGTAAGCTGAGAGATGCAATTCTTTATCTTCACACAGATTAGATATTTCCTATGAACTACTGTCAAGGACAAAGTGTGCAAGAGAAAATGTTCTTTCAGAAGGATGTTGATAAGCCGACTGTTTAAAGAGGTCAATAATGAATGTCAAATCAGAGTTACAAGTTTATATGTTTTAAAGGACACCTTTGTGAACTTCTGACTTCACACATCAGTGATAATCCACTAAAATAAAGGCTGATTAAAAGACACTGAGACTTCAGAAATGATAAAGAAAAACAAAACTAGTGACAAAAAATATCCTGCAGCATTTTAAACAGATAACATACATTAGGTTTGGGTTCGGTAACATTTTTAAATGTTTTTTTAAATAAGTCCCTTTTGCTCACCATGTCTGCATGTATTTGATTATTTGAAAAAAAAAAAAAAAAAAA
>NW_015649783.1:9342-17137 GCF_001515625.1 Sinocyclocheilus rhinocerous
AACTTTGTAACTTTTAAACAAGTATTACAATGAGTTCAATGTCGTTGTAGGAGTGTTAAATAAAAAATAAAGTTGATTATCTTCATTCAGTTGTTCCATTTCTATAGGTTTGGTAACATAAAAGCTCTTAATTCCAAAGATAATACAAGCTAATCAGTGTATTCAGTAGGTTGCATTAGTGGCATAAGGTATTGTAAGTATACAACAATGTGACAATAAAACAATGCATTTACTTTTTACTTTTGATACTTTAGTACTTTTAAAAGCATGTACTTTCGTACTTTAACTTAAGTAAAAACCTGTCTTTACAACTTTCACTTGTAGTGGAGTAGTATTTGACCAGTAGTATCTGTACTTTCACTCAAGTAATGCAGTTGTGTACTTTGTCCGCCTCTGCTTAAATCTGGTTGAGATGCTGTAGCATGACCTTAAACAGTCCATTCATGCTCAAAAACTCTCCAATGTGGCTGAATGAAAACAATTCTGTAAAGAAGAGTGGGCCAAAATTCCTGTGAAAGACTCATTGCCATTTATCGCAAACGCTTGATTGCAGTTGTTGCTGCAAAGCGTGGCACAACCAGTTATTAGATTTAGGGGGCAATTACTTTTTCATGTAGTGCCAGGCAGGTTTGGACAGCTTTTTTCCCTTAATAAATGAAATCATTATTTCAAAACTGCATTTTGTATTTACTCGGGTTATCTTTGAGTAATGTCAAAATTTGTTTGATGATCTGAATCTTTTAAGTGTAACAAATATGCAAAAAATACAAAATGCAAAAAACATTTTCACAATTTCTCACTGTATATGTGTGTGTGTATAATTCCAAGGCGACGACATATATATATATATATATGTCGTCGCCTTGGAATTATAAGGTTCTATCGGAGTTATTCACATATTCTTATTCTGTGACAACTTATTTACATTATGTGATGTTTCTTTTGTAAGTAAGGTACATTTTGGGCCTTTTTTTTAGAAAACAAAAACGGTTCTATCTACAGATGTCTATGGAATGCAAAAACTATGAAGCTCAATATCTCAAAATTGCTCAGAATGCAGATAGAACCTTATCATTCCAAGGGGGCGATGTAGTAAAATAAACCGATTTAACATTAATATTGAATATTGTAAGCTGTGTACATTTTGGGCCTTTTTTTTAGAAAACAAAAACGGTTCTATCTACAGATGTCTATGGAATGCAAAAACTATGAAGCTCAATATCTCAAAATTGCTCAGAATGCAGATAGAACCTTATCATTCCAAGGGGGCGATGTAGTAAAATAAACCGATTTAACATTAATATTGAATATAGATGACCATATATTGAGTACATTTCCGGGGTTGGTTATAGAGGGCAATTTCAATTGGACACTTATTTCCCACAAGCAAAGAGTCTGCAGATAACCAGAAACACTTCACTTTGAATCATCTTGATTGCCTTATTTAATTTTCTCCAGTAACCTCTGCATATACAACCAGAATCACACAAGGGATTCAGCTGAATTAATCTCAAATGAGTCAAATGAATTATTTCCAGCTCAGAAATGCAGTCTCATTTGATGATTTGCACACAGTAAATCCTTTAAAACGGGTGATGCATGAACTACCACCACTGTGCCTTTGAGCGAAGCAATTTAAAGGTAATTTCTGTGATCATTTCTCATGCTGTACCATGACTTTCTTTCCTCGTTCCTCTTAAAAACAAGTGTTTTAAAGCATCTCAAAGCTTCTCCTGTCTAGGCAACAGACGCATATTATGACCAAGATATGTTAAGCTCCAAACAAGGCTCATTAACAGACAAATTGCAAATATGCAAAATATGAATGCATGTTATTAAAAAAAATATATGGATAGGCTATTTTGTGTTCAATGGTTTAAAAACAACAAGAGACTGAGTATATAATAACAGAATTAAAATTTTTGGTGTTATTTTAGTATCAATGAAATACTGTTTTATTGATTTTTTTTGTATTATTTAGATTTCATTTAAATATTTAGTTTTCACTTTAGTGGAATTAATTTATTAGTTTTTTTTATTTTTATTTCAGTTAAGTTTTTTTTTTTTTACACATATAAATATATATATTTTTTCTGTCTATATAGTTTTTATTATTATTTTATTATTTTTAATTTCAGTTTTAATTATGTGAGTACATTAAGTTAATCTAGAATGAGAGATGTTATCTTGGGAACTAGCTGAATTAAAATAAGTTTAATTTGTTTTATTTTGTTTCAATTAACTTTTACTCTATTTAAAAAAAAAATGTTTTATGGTTTTAGTTATTGTTAACTATAATAACCCTGAGTTGCACTGAATAAGCAAGTGTTTGGTAAATAAATACTAATGTTTTTCCCAAAAAAGGGTCTGAAGGCTGGTTCCCTTCACTTTCCTGGAACGGTGTCCACTTATCAGGGTGAAAGTGCTGTTGTGAGAGAAGTGGAGCCTGAAAACTACAATTACAGTAACGAAACGGCCTGGCGAGAGAACGTAGACAAAGTGATGAAATCTTGGTTCGGGGAGCAGGACCTGGACTTCGTGTCCATGTACTTCGGTGAGCCTGACAGCACGGGACACAAGTACGGGCCGGACTCCCCCCAGCGCAGGGCGATGGTCCGACAGGTGGACCGTACGGTTGGTTACCTGCGGAGCACGGCCGAGAAAAACGGCCTGAGCGAGCGGCTCAACATCATCATCACGGCCGATCACGGCATGAGCACCGTCTACCGCAACGGGCTGGTGGACGAGATCGTCCTGTCCAAGATCCCCGGCTTCTCTTTCAGAGATCTGGACTTTCATATCGTGGACTTCGGACCGGTGGGACTCCTGCTGCCTAAAGAAGGATGACTTGATAAAGTGTTCAGCGCCCTGAAAGGCGCTCACCCGCATCTACATGTCTATAAGAAAGAGGAGATTCCCGCTCGCCTGCATTACTCTCATAATGACCGCATATTACCCATCATCCTCTGGGCCGATCCAGGATACGTCATCAATGGGGTGAGCTTTTCATTTACAGCTTAATGCAAGTTTTCATCATGTTCATCAAGAAATTAACAAGCATTAATTAATTAAACATTATTTAATTAAACATAAGCAAACAAGCAAGCAGACAGACAGACAAACAAACAAGTAAATAACTAAATTTGCATTTCAGTAATGAGAATTAGGGGTTAAATGTTGTAAATTGCCTTGAAAATAATAGATAAAAAGTTACAAAATGAATTCTAAATAAAAAATATAAAATGAATGAATGAAATTGCTGTACAGTAATGAGAATTTGTGGTACTAAATCACCATGAAAATAGTGAAAATAAAATACAAAATTTATTATAAATAAATATTTTGCATTACTGTAATGGGAATTTGGGGGTAATTGTGCTAAATCATCATGAAAATAATAATAATTCTATTAATGACATATTAATCTGATATTTGAGTAGTACATATCTTTTTGGGTGAATCTCAGTAAAACTGTCAGAAATCATCCTAACAATCAAAATAAATAAAGAAGTTATATTTGCCTAAATAAAACTTAGTCTACTTAGAACCACTGAGAGATTTTACACTGTATTTTTTTTTTTAATTTACACTGTAATATTTTAATGATATTACATTGGCATACAATTCTGTAATGCCAATAAATATTTATAATTTTATTGGCTAACTAATAGTCTTAAAATAGGCTTCCTTTTCTTTACATATACATATACTGTATATATATATATATATATGGACATGCTTTGGTGAAAAGCCTTTCTGTTGTAACTTATATCCATAAAAATGCAAAAAGTTTGCTCCTTGAGGATGAAAACATTAATTATTTAAATCTAATCACAAGCATTCAAACCAAACTAAATCAATTGGTTGAAATCTATGATGTAAAAAGTTTTTTTTGCCCTTGACTCATCTTTACACTGCTGGCAATCAATCGATCAATACTCTGTTCCCACGATGACCCAAGAGGTCAGGTCAAGCGCATGGACGCTTCGGGCTCCTGTTGACCTTTGACCTACAGATGTCAGAGGTCAGTTTTACAAGTGTGGCATACTAACAAGCGTTTATGAACACTGCTGCTGCAAACCATGAGAAAATCACACAAAGTCAGACACCTTGGCATCCCAAACGTTTCATTAACCACAGCATGAACCTAGAGCCAAATCAAACTTATACTTTAGTTGAAAGATTCAGCAGCTGCTTTTATTGACCATCTCTATCTGGGGGCTTCACAGGTTAACTGCACCCACAAGCCACGTGTTGCCATGACAACGCCAGACCATAACCATAAGACCAATCAGCTGATCTGCATCGCCCTCTGCTGTTTCAAATAGCAATCCACCATACTACTCTGTGTCTGTAGTATACTGCACGCAATGAGCAAATATGCATGAAATAACGATGATCTTCTGCTTTAGTCAAAATGTTCAGTATCCAGCAGAACATTTCCAGTGTTATGTTTGAACCAGATGTTTTGTAAATAACTGAACTTATTTTTCTTTTCTCATTAGATGACTGAACTCTGAAAAGTTAGTCGTCTTTCAATAAATTTGACTAAAAATGCTCATATTTATTTCCAAGCAAATAACTCAATGCCACTTGCTGAATTAAATACGTACTAAATAATATTTGTCATGTGACAAATATTCTTCCATTTAAAATTTAGTTTAGCATGCTGGCTTACATTCTATTTTTAAACTAGGCAGTATGCATATAATAGTCATTAATACAGCATTTCATTTCAAACATAAAATTATCACTGTAAAGCAGTGTTTATTTTATTTTTTATTATCATTGAGATACTATTATAGTTTTTATTAGTATTTTGAATCAGTTTTTCATTTTATATTTTCCTTTTAATTTCATTTTATATTTTCCTTTTAATTTCATTTTAATTTTAGTTAACATTTTAGTACTTTTGCTGTGATTTTTGTTGTTATTTTTAATCATTTTTGTTTATTTTATGTCTATAGTTTTTTTATAATTTTTTTTTATTTTAGTTTTAGTTTTAGTACATCAAGTTAAACTACATTAAAATTAGACATTTTGCTTTGGCAACAAGCTGAAATATTTAATTGGATTTCCATTCACATTAATTTTATTTCAAGTAACAGAAATGTTTTTTTTAATGGTTTTAATTTTAGTTTCAGTTTTAGTTTAGTGTAATAACCCTGCTGTAAAAGTGTATATTTTGGGTGCTGATGGTTTCAATAAATATGCATTTGTTCATGTGCCTTTATACTCTGTTTTCCTGCAGTATTTCCCAGTGCAGTTTCATAAGGGGGAGCATGGCTATGATAACCAGGCTCTGGACATGAAGCCGTTCTTCAGGGCCATGGGGCCGGATTTCCAAAAGAATCTGGAGGTGGGGCCGTTTGAAACGGTCAACATTTACCCGCTGATGTGCCACCTGCTGAAAATCACACCTGAACCCAACGACGGACACCTGAACGCCACACGACACATGCTGACCTCCTCCATACAGACAGAGAGTGAGAACATCTGTTCATACACATCTGTCTGTCTATCTATCTATCTATCTATCTATCTATCTATCTATCTATCTATCTATCTATCTATCTATCTATCTATCTATCTATCTATCTATCTATCTATCTATCTATCTATCTATCTATCTATCTATCTATCTATCTATCTATCTATCTATCTATCTATCTATCTATCTATCTATCTATCTATCTATCTATCTATCTATCTATCTATCTATCTATCTATCTATCTATCTATCTATCTATCTATCTATCTATCTATCTATCTATCTATCTATCTATCTATCTATCTATCTATCTATCTATCTATCTATCTATCTATCTATCTATCTATCTATCTATCTATCTATCTATCTATCTATCTATCTATCTATCTATCTATCTATCTATCTATCTATCTATCTATCTATCTATCTATCTATCTATCTATCTATCTATCTATCTATCTATCTATCTATCTATCTATCTATCTATCTATCTATCTATCTATCTATCTATCTATCTATCTATCTATCTATCTATCTATCTATCTATCTATCTATCTATCTATCTATCTATCTATCTATCTATCTATCTATCTATCTATCTATCTATCTATCTATCTATCTATCTATCTATCTATCTATCTATCTATCTATCTATCTATCTATCTATCTATCTATCTATCTATCTATCTATCTATCTATCTATCTATCTATCTATCTATCTATCTATCTATCTATCTATCTATCTATCTATCTATCTATCTATCTATCTATCTGTCTGTCTGTCTATCTATCTATCTGTCTGACTGTCTGTCTGTCTGTCTGTCTAATGAATATTTCTTGTGTTTCAGATGAAGGCTCGTCTGGTGATGATATTCTCAGCAGTGTTTTCATTGGTCTGGGATCTGTGGCTGGTTTTCTGTTCATTGTCTTTGTTGTTCTCTTAAGCCGTGGTATTCACAAACGCAGGGGGAACAAAAGCAGGTAGGGATGTAACGATGGACACCTTTTCATTTAGAGTTTGTCTTAAATCTCATTTTGTTAAAAAAAGGTGAGAAAATCATATTGTGAAACCAGTATTATGAATTGTATCGCATCATTAGTTGAGTGAATCATACATCCATAAAATCATGTTTATTATACTGCCGCAGCTTTATTTAGCTCATTCTGCTCAAAAGAGACTAAATAAAAGTTTTTTTTTTTGTTTGTTTTTTTTTTTTTTTACAATTATTATTAAAGAGATAAAGAAATAAAAATTCCTAACATTCATTACATCATTACTAACCTAATTTTGCCTTTACAGACAAGATCTTGAATGTTGCACTGAATGATCTGGATGTGTTTTGTTTTCTTGGTTTACTGTACAGTTCCACAGACGAGGGGAAGATTGACAAGTGTCACGCTGAAACAAAACAAACAGCATTTTAGAACGAGGAATCCAGAGGAAGACACACACACCAACATTTTGTAGTACAAACAATATTATTGCTGCTGTCTGTTAATTTATCAAAATCACTTGTTTCAATGTCATTTTATATTAAATAAAATTAGTATTTTGTCATTTGAAGTATTTTTGACTAAGGAAAAGGAAGCTTGGGGTTTGCCTTATTCAGTCATTGACTGTATTATTGCTATCATTACACTATTTTTATAACATTTTAATTTGTCTCTCATTTTCACTGTTACTTTATTTTACATTGTTTTAACATTTTCATCTTTACTGACCTCAGATTTTTTTTATTGATTTATTACAATATACAATGGGGGAAATATTTATTTGATCCCCTGCTGATTTTGTAAGTTTGCCCACTTACAAAGCAATGAAGGGTCTGTAATTTTTATGGTTGGTTTATTTTAACAGATAGAGACAGAATATCAACCAAAAAAATCTAGAAAAAACACATTATATAAAGGTTAGAGATTGATTTGCATTTCAGTGAGTGGAATAAGTATTTGATCCCCCTACCAACCAGCAAGAATTCTGGCTCCCACAGATTGGTTATGTGCCCATGTGGAACACAGTTTAGTCCTGCCCTGTATCTTCCATTCCAACCTCTCCCACCACAATGGGCAAGACCAAAGAGCTGTCAAAGGATGTCCGAGACAAGATTGTATATCTGCACAAGGCTTGAATGGGCTACAAGACCATCAGCAAGAAGCTTGGTGAGAAGGAGACAACTGTTGGTGCGATTATTCGGAAATGGAAGAAATACAAAACAACCATCAATCGGCCTCGGTCTGGAGCTCCGTGCAAGATCTCGCCTCATGGGGTAAGGATGATCATGAGAAAGGTGAGGGATCAGCCCC
>NW_015649783.1:18083-19102 GCF_001515625.1 Sinocyclocheilus rhinocerous
GGGGAAACATTATGCTTTGGGGCTGTTTTTCTGCTAAGGGTACAAGACAACTTCACCGCATTGAGGGGCAAATGGACGGGGCCATGTACTGTAAAATCTTGGACGAGAACCTCCTTCCCTCAGCCAGAACACTGAAGATGACCTTTATATAATGTGTTTTTTTCCTGGATTTTGTGGTTAGTATTCTGACTCTATACGTTAAAATAATCCTACCATAAAAATTACAGACCCTTCATTTCTTTGTAAGTGGGCAAACTTACAAAATCAGCAGGGGACCAAATAAATATTTTCCCCACTGTGTATATAAAAAGATAACCCAAGTAAATACAAAACGCAGTTTTGATATAATGATTTCAGGGATTAAAGTATCGTCGCTACGACAGATTTCCGTCAGTTCATAAAGACAGTCGCTTGCTTCATTCCTGAATGATTCAGCCGTTCGAACGAGTCAATTGAATGAATGATTCAAACAAACACAAAATGAAAGTAAAGCGGCAGCCCCTAAAATAAAATCCAAGCCTGGTCCTCTCTCCTCTTTCACTGTCGTAACTCCTCCTTTTATCCTTCCGGAGCTCCTCCGTGGGACTCGAGACCGGTGAGTGGTGCAGGTGTCGCTCATTATCAATTACTCCACCGGCCTCACTCCGTTCCCACGGCTCTCGGCCCCGCCCCCACTCGTCACAATGTAATCCTTCCGGAGCTCCTCCGTGGGACTCGAGACCGGTGAGTGGTGCAGGTGTCGCTCATTATCAATTACTCCACCGGCCTCACTCCGTTCCCACGGCTCTCGCCCCCGCCCCCACTCGTCACAATGTAATAATAGATAAATGAAATGTGCACTGTTTTTATTTTTATTTTTTTGCATGATTCCCAATTATTTATATTCATGATTTCTAGTATTTGTACAGGCTTTACATTTTTATTTCAGTGTTGTAATTAGCAATTCATTAAATTTTGTTACGTGACAGAGTTAATTAAAGTTTCTTAAGGGTCAAGATCATGTTATCTGCATCTCCTGC
>NW_015649783.1:20087-38192 GCF_001515625.1 Sinocyclocheilus rhinocerous
TATTTGTACAGGCTTTACATTTTTATTTCAGTGTTGTAATTAGCAATTCATTAAATTTTGTTACGTGACAGAGTTAATTAAAGTTTCTTAAGGGTCAAGATCATGTTATCTGCATCTCCTGCACTCCATCAAGCCACTGACATAATAGCTGTCATCACTCAAATTAATGCACGACTCAGATTAACTGTAAAACATGTCTGTTTATGAAGTAATTATTTCATCACGAATAAAATTTTCAACGAGTAACCTGGCTGTGTCTATAGTGTTATAGATGATGACTACACAACATTATAATACAGGATCCCATATGTGTATTCTTCCACAGTATGGCTTTAAGCCCGTGTTTTCCCTAGGCAGAGTCCCCTCTGCTGTCTCTGCAAAGGTGTGGCCACCCTAACTGGGTCTGAGCAACCCCAGAGACTTTCATCTGCAGTACGGACGGCCCTACAGGGTTAGTCCATATGTGTAAATTCCACTTAAAACCTTAGAAGGGGCAGCATCCATGGCGCTTTGGTAGGGATTCCCAATTTGTCGGTCTCCGATGTGATGTCGAAAGTGACCGACTGAAAGGGAACTTTTTGGTTACTTGTGTAACCCTCGTTCCCTGAAGGAGGAAACGGAGACATCACGTCCCATCGCCACAGTTGCTGTACCACCACTGAGCGGCCAGGTCACTGGCTCGTCTCCTCAGCGAAAATCTGAATATGCATTGCACCTGTTGCCTATTTAATCTCACGCTGCGAGGCGTGGCAGTCAGATGTAAATATCACATGCCAATATGCATTGGCTCATTTAGTTTACACTCTAAGTAAATAGGTCTCTCTAGCGAGATTCCCAAATCGTCGGTCACCGACGCGACATCTCTGTTCCCTCCAGGGAACCAGAGTTACACAAGTAACTGAGATGATCTGTGATATATTGGATTAAAGCATATGGTAAATGAAAGCATTTAAATGTAATGTAAAAGGAAAAAATAAAAGCTTGAGTTATTCACTGGTGAACAGCGTGGATCATCTGACAGGAAAGAGAAGCTTGAGGAATAAGGTGACTAAACGTGCCACTTCCCGGGGACATGTTCAGCACAGGATTTCTAAATTGCCTAAAATGGCTGTATGACATCAAAGTACCGCGAGAGCTATAGAGCAGACGGCTCCATTCTTTCGAATTGAATGTCATAAAGTGATATATTAAAATGACTAATTTACTAATTTAAATCCTTTATCTTAAATGTTCTCATGTGAATTGCCTTTCAAAAGTTCTGATGTTCTATGTTTGTTCTGAGAATAGACATGACTTTCTTTTCCCTCCCTGTTTTCCTCCCCAAATTGTAACATTCTAGAAAAACACTCAAGGCAGCATTCTATGCATGTGTCATGTGTATTTAGAGCCTGTCAATCAACATTAGACTACAGCGCCACCCTCAGGCGGAATTACGCAGGAACACTAAACCTCTGCCAACAGTGTGACTCTATGCGTTCATCAATTAGAATATGAAGCTTACAAACTTTTTATCACAAATTGCACTAAGACCCCGAATCTGCCCTTTTCACATTTGCAATGAGGAGCCACTAATTCTCCGAAAGACATAACCAGCAATAAAACAAACAAAAATACATTCCCAAGGTTATTATAACATATGTCAGGGTGTAACACTACAGTCTGTAGCTTCTCAACCTCATTATACATTACATGACCAGAGAGAAGTTAGGGTGAAATATTTGATCAGTTTTTCAAATTAAAAATAACATATATACAATAAAGATAAAAAACACAAAAAAAATAGCAAAGCATTTGTCCAGCAATGGGAGAAATCAACCTTTTCGTGGTTTCAAATAATTTGAACCAACAATTTTGCAAAATGATTCACTGGTTCAAAGTGCTTGAAAAATCACACGCTGGTGATGTCTGCAGGTCAAAACTACGGTGGCTGAGAAGTGCAAAACAAATCACAATTCTGAAAACAAAATAACAAATTACAAACGCAAATGCAAATCTAAAAAACAAAATAACAATTCAGAAAACACAACAACAATTCAGAAAAACCATCTCCGAACTTTCTACCACGACTCTGCTGTTCTTCGGCTGGTTCTTCCTGTATACGTTGATTGACAGATGTCTCGTCCAGTCAGCGGTGAGTAATCCCAAACCAATGGCGCTGTCTCAAACTATACCTACCTCTTCCGGTTTGTCTGATTTGTCTTTGTGTTTTCTGACTTGTTAATTTGTTTTCGGATTTGTCGTTGTGTTTTCTGACTTGTTATAATGTTTTCTGAATTGTTGTTGCGCTTTCTGAATTGTTATTTTGTTTTTTAGACTTGCATTTGCGTTTGTAATTTGTTATTTTGTTTTCAGAATTGTGATTTGTTTTGCACTTCTCGGTCACCGTACAAAACTGCCAAACCAAAAAAAAAAATAATAATAATAACAATAATAAAAAAAAACTCTAAACATAAAAAAAATGTTTCCAACCCATTTCAAATGTTTTAATGAAAGTATAACAAATAGCCAAAGACCATCATTAATGAATATCATTAAATATGAGTGTCTGTATGTGTTCTTTTATTAATTTGCAAGGTTAGTTTTGATTATTTTATGGAGGGCTTGTCTAAACAGGCCAATAAGAGACTATTAACAACTAGGCCTACTCTTCCTTTTAATTACACAAATGCCTCATTAATGTCCCCATTAAATCAAAATGGAAGTGTTTGGCTTTTAGTATGAATATGTTAGCCATAAGTTTGTCTATAAGCTAGGATGCTCCAAAACAATGACAAATTTTGCATTTAGAAGATATAAGCATTCAAAACTCACCCTGGACTTCAGCTTCTCATCAAACTTTCTGTCCAATGAAATGCTCTCTAGAATCCGAAGTGTCCCGCCCCCTACACTATAAATAGACGCTAAGGCTGCTACTGAAATCGGTCACTTGTTCTCAGAATTTGTATTTTCTGTATGGTGAATGGCACGTAGTGCACTATATACGGGAAGGAGAATGATTCAAACAGTGGCAATATGCTTTCCGTTGGGTGATTTGAGTCGAATGAAATCTGGTATCCTAACAGTTAAGGCGGTCACACACCGGACGAGAAGTGCAGGGCAGTTCGAATTTTACGTGGAGCGACGAAAGCGGCACACGGCTGGGCTTCTCATCCGGTGTGTGACCTTCTTAGCCTGCCCTGGACCAGGTTAGTTTCCCAGCGTAAGTTGCCACAGTGACTGAGCTTGATCTATGTTAAATGTGCTTTATGGAACCAAATGATTTGACAACGAGTCAGACTAACTGAAATAAGCCTGGCTTATTTGGTAAACTTGTTTTATGAAACAGGCCTCTGTCCCAACCAGTGATATAAACAAAACGCTATTTGCTATTTTAAAAGGGGCACGGGGCTGTTCGATATGTCCTGCCCTGTCTTCCTGTTTCAGTTGAAATTACATCAACACATAGAATAACGCTATGCGTTTCAAGCCACTTCAGTGGACCTTTAAAAACTTCCTGTAAATTTATAAAACTGATCCGAGATCAAGTAAAAACCATGGACACTGGTTTAAATAGTTTGATGCTGGGGGTAAATAATTAAGGAACATTTCACATTGATATAGCTTGTTTAGTAGTACTGTGCATTATACAGCTGCAACGATTCAGCAAATTAAATATAAGATGTTTAAACATAAATAAATGGTCAAATAAAAATATTTGACTTAATATTAAATGACAATATAAATTAAAATGCACCAATTTAAGGGTACATTACTACAATGTGCTTCATACTGGACATGATCTCATGAGCAAACATAGCTATTATATGTAAGAAAATTAATTAAAAATATGTTCAAAGGCATCACATTTATAAAACACTAACGTCATTTGACATTATAACAATTTCTTTCAGTTTTGTGTGTAATCCTGTCTGTATTGGTATACTGGTAACTTATTTAGAGGGATTTTATCAGGATTATATACCTGGCCTGAACTGTAAAATGCTAGAGATAGTGCACCCAAAAATCTATCTATCTATCTATCTATCTATTGATCCATACAGATAGATACAAATGAAACCAAATTGTCAAACAAAACAAAGAAACAAATATGATCATTACTAACCTGATTCTGCTTTTACAGACCAGATCTGGTTGCACTGAATGATTTGGATGCGTTTTGTATTCTTGGTTTACTGTAGACGAGGGGACGATTGACAAGTGTCACTCTAAAACAAAACAAACAGCATTTTAGGTCCAGGAATCCAGAAAAGGACTCACACATAAACATCATTCCAACAGATGTGATCTATTGCAATGCAAAGAAAAACATGCACAAGGCTCATTAGATGACATAGCTTGGATATGTTCAGTGTTGTAGCTTCTGATGTGTTTAAACTGAGTTTAGAATTTCATCAGAAACTTTCAGAACAGACCTATATTTAAACATTTATAATTTACATCAACATATTTTAGTTTGTTTACATTTTTCCATATATTCCAGGGGTTAAAGCAAAAAAAAAAATCAGATTGAAAACTTTTCCTCGGCAAACCACATTCCACAGCCATAAAGCCTTTTTTTTATTATTCTCGTAATTAGGAGCGCTTGTCCTCATAATTTAAAAATAAATTAGGAGCACCTTCTGATCAATAATAAAAAATTTCTGATCAAAAATTAGCTTTTCCAATGCAAGCTGATATTTGACTCAAAGTGATTTACAGGGGCATTTTCTTTTTACCTTTGTAAATGCATTTTTCTAATTGTATTAAAGGGGTCATATGATGCGATTTCAAGTTTTCCTTTCTCTTTGGAGTGTTACAAGCTGATTGTGCTTAGATAAGATCCCTGAAGTTGCAAAGACTAAAGTCTCAAAACCAAAGAGATATTCTTTATCAAAGTTAAGACTCTGCCACGCCCCCCTAAAACGGCTCGTTCTAACACACCCCACATATCTACTTCTGTTACACCAAATACACAAAATAATGATCTTTAAAAAAGCATCATATGACCCCTTTAACCGTGGCTTGTGTACTGCAAACACATACCAGCTTCATCACTGTGTCTGTCTCACGACTGTTTCCCTTTCGGGCTCTGTCTTTACATTTATTTTGAAAGCTAAAGCTCGCGATTATGGTAAGGGGCGTTACATTTCCGACGAGTGCTTGCGGTGTTTGGCCAATCACAATGCACTGGGTCAGTTGGCCAATCAGAGCAGACTGCGCTTGTCGGAAGGAGGGACTTTGTAGAAAACGAAGCGTTTGAGAGAGGCGGGGCATAGAGGACCTACAATAATGTACAGTATTTGAAAAAGAATGTGTTTTTTGAACATTAAAGCATGTCAACATATTCTGTTACACCAAATACACAAAATAATGATCTTTAAAAAAGCATCATATGACCCCTTTAAATGTATGCAGTGTTTCCTCTAGGATTTTTTCCAGCTGTGCTTCTTTCCAGCAAATTAAAATCTGTTTTCATTTTTTTAACAAATAGCCTGTACTATACAACAGGAGCCTTATTCAAATAATTTGATACATAAAATATAAAATAAATTGAAGTTAAAAAACAAACACTTCATACTACAATATAATATTAATTGCATGTCAAATATAACAGAAAAACATAATATCACAATATAATGTTAATAATAATATTAAAAGTCACATACAGTACAACTGAATGTTATACTTATATTAATAACTAAATATATCCGAATAAAAGATTTACAATAACAACTAATACAATTAACAATTTAAATAAACATATGTTGTTTTTATGTTTTGGTTTATGTTAATGTCTTGTTTTTGAGTAAAAAGAGTGAAAATTCTGTACTAAAGTGAATAACACACATTTAAATTGGCCTATAATTCAGCACAGATGTCTTTTACTTATGTTTGTAAATCGAACTCATTTATGTTTGTGCAAAATAATACAATTACAACAAAGTCAGATAATTATATACAGAGGCGGACAGTAACAAAGTACATTTACTTGAGTATTGTACTTAAGGACACTTTTTGAGTATCTGTACTTTACTTGAGTATTATTTTTTCTGGGAACTTATGACTTTAACTTCACTACATTTGAAAGACAAATATTGTACTTTTCACTCCACTACATTTCTATCAAGGTCCTCGAAGTAGAAAGTCGTTACTATGTAGCAGCTTTGAAAGTCAGTGGGTGATTGTTTTCTTCTCTAAAATGTGACTTTCTTTTTTTCAGACAGTTTATCAGTAATCACTCTTGGGGCTACATGAAGTGATTTCCCAGCATTTTTTGAACACTGACCAGTTCCAAATGTGATATTTATTTACAATTTAATAATAAAAAGTTAATATTGTTTTAACATTTTTGTTTTGATGTCAAATAAGTCTTGCTGTTTTGCTTTTTTGTTAAAGCAGTGTTTCTGTTGTAAAATTATACAGCTACTGTTGTGTTGCTGGGTTTTAAAGCAGGTTTGAATTTTTATTTTTTTTATTATTATCACTTTGTATTTACAGGATTTCACTGTCCATTCTGTTCAAATGTGGATGAATGGCTACACATAGATGTGTGCACACACTGTCAGAACTGTGTGAGATCACTACCATCCTGCTTTTGTGGGGGTGGGTAGGGGTGTTAAATAATTATTTGTATTTTTTTCCCCCTAGGGTTTTTAACATTCTAATAATGTATTCTAAGTTGCTTCAGAGGTATTGTAAGTATTACAAACAACAATAATAAAACAGTGCATTGGCATAAAAAGGGAAATTTACTTTTGGTACTTAAGTACTTTTAAAAGCAAGTACTTCTGTACTTTTACTTAAGTAAAAATCTGTCTTTACAACTTTTACTTGTAATGGAGTAATGTTTGACCAGCAGTATCTGTACTTTCACTCAAGTAATGGAGTTGAGTACTTTGTCCGCCTCTGATTATATATCATTTCACATCAATACGCTGTCCACCAAAAACTCACGTTCTTATCAAATGTGTGACGTCACGTGGACGGTGTCCTCCGAGGGCCATTGCGCGTGCTGCGCGTTTGCGTATCCGCCCCCTTCTGCCCTGCTCAGCGCTCTCTCTCTCGAGCACACACGCACGTTCAGTTCACGGAGAGTGAGATGAGAATGAGATGAGAACAGTCATGGAGGAGCTGAGCGCGGTGGGAGAGCAGGTCTTTGATGCCGAGTGTATCCTCAACAAACGCCTGAGGAAGGTAACAAACACGCACACAAACACACACACGCGTGAATTCGAATGCGTGCGCGATCCTCAACGCGTGTTTGATTTCCACAGGGCAAACTGGAGTATCTGGTCAAGTGGAGAGGATGGTCGTCCAAGTAAGTGAGAACTGATACATATACTGCTTTTATTATGTATGTAAGCGTGTATAAATGTAGACCATATAGGCGATATATATGCGCATCGTATAGACTGGTAGTTCGCCAATGCAACGCTTTTTGCCAGTAAACATCCTTGAATGTGAATCTCGAGGAAGGGAGAGCGAGAGAAACAATGAAAACAACAACAACAGCGTGTTGCGCGTGTTTAATTTCGCGTCCACGCGTGAATTCGTGCACTGCTCTCCACTTGATTTTTCTGCGTTTCTCTTTGTCTTCCAAATTACGTTTGCTGTGTCTTTTCATCAAGTTGTTTTTGTTTTTATGTTTTGTTCGACTGTCCAATCGCAATTGGTGAAGTAAAATCGACAGAAACAAACGTAAAGTATATGAGGAAAACATTTTAGTGTTGTTATTAATATGTTTTTAGTTATTATTTTCGGTGATAAACATCATCTATTGAGTTCAGGAATTGCCTAATGCTGGGTCAGTATCATTGCATCAGTTTTAGAACGCTTTTTGTTACTTTGTAACAGTTTGTTCTTTTGTAAAGCAAGCCGTTTGTAGAATTCGCAGCGCGTGGTTTGTTTCTACTTTTTTTTTTTTTTCATTAAAAACTCCAGCTGCCCCCCAACCCCCCTTAATGCCCCACTCTTGCTCTCTGTTACATTGTCGCCCCCCTTTTATCTCCCAGATACGATGTCCAGGCTTTGAGAGACCCGTTCTATAGTCCGGTTAGATGTATTAAAAAAAATTAAATTAACATAGTTTCGTGCCCTGTGTCATTTACATTTCACCAGGTTAAAATAATATCTCAAGCTTTATGCTCGATTTATTTGTAACACATTAACCTCAAAACCTTTTCAGCTTTCTCTTTCTGCAAATTGTTGCCTAATGCTGGGTCAGTATCATTGCATCAGTTTTAGAACGCTTTTTGTTACTTTGTAACAGTTTGTTCTTTTGTAAAGCAAGCCGTTTGTAGAATTCGCAGCGCGTGGTTTGTTTCTACTTTTTTTTTTTTTTCATTAAAAACTCCAGCTGCCCCCCAACCCCCCTTAATGCCCCACTCTTGCTCTCTGTTACATTGTCGCCCCCCTTTTGCCCCGTCTATGGGCACTTGAGCTGTCAATCACACGAGCCACACCTCCCGCGCGCTTCCATCTGCTTCATTGATTATTTATCTCATCTATTTTTTATTGATATTATTACTTGTTCAACCAAAATCAGAAACTGACCAGAACTCAGGGTATTATGTCTAGAATGCTCTAGATATTTAAATTGAGGGACGAGAGGCGATGTCTTGTTGAACATTTGGTATATTTCATAATAGCCTGTAAAACATTTAGTACATTTTTGTTTCCGTAATGCACATTTTAAATATTGTGAATGGATGTAAGTGAGGTTCTTAACACATTTTCCTGGTCTGTTGTGATTGATGTATCCATCACACGGTAAAGAAAATGAATAAATAAATGTCATTTCGACTTTTTGTCTTGCAATTCAGAAAGAAAAATGTGAGATATAAACTCGCAGTTCTTGGGAAGAGAGTCCAAATTATGACATAACTTGCAGTTGTGAGGAAAAGTCTGAATTGTGACATAAAAAGTCACAATGACCTTTTTTATATATATTTTTTTCATCTTGTGGCGGAAGCAAAAATAAAACAAAATTGTGAGATAGAAACTTAGATTTCCAAGAAAAAAAGTCAAAAATACCGAATGTAAACTTAAAAAAGAAAGTCACAATTGTGAGAAATAAAGTCCAAATTCTGAGTTTATATCTTGATATCCTGACTTTTTCTTAAAGTAAGAATTGTGAGATAAAAAGTCTCAATTACCTTTTTTCTATTTATTTATTTTTTCTATTTTTTTATCCTCTAGCTGAAACAAAAAAAACAGATTTGCGATATGTAAACTCCGAAATCCTAGAAAAAAAGTTGCAATTACCTTTTTTATTTATCACATGGTGGAAACAGGCTTCCATATTAATGAATCCATGCACATTTTTCAAAAATGTCTATCTTCATAATTTTACATCAAAATGTAATAACTTCACCTGCAAGCCATGTCCTGCATTATTTTCCTGCTGGAAGTAGCAGTAGTAGTTATGGAAGTAAAATGAATGGCGTTTCATGTTGATTTTGAGTAATGCTAGGTTAAGGGCATCTGTTTTGATAGATCACTACTTTTTTGTGTGTTAAATGAAATCCAGACGGCCCAGACTCTTTGAAGTGCCCTTTTAAGTAAACTGTCATCTTATCTATTTTTTCTCTGCTATATAACGCCAACCAGGCTGCGCCTGAAGTCCAATTCAACTCCACATCCCTTCTTTTTACATTTACAGTAGTAGATGCAAAATTGCTATCCAAACGATATTCAAGGGGTGGCTTGAATAGCTTGAAAATAGCTTGTTTTGCATGCTTGGTTATGCTGATTTAGTCTAAGCAGCATCTTGTGGTGTGACATGCTGTATTTTCAACTATTATACATGCCATTTTATATGTGCATATGTTTCATATTATTTGCAAGAATATATGAATTATATGTACTTTAAAAACTTACAACTTGTCACATTTGAAAGAAATAAGAGTTATAGACTTTCCCTTGTACATAGCCATCTTTTTGATGCTAAATTCAAAACTTCATGAGCAAGTTATTTGTCATCTACTCACATGCTAAAGAAGCTAGTGTCTGTGTTTCAGGCATAACAGTTGGGAACCTCAGGAAAACCTTCTTGACCCGAGACTATTGGCTGCGTTTAACAAGAGGTAAGAGATTTCTCTCATTGGACGAGCAGGCCTGTGTGTGAGAGCAACGCCCCCTTCCCCATGTGCAAACAATATGGGCTGCAACGCTTGGGAGAGCGTAAATGGGTCTCCATTCACAGAGCCATTCAGGGGCTGCAGACGTGTCCAGGCTCACGAGTTCCTCTGCAGCCTGACTGAAAATCAAACATCGTTAACATTTTCAACGGGAACTAGTTTTAGAGTTTTCTGTCAGCGTTTCACATTTGGTTTCACAGTTTATGAAGGATGGGTGTGAAAATGAGACTTGGATCACTTGAGAAACTAAATTTTTACATTTTTGTTATTTGGTAGTATTTTCTAAATATGACTCTGAATCCATCCTTCAGTGTAAGTACATGGGAATTTTTCTCCTGTTTTATTGTTTGCCAAAGAAATATTTATTTGAGATGCAAATTGTATGGTGTAACGATATGACAGCACCCAAAATACTATCAAACACTCCAGCGCAGATCCATTCTTTGCGAAAGATGGATAAAAAGGCGCACAGGAAACAAAAAACCCGAAAATTGATATACAACCCGCCAAATCACAGAGATGCCAATTCGCACAGGACTAATATTATCACAGGACCTCGTTGTTCTGCGAAATATGGTAGGTCATTTGCGGGGGAATTTTTACTTTACAAATTACAGACATGGCCGATTCGCATGGGGATTAAGACAACAGACAACCTCCGCAATTATTACAAATGACTGGAGGACACCAGGTAATACTAATCCCGTGCGAATAGGGCTGTTTGCCAAAGAAATATTTATTTGAGAAATCATTAATGTCTGGAGTACAAATGATGCTTTTCGTAGGAAACACCACTTTTTGCTAACACATCTGCCAAAAACAAAAGCCCTATTCACACGGGATTATCATTATCTGGGTACCTTGTGTGATTTTGAAATGACCCCCCCCCAAACCAGCTTTCTCTTTCTGCAAATTGTATGGTGTAGCGATATGATGACAGCACCAAACACTTCAACGCAGCTCCATTCTTCGCGGAAGATGGATAAAAAGGCGCACAGCAAACAAAAACCTCGAAAAATGATATGCGACCCGCCAAATGCTGGCCGAATCACAGAGATGCCGATTCGCACGGGACTAATATTATCACAGGACCTCGTTGTTCTGCGAAATATGGTAGGTCATTTGCGGGGGAATTTTTACTTTACAAATTACAGACATGGCCGATTCGCATGGGGATTAAGACAACAGACAACCTCCGCAATTATTACAAATGACTGGAGGACACCAGGTAATACTAATCCCGTGCGAATAGGGCTAAAGAAAGTGGTCTTTTGTCCAAATTAGAACAATGGAGAGTTGTGACAGGAAGTGAAGAGAAAGAACAAGAAGTGAGGTGGCTTAAATTAATAAAAACAGGAATTGAATTTCACAATTGGGCTGTTTTTCCCCCTATATATTAGCCAAGACTGTTAAAAGAATGTTTTGTTTTTTTTAATAATGAACTTTAATATATTTTTTTTGTTACTGTTTATTGTTGGTTTTATTTATGATTATTTTTTATTTATTTATTTAAATCATCCTTATGTAAAGCACTTTGAATTACTCTTGTTTATAAAATATGCTATTTAATTAAAATTGCCTTTGCCTAATGGCCTTTAAAGGAGTGGTTGATCAGCTTTTTTCGAAGGCTTAATTGGTTTATGGTTTGCAGTGTAACGTGTTAATGCTTTGTTAAAAAAAAAAAAACATTTTCATATATTTTACCTTTACTCCGCTGTTTCTGTTCTCGTCAAAACGGTCTGTTTAGTTCCTGGTTCTATGAAGCCCCTTCCTCAGAAATAAGCAATGGGCTCAGATTGGGTAGCTGGCCCAGTGTGTTGTGATTCATTACATCGGGGTTAGTGATGTCACAAATCCAGGAAGAAACTCATTGTAGTCCATTCCAGCCTTTTTTGTAGTCCTTAAACAGCGATTTCTTTAAAACGCTTTACATTGAACTTTGAGCGTCATAACTTTGCAGATGTTGTTAATGCTCCAACAGCAACATTACACACTAACTAAAGTTAAAAAAGTGAAATCATAATCAACCACCCCTTTAATACCAAAGTAATAGTCATATATAATAAAATTTAATGATAGCAAGGACTGTATGATTTACACAATTGAAATGAAGCATTGCTAGTCACTGCTTTTTTTTTTGTCATTTTTCTCAAATATTTTGTCATTCTTAGAGAGCAGGAGCGGGAACTCTTGATCCACAATAAGGGGAAACGGCCTCGTGGACGACCCAGAAAAATATTGGTAAGTATGCCACAAAAAATGCCAGACATCCAGTAAGAAAAACCAACTTGAACCACACATTATGTTCTCACCATTTTCTATATGTTAATTTCTCAGGAAACCATTCCAGTGGTATCCAAATCAAGCAGCTCGTCCTCATCGTCCTCGTCTTCTGGTTCATCGTCTTCCTCGTCTTCTTCCTTTTCTTCAGATGATGACAATGATGAAGACGACAACGACAGGAATCCAAAACCAAGCCCTCGTCCACGAGAGCACCACCCGGTCCCTCAGAAAAAAGCCCAGATCGTGGTTGCCAAGCCAGAACCGCCGAAGAAGAAGCGAGGGAGGAAAGCGCTTCCTCCGGAGCTTAAGGCGCAGCGTCAAGCCAAAGGTCCTCGGAAGATGCTCAAGCCCATTTCCAGAGACTCAGAGCTCCAAGGGAGCATAAAGAAACCACTCATGCCTGCAAGCTTCACCTACACCGGATTGAACCGAAACTCTGGAAGGGAGCCGATGGCACTGCAGAATAGAGGTTCATTTACCCAGAAGAACTCTTTAAGTTCCTTGGGACGCTCTGTCGGATTGGCCTCGTTGCCTGCTACATTAAGTCGGCTGCCACAAACCAAAACCGCTTCGGATTTTAAGCTCTCGGTCTCAGATATGAGCAGCGGAGGAGTCGATCCCAAAACACCCACGTGCAAATCTCCAGGAGTGGCTGCGTTGAATCTGCACAGCAGCAATGGACAGACATGTCCACAACTCTCTCCGAATGCCCCGAAGGCCTCAGATCAGACTCTACTTCAAAGATCAGGATCTCTCCAGAAATCCCCATCGAGCTCATTTTCCTCTCTTAAAACTCCCTCCAGCCTTCAAGCTCTCAACCTGCAGAGCGTCAACAAAATGACGCAGGGTAACGGGACCTCCACAAATGACGGTTCCTACTTGAAGGGTACCGCCAATCCTAGTAGAAAAAGTTCTGGGTTTAACGCAAGACACGAGCAGAGTCCTGAACCGAATGTCCCAAGTAAGTTCCCAACCAGTCAACAAGTCCTTAAGAGTCCGCAACGGGATAAATCCAAAGCGGACGATTTGTCCGAAAGACTTGGGAAAAACAATCAAGGTAGAGTGGACAAGATACTCACTCAGACGACCGAGGGCCGAGATCATCCAACGCAAGACAGATCCTCTTCTAAAGATGCAGGAAAACCAAGCAAGACCCTGAGCGAGTTGAGCACTGGAGAAGAGGGAAGCAGCTCGGATTCTGACCACGATTCCTCATTTCCGAGCGACAACCGTGACTTGGCCATCTCGGTGCAGGCGGGTCAGGACTGGAGGCCGACACGGAACCTGATCGAACACGTGTTTGTCACCGACGTCACTGCAAACCTGGTCACTGTAACGGTGAAGGAGTCGCCCACCAGCGTTGGGTTTTTTAGCATCCGCAATTATTGAATGTCGACAACTGGAACTGCAGCCACTCTGTGATAATCGGGAGAAGTTTCGATGGAATCAAAGGAACTGTTTGGTGCTTCTCCATCTTTGGATTTTACTTGTTTTAACTCAAAATCGGACAGTTTTAGTTGGTCAGTTTTGGAGTTCTTAGAGAAGATAAATGCCTAAAGACCTGCTCAATCAGATACCTTTATAATCTCAGTTAAGCATAGATATTAAGCATAAATATGTTACTGAACAAATAATTGGCCGTTCGTCTTGGTTTCCACTTCAGGGATGGTTTCATGTTCTCTTGATGTTGATTCTGAGTACAGTATTAGTAAAGAAGAAAGTCACCAGATCAGAACAAATGTATCCAAAATGCGTTAAAGCTGAATCTCAGATCACGTATTTTAAGGTATCTGTTTTTAAAGCTGTCCTCTTTCTGCCTGATAACTATTATAACAGGGTTTTTTCCCTTCTAAAATGAATGTTGGCATCTTTTATACTACACAACAGTTCTGTTTATTTATTATTTCTCATTGGTTTTTGTTGGTAGGTGAAATGCTGAAACATACAGTAAAGATTCTTTTTATACAAAATTCATCATTGTCTGTTTTGATTCGAACGTACAGTTCAGAATATGAATGTGTATATAATCAGGGGTGTAAGAATGACAGCAAAGGCATTTCTTCTGCTCACTAAGGCTGCATTTATTTGACCAAAAAAATGCAGTAAACAACAGCAAAATTTAGAAATAATACAATTTAAAATAACTGTTTTCTATGTGAATATATTTTAAAATGTAATTTATTCCGGTGATTCAAAGCTGAATTTTCAGCATCATTACTCCAGTCTTCAGTGTCACATGATCCTTCAGAAAGTATTCTAATATTCTGATTTGCTGCTCAAGAAACATTTCTTCTTATCAATGTTAAAAAAAATTATTAATAGAAAGTTCAAAAGCATTTGAAAAGAGAAATGTGCTTTTACTGTCACTTTTGATCAATTTAATGCATCCTTGCTAAATAAAAGAGTTGATTTCTTTCAAACAAAAAAAACTGTTTTCTTTTTTTTTTTCCCTTGAAAAATTCTTAAAACAAGTGATAATCTCAAAAAGTGAAGGTGGTGAACTTTAATTGTTTTTTTTTCATTGTTGCTACACCCCTAAATATATATCACATCATAATTATTTGCAGTCCAAACAATCCAAAAAAATGACTTCATAATGAGCTTTTAATACATAATTTCCAGATAAAATATCTAAATATACTTAAAATAAGATAAATGTGCTTGAGAAGCAGCACTGCATCAGATATTTAGACTTCTTTTAGATTGTGTCTTTATTATGAGTGTATTTTGTATTTTTATACTTAAATGGTGATACAAAATACACATATTAAAGATACAGTCTAAAACAAGTCTTAATATCCTAAGATGTTGCTTTTTTTGATGATTTTGTTGATTTTTTTCAGCATTGAATGCATTGAATGCATTGATTTTTATTTTTATTTTTTCTGATCTGACACATTGAATAAGCAACTGATGCTACTTGACAGTAATATGTACTGCAGCTCTCATATTTAATGTTTGCTGTCTGACTTTTGTCTGGTCTCCTCTGCAGTCCTGCAGAGAGGCCGTTTAATTACGCAGGTTTAGACGTTTTAAGAAACCCTTTAATTTTCCCAGAATTCTAAGAGGCGGCTTCCTGACAAACTATACCGTGGTCTCTTTGGGCAAACGGCCGTCCATGAACCTCACACCGACTTCAGCTTCACTCAAACCATAACTCCAGTAGCTATACCTGGGCTGCATTTCCCAAAAGCATTGTAAGCCTAAGATGACCGTAGCTCCATTGGTGACAATGGGTTTATGATGTACTTAGGCTTACGATGCTTTTGGGAAATGCAGCCCTGGTTAGTTTGTTCAGTAAAGTCAACTTGGCCTCAGATGTTTCTTCTAAAATCCCTAAGGAAAAATTAAACGGATACAAATGAGTCACTAGTTGTCATTCAGTAAGAGTATAGAGCTGCAAAATAAAAATGGAGAACAGTTCAGAGTTCATAATGAGATAAATGAGCACAGTTTGAGATCTCTAGGAGAGACACATTTCATAATATAAAAAATAAAAACAAACTCAAAATACTAATAAAAACATTTCAGTTTCATTGAAAGCAGTATCTCACTGGTAATGTGACAAATTATTTTGACAGTTGACAGTGTAAAGCAGCAGTTTTTGCTCAGAGGCAGTTAGGGTTTTTCTGAGCAGTTTGCAGTCACTGCGATCTGTCTGCGTGTCGCCACAGGGCAGCTGTTATCAGCACGGCTCATTCCTGACCGCACTGAGATAATCACAGACCAGCAGAAGGAATGAGATAACAGAACACACGTGTGCCGAGGTTACTGCAGCGCTTCCTCTGAGCACCATTATGTCAGACCTGTAGATTGGCTACTACTGTAGGTTTTTGAATTTTTATTTTTATATTTATATTTTTATATTTGATATTTTTCTGTTTTCATTGTAGATTTAGTTGAAGTTTTTTCTTTAAATGTCTTTTTTTATTTTATTTTTACTACATAATGTTAAAACAAATGAAAATGATAAATGGCACCTATAGTTGAAATGTAAGTTTAAGGTTTTTTATATCTTATTTAAGTGTTTTTATGTTACGAAAATAGAAACTAATATGGTTTTAGTTTCAGTTAGCTGTTTGTTTTCATTTTAGTTTTAGTGTCAGTTTTTGTATGTCAAGCAGTGAATTTGTTCTTTATGGTTTTAGTTTTGCAAGGCATTTATGCAGCAAGAGAGAAAACATGATTGTATTTAGTTACTATAATACAGTTAAAAATCACATCCTAAAAAGTTCCTAAAAAAATGTTCCTAAAAAGCTTTATTTCCTTCAATATAATTCTTGAAAAAATATATACAGGTGCATCTCAAAAAACAATATCGTGAAAAAGTTAATATTTTTGGTAACTTATTTCAAAAAGTAAAACATTTCAAAAGTTTTTTTGTTTTAATTTTGATGATTAGAGCTTGCAGCTCATGAACGTCAAAAATCCAGTATCTCAAAATATTAGAATATTTCCTAAGATCAATCAAAAAAAGGATTTGCAAAACAGAAAAGTTCAAGTTCTTTAAAGTATGTTCATTTATGCACTCAATACTTGCTCGGGGCTCCTTTAGCACAAACTCCAGCATCAGTGAGGTGTGAATGGAAGCGATCCGCCTGTGGCTCTGCTGAGATACTATTGAGCTTCAGCTCGGATCCACTGTTTCTCATCTTTCTCTTGAAAATATCCCATAGATTCCATATGGGCTTCAGGTCAGGCATGTTGGCTGGCCAATCAAGCACAGTAATATCATGGTCAGCAAACCACTTGGAAGTGGTTTTGGCACTGTGGGCAGGTGCTAAAGTCCTGCTGGAAAAGGAAATCAGCATCTCCATAAAGCTTGTCAGCAGATGCAAGCATGAAGTGCTCCAAAATCTCCTGGTAGATGGCTGCATTGACTTTGGACTTGATAAAACACAATGGACCAACTGGTAACTTATTTCAAAAAGTAAAACATTTCAAAAGTTTTTTTGTTTTAATTTTGATGATTAGAGCTTGCAGCTCATGAACGTCAAAAATCCAGTATCTCAAAATATTAGAATATTTCCTAAGATCAATCAAAAAAAGGATTTGCAAAACAGAAAAGTTCAAGTTCTTTAAAGTATGTTCATTTATGCACTCAATACTTGGTCGGGGCTCCTTAAAGTCCCTGTAAAGTCAATTCTGAGAATTGTTTCTGAATGCATTATAAATGTTACAAATGTATTGCTGAAACACATTACAAAGACTGTGAACTATGTAGTACTGAATAGTGGAGTTAGACCGTTAAACAGTTTTTCACCAATTCTGTGTTCAGGACTTTTTGGGTGGGGCTAAAAAGGGGGTTCGATGACGCACTGGAGCCCCCGAGCCATGGCCCCTCCCCTAACACTATAACTGGAGCACATTCACATCAGTTCACCCGCTCAATCGCGAGTTGTCAGTACCGTTAGTAACACACAGCCTACACACACACAGCTAGCTAGCTATGCCTTTGTCACAGAACTGGGATTCACTGATAATTCGCTGTTACTGGTAAATGGGGCCGAACCGACTATTTCCCGCCTCGGCCTTCATCCTCCCGTCCCGCCGACAACTGGTGCCATCGTCGGCAGTACATGCCCACCATTGAGTGTAAGTTAACTTGTGTTCTTGTGTGGTTTCAGCGCAAAAAGCGGACACGCCCCCAGCGTTTGAGAGCAGAGGATACCGCCCATTTTTTCAAGATTTTGATCACTTATTT
>NW_015649783.1:38365-40078 GCF_001515625.1 Sinocyclocheilus rhinocerous
TGGATCGACTGTTTCTCATCTTTCTCTTGAAAATATCCCATAGATTCCATATGGGGCTCAGGTCAGGCATGTCAGGCATGCAATCAAGCACCGTAATATCATGGTCAGCAAACCACTTAGAAGATGTTTTGGCACTGTGGGCACTGTGGGCGTGTCGAAATGCCTGCAAGTTATGCACTATTCACCTACTCAAAGAATGCCGCAAGCAACTGAAAAGATTTTGCATTAAAAAAATACACTTGTAAAAGAAGAGAATGAATTGCATTACCTGCATCTGATGAGACTACACCCATTTAAGAGAGAAGAGACAGAATAAAAAAAGTGGTCAGTTTGAGGAAATCATTAAACAGATTCAACTAATGCATTTTTTTGCACCTAGAGTGATAGAGACAGGCTGACAGGGTTGGACTGTATGGAAGGAGCATTTTCAACAAAAAGAGTTTTGCATTGCTAATGTACGTAGTAGCATTATAAATATTTTATAATGATTGATTTGCAACGTCTTTGATCCATCAAAATGTCATCCCTTCTCCTAACAACACACTTTGAGCTCTTATCAAATACACATCTTATTCAGCAGTAATGAAAACATAATTGCAGGACTACAGCAGGCACGGTCCATGATGTTTTTCATGGTCTGCATTGGCACTGCAAGGCTCACAGATCTGATTGCATAATACTGATCACATTTACATGCAAACCACAGATTAAGTTTATGGTTTTGGTTAAGCTTTTATTCCATGCATCACAAAACTTATACAGGGTTCCTGCTCATTTTTTTAAATTCAAATTTAAGGCTTTTAAAGAATTTTTTAAGACCTGAATAAATAAAAAGGAATACCGCACGCTAGGTCCCTGTAAAGTCAATTCTGAGAATTGTTTCTGAATGCATTATAAATGTTACAAATGTATTGCTGAAACACATTACAAAGACTGTGAACTATGTAGTACTGAATAGTGGAGTTAGACCGTTAAACAGTTTTTCACCAATTCTGTGTTCAGGATTTTTTGGGCGGGGCTAAAAAGGGGGTTCGATGACGCACTGGAGCCCCCGAGCCATGGCCCCTCCCCTAACACTATAACTAGAGCACATTCGCATCAGTTCACCCGCTCAATCGCGAGTTGTCAGTACCGTTAGTAACACACAGCCTACACACACACAGCTAGCTAGCTATGCCTTTGTCACTGAAATGCGTATTTCCTGGTTGCGATAACATACAAAACAGCTCGGTGTCCTTATTTAAATTTCCTAATAATGATTATATCAAAAAGAGTTGGATTAATTTTGTGAAGAGCCACCTTGATGGAGAGCTGAGGATCACCACCAAAACCCGCCTCTGCAGTGATCATTTTACACCGGATAAATTTATAAACTTTCATCGGAGACAACTGGGATTCACTGATAATCTGCCGTTATTGGTAAATGGGGCCGAACCGACTATTTCCCGTCTCGGCCTTCATCCTCCGGTCCGGACACGCCCCCAGCATTTGAAAGCAGAGGATACCGCCTATTTTTTCAAGATTTTGATTACTTATTTTGTTTACTTGGCGGATTTTTTCATCATTCAAATTTGGCTGAGTGGTTAATAATAAATTTTTCTGTGGTGTGACAAACTCAGAACATATTTAATATTGCCTTTACAGGGACTTTAAGCACAAACTCCAGCATCAGTGAGGTGTGGCATGGAAGCGATCAGCCTGTGGCACTGCTGG
>NW_015649783.1:40471-82230 GCF_001515625.1 Sinocyclocheilus rhinocerous
ATTTGCAAAACAGAAAAGTTCAAGTTCTTTAAAGTATGTTCATTTCTGCACTCTATACTTGGTCGGGGCTCCTTTAGCACAAACTCCAGCATCAGTGAGGTGTGGCATGAAGCGATCCAGCCTGTGGCACTGCTGGGGCACTATTGAGCCTTCAGCTCGGATCGACCGTTTCTCACCTTTCTCTTGAAAATATCCCATGGATTCCATATGGGGTTCAGGTCAGGCATGTTGGCTGGCCAATCAAGCACCGTAATATCATGGTCAGCAAACCACTTAGAAGATGTTTTGGCACTGTGGGCAGGTGCTAGAGTCCTGCTGGAAAAGGAAAGCAGCATCTCCATAAAGTTTGTCAGCAGATGAAAGCATAAAGTGCTCCAAAATCTCCTGGTAGACTGCTGCATTGACTTTGGACTTGATAAAACACAATTGAGCAACACCAGCAGACGTCACGGCACCCCAAATCATCACTGACTAAAGAAACTTCACACTGGACTTCAAGAAGCTTGGATTCTGTGCCTCTCCAGTCTTCCTACAGACTCCAGACCTTGATTTCCAAATGAAATGCAAAATTTACTTTCACTGATCCCTTGATCCACTGACTCCAGCTCTCCCAAGTGTTTGAATCTGCTTTGCTTGACAGTATTCTCAAGCTTGCGGTCATCCCTGTTGCTTGTGCACCTTTTCCTACCCGATTTCTTCCTTCCAGTCAACTTTTTATTTAATATGCTTTGATACAGCACTCTGTGAACAGCCAGCCCTTTCTGTAATGACCTTCTGTGACTTATCCTCTTTGTGGAGGGTGTCAATGATTGTCTTCTGGACCATTGCCAAGTCAGCAGTCTTCCCCATTATTGTGGTTTCAAAGAACAAGAGATACCCGGAATTTATACTGTAGGGATGGTCATTTAATGAAACTCAAATGTAAATAATCTAATATTTTGAGATACTGGATTTTTTACTTTCATGAACTGTAAGCTCTAATCATCAAAATAAAAAAAATAAAAAAAGTTAAATTTACATGTAATGAATATATAATATATGAAAGTTTCACTTTTTGAAATAATTTACAAAAAAAAAGAACTTTTTCACGATATTCAAATTTTTTGAGATGCACCTGTAATTCTGTATGCTTTTTCTTTTGATTTTGAGGTCAAATGTTCCCTGGACCTGCTTTCATGAGTTTCACCCTCTTGCTTCCTCCTAAGAAGGAGATTTAAGGCTCATCATGGGTGTATAAGGCAGCCGGGACACACAAGATAATCAAGTCCATCAACATTATTGTGCCAAGAATGTCTCAGAAGGCGCTTTCCTTTCTTTTATTTGGAGTAATGCATTATAATCTGTATTTTTCAGCAGTATAATCCTTCATATCAAGATATGTCTATCATAACATAAATAACGTGAATTCACAAGTGCACAGTCATCTCTAATGTCTCCGTAAAACAATAGTTGGGCTGTGGAAAGGGTGGAGACGAGGAAAACTAACAATCATCTCGTCCATCCGCACCCAAAAACACAAACATGTCAGAGAGTGAAAACACAACCGAAAGAAAACAAAATAATGATTGTGTTTGCTTAGCAGAGATGAAGTTAGTAAAGCTTCACTGTCATCATTGTCTAAGCAATCTGAATAAATACATTTTGGAAATGCGATTATTTAAAGGGGCCATGATATGACATTTTGTTATGGCAGAGGTATTTGCACTGTACACGATAGATGCTATTTGCACTAAGTGAAACAGCAGTATCTGTAAAATAATAAATAAACATGAATTATTATGATATTAAAAATAATCATTAAAAAATAATGTTAATAGAATGCTGTAAGAAACATTTTTGTAAAATTCAAATAATGTTCTAATGAAAAAAGGACATTTTAACATTCTCAGAATATAAAAAAATACATTCAAATGTTTAAAAAAAAATTAAACAAAAAATAAAGTTAGTATAGTGTTGTAAAACTTTTTTGTAACCTATAAATAACGTTCTAATCATGACAAGAAAACTAGACATTTCAATGTTCCCACATTTTTATAATGTTTATAATGTTTTTATAACAGTTCCTATTCTCTGTTTTCTATTTTTAGCTCCATAAGATGAGGCAGGTTACACTTAGGAACACTCCTGCCATTTACTATAACGTTTTTATTCCCAGAATATAACAGTTTAAACTTTATTTATATCTACATGTCCAGTTTTCTTGTTGTGATTGTTATTTAAAGGTTTACAAAAAATAGTTTTTTTTAGAACGTTCATCAAGTACAAATAACATAAGGACATTCTGAGAATGTTGTTCTGTACATTTTCTCAACATTATGAGAACTTATGTCAAATATTAACAAAGTTATAATGTTCCAAAAACATCACTTTAAGAATATTTAGTCTTAACATTTACAACTTTCATAAAACATTAGTCAACTTGGTACGCAGCATACTCATGCAAGATCGGAATGTTACAGCAAATCAACTTTCCATTGTTGCGGATGCAGAGTAAAACTTTGGCAAAAAGAAAGATAAGTGAAACAAGACAGCACAAATACAGCATCCATTTCCTTGATGATGTGAGTTGCACCATTCATAATTAAAGAGACTTTAGACATTTTATAAACATTTCTGAAGTCAAGAGATCTGAATGTTTCAAGGACTGAAGTAAAAGATTATGTTACAATTGATCACAAAAATATTGACATGTTTACAAGGTACAGAGTGTAACCTATGTCAATGTTTGGTTGTATTTACGGGATTTCACTACTTTCAATTTGAGCATGTCTTACAGGAATAACAGGCAATTATTAGCCAGCATATATGCATCTGCACATGGCACATAGATGTGCAGTGGAACATTTAATGTTAGTGGAACTTTTTTTTTTTCTTTTTAAGGTTAGTATGATGTACAAAAATATATTTAAAAATAATATTTTTCATAGCAAACCTCAAAAATGGTTACTAACATATCCAATAGAGAATGTTGTAGCTACATGGTACAGCACAAAATCCTCAGTGTTAAATTGGAAAATCCAGTGTTGGAGTTAATTAAGTGATTAATTGAGTGACGTTAGAGCATCAGTGATGAACACCAGCTGTCAACAAGCAGAATCACTGAAGAGAAACAACAAGAACAGAAAAAAAGAGAAGAGATGAGCAGAAACACAACTACTACAAAGTTATAAATAAAAGAAGACATTAGATCTCAGCAGAGGATGGTTAATCAACTTTAAACACAGCATTACTAGCTTCACTTTGTACTAAACAGTTTGACTTTATTTTTGTCATATGTTTACTAAAGTTCTTATGGTTTAAATGTTGTTTTATTGAAAATAATAGTTTCGTTTGAACTATTTTGGTTTCAAAGTCACTATTGTGGTGATTAGTGTTGCTGTAGGCTATAGCATTAATATAATTTATAAGAACAGGCTTTTGAGTTCATCATCAATATATACAAAAAGATACATATTCAGTCATGCAATGTTAGGCTATATAACAACGAGAGATACGCTATTGTTGGTCTTTTTAATTGCTTATTAATTTTTTATGTGACTTCCAAATACATTGAAACATCTAAAATAAATAGTAGAAAATAAACTCACTGGAGGGTATCACTGTCAAATTCAGTAGCAATTTATTTGATAATTTAATCTTCATTTCCTAGTGAAAATTCCAGTCTGAGTAATGGTGCCAGCTGTCCTTTTGCGCCACCAGGTGGAGATTTCACTAATGAGTTTGTATGACTGCATGCATACTGTATACTTCAAAGAATGTCATGCACAATCATTTTGATTTATTTTCAACATTTTGGGTAGTTTTGATGCCATGAGCCAGTTTTGATGACTTTGCAATAATCATAAATATAGACTAATTAATTAATGATCAGTTATAATTACAGACTTGTCACAGCACTCATTTGTAAACCATTTTGAATAAAAGCGTCTGCTAAATGATTAAATGTAGGCTAAATGTATAAAATGTTAAAAATTGTAATAATGAAAAATGAGTGCACGTTTCCAATGTATGTAGGTAAGATACAAAAGCTCTGACATTGAGTGGATAAATATAGTATCTGGGGGACCCTCCACGTCTATTTATTTATTTTTAATCTGTGCTTCTCATCCGTTCTACGCTGTCTATGGGTAGCGCAGCTTCACCATACAGATTTAACTAGGCTACGCGCACAACTAAATAAATCAGGCTGCTGATTAAAATTTCTGAAATAAATATTATTGCAAAACGCGTTAGGTTGCACAGAAGAAACCCCGATAAGGACCTGCCCCGTATAGCAGCAGAGGACTATTATTTTGTTGAACGACCTGAGGATGACATCACGGGCTCAGATTTGGTTGACCAATCGTCGGAAAGGGGCGTGTCACGACCGCCCACAAGGGGAAAACTAATTTTGAATTTGTTTATCTGTTTTCTACCCATGAACCAAAAAAAAATGAAAATTGAGCCAAAATCGACCGTTTTCTCGTTTCTGCTTATTTCATTTCAAATTGAAAAAGAAACAATCAAAACGTACACGGTTCAATAAGCAAGCTAACATGCAGTACAATCTATATATTCCATTCTATCTAAATATAAATGCATTTTATTCTATATATTTTTGCGTGTTCTCAATAAGCGCCGTTTTTGAAGAGTGCGCATGTGCACAAATACCTAAGAAAACCCCGCAGTATGAGGTAAGAGGGAACCCGCGACGAATCAAACATCCAATAAAGCAAAATGACAGGGGAAAAAAAATGTTGCATGTTCAATACAGCAGCATCTTAGAGATCTCTAATCAGTTAAATAGCAGAAGTTGTTACTCCACCACATGTGTGTGACGTCATTAACACTGGCTATGTTGTTGAACTATTGTGGTTCAAACGACGGAGATGCGATCATTTTCGGGAAACAGTCGCAACTAGCTAGTTCGTTTCCACAACAATGCATTGTACTATGGTGGTTAATCAGCAAGTTACGTCGCTGTATGGGAAACGCACCCCTGACAGTGTCTTTATCTGCTTATGAACACAGAGGCTGTTCTAACTTGTCTTTTCACTGTGATAGTGTGTTAACTAAAATCAAAACTAAAACTATAAAAAATGTTCCTCAAACAAAATCTATGTTAACTGAAATAAGCAATAAAAAATCTACAAGAAATCTACAATAAAAAAAAAAAAGAAGCTTTTACTTGAGCTTATACCATGGTCTGTCTGAATACTGGATTCTGATTGTTTTGCAGGTATACATTAAAACCTTTTAATGCAGAGGGAGTTCCAAGTCAGTTTAATCATCATTCTATATTAATGTGCTACTTTAATTGACACACACAAACCCACACTCATCACTCACACACACACACACACACACACAGAGACAGAGATAAGTCGAAGATCGCAGATTCTGCACACACACAGAAACCTGTTGTCAACGCTGCCCCGCGACTTTTATTAATAAAATAGCCTAGATAGTAGACCGCTACATTATATTCCTCAGCAACAAGGTGTAAAATCACTGTTTTTGAAGTAACTAGACACAGCTTCATTGTATGTAGAAATTTACAGACGCAGGTAAAGCACACACAACTGTCATCTAGGGATGTAACGATATCAAAATCTCACGATACGATAATATCGCAATATGAAGTCTACGATACAATATTTATTGCAATATTAAAAAAAAAAAAAGACAAAAGAAGAATTGGGGGAAAAAATTAACATTTTGTACATTTTAAAGTTAAATTATTCTATCTAATGCACATTGAGAGTTCAAAATTAAGAGCTGCAACCCATAATCTTAACTAAGAAACTTTAGTCAGAAAAAAGTCAGTGAATTGACTTGTACCTGAACTTTAAAGGGGACTCAACCCTCATTTTATTTGTGATATACTGTCTCAGTTCACACTGGTGTTTTAGGAAACCAAACAAATTAGAATATAATAATAATAATAATAATTACAGTAATATCCATATATTGTAAAACAAGTGCAATGTAAAATAAATGAAAATGAATATGTCATAGGTATATTATTTTTGCTTTACACTACGGTAGGGAAATTACAATACTTCTTTCCTAATTTCTACACTTGAAAGAGATATTTTGAATTTGTACTGCATTTGAAACCGCTAATACTGCATTTTTAAGCTTTTATTTTGACGGAAACAGCAGTAGAGCTTTTATTTTGAAAGAAAACTCCAGCTTCAGTGAAAACCGGTTTACAAAAACACGTCCCACTCTCACTACAAATCTAGTGAAATGCTGTAATTATCTGCCGCGAAAATAAAGCATTACTGGTGGCCGTTGCATTCCCAAACGCGAGCTAAACTCACAACACATGAAATAAATGAGTTCACTGCATTCATTCACTATGAACGGAGCCGTTCTGAGGTACGGAAAACACCGGATCACGAGCTGATCGACTGAACGAAGTGCACGCTTTGAAACGCGCAGTGAAAACAGTGACGTAATGAAGGGATTAAGCCATATTGTGCTTTCGGTTTTAGTTCGTTTGACAGATACAGTACTGTGCCAAAGCATAATGGCCCAAAACACAACTTTAAAAACATTTTATGTACAAATAAGAAGTTTAAATGTATATCTAAAAACTACACTTTCCCGGAAGACCTATCGTTTCATATCGTCATGTGACCACGATAATTTCGAGACAGTTTTACTATTGCGATATTTCGATATTGATAATATCGTTACATCCCTACTGTCATCTCTCTCTCTCTCTTTCTCTCTCAATAATTAATTCAAATAAATGCTATAATTCATTCAAACAAATGTGAATTAGAGTATGTGCTTTATGAACATAATAAAACATAATTTTGTGGCAAAACATGGAAATGATCTGTCGTTTTTATCCTATTGCTTACTATTGTTTGGCCAGTGTCGTTGTGGGTTTTGGTTATTTTGCTGGTGTACGACCTTTGAAATAACCAGAGGCGGACAGTAGTGAAGTATTTTTACTTTATTCAAGTAAATTTAAAAAGTATCTGTAGTTTATCAGTGTTTTTCTTTGGAAAACTTTACTTCACTACATTACAAAAAAATTATGTCATACTTTATACTGCAAGTAAAACTTGTTGTTTGTTTTACCTTTAATACTTAAGAACATTAAAAATGTAGTACTTTCTTGTACTCAAGTAAATCTTTGAATTACTTTTACTTAAATAAAAGTAAGAAAGTAATAGATTTCTAATGTAATGAAGTATTAAATTATATGTAATATGAAACATAGTGCAGTAAAAAGTACAATATTATGCTTTGGAATGTTGTGAAGTAAATTTTTCTAAAGAAAAACACTCTGATAAAGTACAGACACCTGAGAAGTACTTTTACAGCAAATTAAAAATATTTCACTACTGTCCGCCTCTGGAAATAACTGACATCATGTGGCGAAGTGATATGGACATGTAATGCAGTCAAGAGCTGCCTGGAACTACGTTCGCCGTGCGTTTCCCTGAAAATAATTGCACACCTTAGAACAGGGTTGCCCAGCCCTGTTCCTGGAGATCTACCTTCCTGCAAAGTTCAGCTCCAACCCTGATCAAACACAAATGAACCCACTAATTAGGATCTGAAGGAGCACTTGATAATTACAGACAGGTGTGTTTGATCAGGGTTGGAACTGAACTCTGCAGGAAGGTAGATCTCCAGGAACATGGTTGGGCACCCCTGCCTTAGAACGTTCGTCAGCCAATCAGATTCAAGCATTCAACGGCCCCGTAGTATAAACGATTTTAATGCGCTTTGCGTCGGGTGGTTCTTGGCCTCCATGTCGTGCATTAAAATCGTTTCATGCACAGCTAGCCATGCATTATGCCTTACTTATTTTATTTCTCATTTCCGTTTAGTTTAACATGAAGTTCTAATGTAAGTAAAACTAAATAAACTAAAACTAATAAATAAAAATGAATAAAAACTATACTGTATTAAAAAACATGACAAAACCAAAACAAAATTACTAAAATGAACAAATATAAAAATAAAATCTAATATAAACGTGTTTTTATTCATTCATTCATATGTTAAAATAAGAAACTATATCAATTCTAATTAAAATAAAATTCAAGAAATTTTAAGAGTTGATGTTTCTTCAGGGATCCATGTTTTTAATCACTGAAATTACCCGACTCTTCCAGTTGTTTGTGATTTACTGGATTGAGGATAAGGATTTATAGAAATATTATTTACTCACAATTTCTGGTAAATATTTCAGAGCTTGGCTTACATAGATATAAATTTATATTTGTCTTATTTTAACTTATATAAGCTAGCTGAGGCCTCCTCGTGGGCCACTGGCCTACATGAATTCATCATGACCAATACTTGATTTAACAAATAAAACTAGCAGCTTTTAGATGAAGTGAAATCTGGTTACAAGCAGTCAGCAGTCAGTAGATGACGCTGTTGCTCTGGAAAGCATGTTGAGTTGTGATGAAGATGCTGCCCAGTGTGATGTAACCTAGTGTACACTCAGCAGTGTGCAGCCGCTCTGCAGTGTGAGGAATGTGTGTGTCTGTCTTCATGAACTCTCAGTGGATCTGTTAACCCACGCTGCCCCTCTTAACCTACATCTGACCCGCAGACGCCAGAGAGACTCCCTGATGTCCACTCGCTCTGAATCATGGGAATCAGCGCTTCACCAGAGCCTCTGCCACTAAATATCACACATCAGATCTCTGTGGAATCTTGCCTGTTTCTCTTAGAGAGCAATGAGATCTAATTGAGACTTCTGCTTTAGTTTCCAGATGTTTCTTCTGAGAAACAGACACAAGGGGCCTCATTTATAAAATGTTGCGTATAAACCGTCCTAAATTTGCTCTAAGATCATTTCTCAAAAGTGCGAAAGTGCGATTCAGAGAAAACGAACGTGCCTAAATTACTACTTCTAGAAACAACATAAATAATAATAATAATAGTAATTATAAAACAATTAGGTTTCCCAAAGTAAGAATAAACTACGAATTCAAGTACATTTTTCAGTCATCTTATAAAAAGTGAGCCATCCTACTTTTAAAATCACTTGCTATGACAAGGCTGATGTCTCTATTCATTTTCTCAGAAGCAAAGCAGCAGATGTTACAAATAAAAACAGTTAATGTTATTGAATAGAATATATTAAAACCGTTATTGCACGACTGCACATACACCGCTTTTATTATTATTGCAGCTTAGATGTTCAAATAGCTGCAGTACTCTGACTTTGCCACAAGGAAAAGTGTGTACGTCTGCTCAGACCCTGACGTGACGGTAAGTACTTTTCCACGTCAAAGACCGTTTTTATAAATATGAACGTTGCCGTGGATTTTAGTACGCACACTCTAAGATCAAATCTGTGCGTACGCACATTTTATAAATGAGGCCCAAGATATCTCATTTCATCTTACCGGAGTCTCAAACTGGGCTCAGATTTGCCATTCAAAGTCAGATCTCAATATGAACTCAAACATTTCTCATTAAATGAGCAATCATTTTACAGCTCTGTAGTCTTATTGGATGATGACTTATGACTCATTTGCATCTCTTTCTCCTTGATTAGAATACATTTCTAATTTTTATATTTTATATATCTTTGCTTATACAATATTATAAAGAGAAAAGAAAAATAAAACATTTAAATATGATTTTAAAAGCAATTTCTTATAATACACTATTAAAATAAATATTCATAAAATAATCAAATATAACATGAAATATTACAAATAGTATATTAAAAATTAATATAAAACATGAAAATAACATATTTCAAAGATTAAACTATGTAATATTAAAATATTATTATTGTGAAATGTAATTTTTTCGCTTTACTATATTTATAAACATTTTGATTTTAATATTTTATTAATATTTTATTTATATTGTATTATACTATTATAAAATAGCCTTATTGAAAATAACATGTTTAACTAAAACTGTACAATATTGTATTTAAATATTCTTCATTTAATAAGTTATTTAAAAAAAAATATTTGAATATTTATTTTTTATACGGTTTTATTTCTGAGGAGAAACATCCGAGACAAAGCTGATTGTTAAGGAGTCAAAGTCGTGCTGAAGTCTCTGTGTCTGCGGTCATATATTCCCTCAGCGTCACAATGATCTTGTACTCACAGTCACGACGCGTGTGAACCAACAGTGTGAGCAGAAACACTCCGAACTGCACGGGGAAATTTATAGCAATGGAGCCGGAATTCACCCAGAATACACTGGTGTAAACACTAGAGACACACCAACACTCACACACGCCTGGTATGCAGAAACTCTCACACACACACACACACACACACACACACACACACACACAAACACACACTTTATCTTTCCCTCTGTGTCACTGTCCCCCGCATGGACTGTCCCAAACAGATTTAGTCTGTCATTGGATGTTCTCAGAATAATATACTATTGCTAACTGTATATAGTCAATAATATTTCCTTGAAGAAATAAATACTTTTATTCAGCAAGGATGCATTAAATTGATCAAAAGTGACAGATTTCTGTTTAAAATAAATGCTGCTCTTTTGAATGATTTCAACATTGATTAAAAAAAATGTTTCTTGAGCAGCAAATCAGCATATATGTTTTCTGAAGGATCATGTGACACTGAAGACTGAAGTAATGATGAAAATTCAGCTTTGATCACAGGAATAAATTACATTTTAACATATATTCCCATAGAAAAGTTATTTTAAATGGTAATAATATTTCACAATATTACTGATTTTACTGTATTTTTAATCAAATAAATGCAGCCTTGGTGAGCAGAAGAGACTTCTTTCAAAATTACAAAACCCAAATATTTAGCCCAAAATATTTAATGTATACTGCATCATATTTACTGTAATATAAACTGCATATCATTTGTTGTGAAATAAAATAGATCATGCAGCAATTAGTATGATATGTCACATGACCTCATTATAGTGAATGTTTAATTCTGTGACTGACATCTAGATTATCTCAAATCATTTTAATGGTTATTTTGTATTTTTAACCTAACTTTGTGTTAAATAAATAAATCCTAAGTTTGACTCAAAGAAAGAGTCATGAATAAGAGGACCAGGTTGATCTTGAAGTATTTATATTGAAGCATACATTTTGCATAACAATATTATTAACTAACTAATCTATTAGACTAGTTATTTTGGATGACAATAAATGCATATCGTATACTTCAATAATTAAATTTAATTCAGTGCTGAAAAGTGTCAATAAAATAGCTGAATCTGATTTAATAAGTGATTTACTCAAAATGTGAGTCAATATCTATTTTTTTAGCTTAGCGACATGTTAATATCAAAATATTAAAATCACACAAGTCAATTTTGTGCAGTTTAGCATTGAGGATGACACTCAGTATGCTCCCTATGTAGGCGGCTCGGTTTGGAATGGTTGTTTTGTTGAGCTTCTGAAATGCCAGTGTGTGTGTGTGTGTGTGTGTGTGTGTTTGGCAGGACTGCTTGTATTTAGGACTCTCTACGGCTTTAACGATCTTCTACATTTCAAAGGCTTGTTTAGAAATCTGATCTGTGCATAGCTTCACACGCACACACACACACACACACAGATACACTAGCTGTTTTTAAATCACTCCTTCAGTGTGGCAGTGTAAATAAACGTTAGTTTGGCCTGTGTTCACACACACACAGCAGCCGCAGACACACACTGTCATCTGTCTTACAACACAGACCATCCATCACAGCAGCGGAGTCGACATGTCTGACACACACACTCTCACTTTTCACACCACTAAACACACACACACACGCTGACACCTGAGGAGAAAACATTGATTCGATGCGCTGGATGATGATGTCATCGCGCGAGCAGCCTGGAGTCGCACGCTAATACCTGTGACGCCCTCTCTCTCTCTGTGTGCGTGTGTGTGTGTAATAAAATGTCCTGCAGCGTTTGAATGATTCCTCAAATCATCTTGCTGTTACTTTACTGACTGATCAGATGCAACATTTTCACCTGCTGCACTATAAAACAGTTTCAAAAATCCCACAGACGCATCATGAAGGATGAAAATTTCCAGAACACCATGGCAACATTCTGAAATCACTTTAAACACCTTAGCAACGCCCTGTCAACCACCTACAACACGGTAATGTCTTTTGCACAGGCAAACACAGCTAACCAAGTCTTGATTGGCTGACACAAAACAGGAAGTGAATGTCTGATATATGAAAAGGAATATAATTTATTCCAACAGCAGAGAACGAGACAGAGACAGAGTTAAAGACAGTGAAAAATCTGCTGTTTCTAAATGTTAAACATTGTTCATTATTATTACTTTTGTGTGTGTGTGTGTGTGTTTTGCTATTTGGTATCTGAAACCAATCGGAGCCCTTAAGGATGCGTTTTGTAGTGCTTCTGTATGGGCTGTTGCTGGTCGCTTATTTGTTGTTACCGGCAGCAACACAGATTTTAACAACAGGAGAGCACACCGCCGCAGCTGAGCAGATTGGCCCAGTGACTGGGGTTCTACGCTATAGCCGGGAACAACTCTGGCAGCTGAGACATAGTGTGATGGAATTTCACTGGAATTGCGGAGGCGGAGTACCACTCTAAGGAGACGGAGGAGAGGTCGGCATGCTGGGGTGCAGCGGAAGGTCCGGGCCCAAGGTAACAAACTGCGTTTACCGACAGTGATCCTCGCCAATACACGCTCTCTCTCCAAGCAACTATCAGAGCTTCAGTCGGCTGTGAGGCATTTCACTGAATACAGAGACAGTTGTTTGCTGTGTTTCACAGAAACATGGCTTAAAGACATGATTGATAACTCGTTACTTCGGGTCGTGGGGTTTAGTGACCCTGTGAGAACTGATCGTGATCCACTAGCAACGGCAAAGAAAGTTGGTGGAGGTGTGTGCGTTTACGTAAATGAGAGATGGTGTAAGAATTACACACTGTGGGAGTCTTACTGCTCGGAGGATATCAAACCTTTGTCCTTGTCATTCAGACCATTTTACCTCCCTGGGGAGTTTGGACAATTGTTTATTACCGTCGTTTATATTCATCCCCGAGCAAATTTCCGGGCTGCGGCAGACGTTTATATGATGTTGTGGCTCGGTTGGAAAACATATCGCACCAGACGCTCCTAAATTCATACTTGGGGATTTTAATGGTTGCTCCTTAACGCACGTATTGCCCCATTTCTTTCAGTATATCACTTGTCCCACCAGAGGAGAAAGAGTTCTTGATTTGTACTTTGGTAATATTAAGAATGCTTACAAGCGGTACTCAAAACCACCCTTAGGAGATACAGACCACAATGTTATTCACTTGGTTCCTCTTTATAAACAACGGCTTAAAACAAGCAAGCCTGAGCTGAGAACTATCCAGATATGGAATGAGGAATCTGTGGACTGTCTTAGAGGATGTTTTGACTGTACATCATGGAACGTCTTTATAGACACCAGTGAGGATCTAGATGAACTAAATCAAGTTGTGACAGACTATATACATTTTTGTGTGGATAATGTCATACCCAAAAAATGTATTAAAATGTATCCAAATGATAAGCCATGGATAAATGGGGAAATAAAAGCAGCATAAAAGAAGAAAAAGCAAGCCTTTCAATCTGGCGATAGTGCACAGGTTAAAGTAATGCAAAGAGAAATAAGGAAAATTATTATTAGGTGTAAACATAATTATAAGCAAAAGATTGAGAAAGATGAGGGATAATAATTTAAGGCAGGCATGGCAGGGAGTGTATACCATGATAGGAGAGAAGGGAATCATTACTGAGTTATCATGGGGATGATGATTTGGCCTTTGCAAATTAACTAAATGTTTTTGTTTTTTTTGGTAGATTTGAAACACCAGATTTTAAAACTGAGCGGAATTTGATTAGACATCAATTGAATGTAGGGCAGGAGGTAATAATAACATCTGAAGAAGTGTGTAGGACCTTTAAAAGGGTTAATACAAGGAAGGCAGTGGGTCCTGATAAAATAACAGGTAGGGTCCTTAAGGGGTGTACGGAGGAACTTAGGCTATGTTTACACGACAACGATGTAGTCAAAAACGGAAAAGTTTTTCCCTTGCGTTTTTAAAAAGTTTCACGTTTACACATATCCGCGAAAACGGCCAAAAACGCTGCATTACGTATGCCAGGCCAGTAGTTGGCACTGTCACCTTGTTAGTAAACAGTACCTGTACGGAAGTGACGATTATATGTTGTATATGATGCGTCTCCGCTGTTGGTTGTAATATTGGTGAAGTAAATCCACACTTTGCTGAAGAAGCGTTAGCAAACTCTTAAGCAGCAACAATAACAGTACCATGTACTCCGCCATTGTTGTGTATGTTTGTTCACGCTTGCCTTTAAAATCGACACGTACTGCGCATGTCTACATACCTAACACGTACTACGCACGCGCATGACGTCACTGTTTTCAAAGATTCCCGTTTTGGGTGTTTACACGGAAACGACAACGGTGCCGTTTTCAAAAACTTGCACTTTGAAACCCGTTTTCAAAAATATGCGTTTTCAGTCCCCAAAACGCCGTTGTCGTGTAAACGAACAGGCAAAACGCATAAAAAGTTTCCCGTTTTTGGCTGAAAACGTTGTTGTGTAAACGGCCCCTTAGCATTATTTACAGTCATCTGTTTCAAGTGTCTGTGGATACATGCTATGTACCTAGTGCCTGGAAAGTCTCATTTATAGTGCCTGTGCCAAAAATATCAAAACCAGCAGTTTTTCTATTGTCATGAAAAGTTTTGAAAAAATAGTTAGATTGTGTTCTTTGTGAGGTGCGAAACAAACTTGATCCTTTGCAATTTGCATATAGGAGGGGGAGGAGCACAGAAGATGCCCTCTTGTATATGCTGCATAGACTCTATTGTCATCTTGATCAACCAAAGCATTGTTAATTTAGTTGACGAATAGTTTTCGTCATAATTTTCGCCAATGACATTATTTTTACCGACGGCAACGAGACGATAACGAACAAACTCTTTTTAAATGACAAAAACTATGACGTAAATCTATTGACATTTTCGGCAACTAATAAAAACGAGACAAAAATGTTAGGGAGGGACGATTTGGGAAGAGATTCATTCAGAACGAATCTATTGCGTGGTTCTATGGAAGTTAGATGCGTACATATGAACCGGCGGGACATAAACTAACATACACTTGCTGCACGTCGCATAAAATGTCAATATGTGGGGACGATTATTGTTTGTATTTGTAATGTGTAATATGTAATCTTCAATGTGTTGTAATTTGTTGATGTTTGTCTTTAAGAGAAGAGCAGATATATGGATAAATCTGACGACACAAGAGATAACTCAATTCGGTCCGGTTTTCTGAGCGCAGACACTGAAGCATACACACACAGAAAGCGCGTCTCACAGCGACGCAAATATCACAGTAACAATATCACGCAGTACTCTTTCACGTCACATGAATGGAGAATTACACACAAAATGATGTTGAATTGTCCGTTTTGACGAGTATTCACGTGAACACAGTTGATTACGTCTTAAGTAAACGTACAAAGTGATATGCCCATGTTATGTTTATAGATTTCTCATCTGCATTTAATACTATATGACCACATATTCTAATGGAAATATTGTTTAAGCTGGGTGTGAATAGCAGACTCATTAGATGGGTTGTGTCTTTTTTGACTGATAGACTACAGTGTGTTTGCAGCGCAAAAGGTCATGGGTTCGATTCCCAGGGAACACACATACTGGTAAAAAATGTATAGCCTGAATGCACTGTAAGTCGCTTTGGATAAAAGTGTCTGCTAAATGCATAAATTATTATCATTAATTAATTATTAAACTCTGCTGTGTCTTCCCCTATTGTCACCAACACAGGGGCCCCTCAGGGAAGTACTATCTCCCCAGTTTATTTACCCTCTATACGAATGAATGGATAGGCTCTTCATCTGATGTTTTCAATGTTAAATATGCGGATGATACGCCAATTGTTGGTTTGATTACTGAAGATGAAGTGGAGTATCGTAGATGTGTGGACGAGTTTGTTGAATGGAGTCAATCCAGTTTTCTCCAGTTAAACACTAGTAAAACTAAATAAATGAGGTGACACACCAACAAATAACTGTCAATGGTGAATGCATTGAAGTAGTAAACAAATATAAATATTTAGGAACAGTTAATGATGCAAAATTGACATGGGGTGTAAATACAGGAGCCATTTATAAGAAAGGGCTGCAACGATTGTATTTCATGTGTAAGCTTCAGCAGTTTAGTGTGGATACACATATACTGGCTTCTTTTCTATCGCTCATTTGTGGAGAGTATTTTGACTTTCAGTTTTATTGCTTGGTATTTCTCACTGTCTGTAGTAAATAAGAACAAATTAAATAAGATTGTTAATATGGCTAGTAAGATTGCAGGTAAACAGCAACATAGTATGGCATCATTATGTGAATCTCGAGTTGTGAGAAAAAGCTATGTAATTCTTTGAGATGAATCACACCCTATTTATGGTGAATATGAGTTGTTACCATCTGGTCGAAGGTATAGGGTACTGTATACGGACTGCCCGTGCACAAAGATTGTTTATATCATTGTACACCTTTGGCAGTGATTCTGCCATTGTGAGAGTGAGGTTAGTGTCCAATGTTGTATTTGTAATGTGTAATGTGTAATCTTCAATGTGTTGTAATTTGTTGATGTTTGTTTGTATTTGATAATTGTTGTTATTGATGACTGAAGGGTGCCACAGATGCAAAAAGATTTTCCGAAAGGACAATAAACTGGACTAACTTATTGCTGATAAATTGGATGTTTTTATCCTTCTTCAATAATGCAATTACATTTTTTTATTTTACAATGTTTATAATATTAAATCAAATTTCTTATCATTGCTTATTTATGCTTTTATTGAACTTTTCTTGATTTTAAACTCGATTTCTCATTTTAATTTCATAATTCTACTTTTCATGATTTCATATTTACACCATTGTTAGAATTTTGTTTTTTTCTTATTTAATTTTTCTTATCCTTCTTTTTATTTTATTTTATTTTACACTATTGTTCCTTTAGAGTATATGTTAATATTGCTTATTTATGCTTTTATTTTTCTTTTGTCATTTCATTTTTGATTTTGCATCATTTCACTTGTTAATTCATTTGTATCTCTATTTGCACTATTGCTATAATTTTACTTGATTTTTTCTTGTTTTAATTTCCCTATTTTAGTTTTCCTGTTTAATTTTAAATATAATTTAAATATAAAACAATACTCTCATATTGATTGAAATGTAAATGTTCTCTTCTCATTTTGTTTTTTACTCTGCTGTTCCAGTTTATTTGTTAATATTGCTTATTTGTTCATTTCATTTGTTAATTAATTTATATCTCTATATCTATTGCATTATTGTTATAATTTTACTTGACTTTTTTGTTTTAACTTCTTTATTCAACTTTTCATTTTTAATTTTGAATACATTTCTCATTTCATATTTATATTTCATTTCTTATTGCTTGCTTACCCCATTTCCTCTATTGCTAATAGTATGCGGAAAATACTTCGCCGATGCCAATGTAGTGTTCGTTATACCAATTAAACTAATGAATCCAACTGAATGGAAATAGTGAGAAAAAAGCTAACTATTGTGCTATTATTATTGACCCATGCAGCTAGTTACTTTACTCTCTGAGCTGATTTAGTGCTGTTGTTGAATGTAATCCCTGTGTTTTGTCAGTTATTTGTGGCGTCACTGAATGCAGTGCTGCTATAGTGTGTGTACAGCTGAATTTCACAGCTCATTACACTGGCTCCAGTTCTGTCTGTCTCTCTCTTTCTCTCGGTCTCCCCTCCCGAGCAGCAGCAGGTAGACCTCAGAGTCTCTCCGCAGGCTGAGGGCTTCTGTGGCCTGTCTGTCTGCCTGTATGTGTCATATCTGCAGGATGATGTGCTGCACAATAGCAGAGCATCTTGATGTTTACATTCATTCTGAAGAACTAACAAGCCTCAAAGAGAGAGACAGAGAGAAATGACAGCGTTTGTCCCATCTGCTGATCATTTACTCACCCTCATGTCGTCTCAAACCTGCATGCCTTACTTTCTTTTGTAAAAACACAGAAGGAGATGTTTAACAAAATGTCTGAGCTGTTTTCCATGGGTACCAGGGCCATCAAGCTGCAAAAAGGACAAAAAAGCATCATTAAAACCAGGGTTATTACTGTTAACTAAAACCAAAAAAAAAAAAAAAAATTTATTCTAAATATTCACCAGGGTTATTATATTAACTATAACTAAAACTTTTTTTTTTTGTTAAAGGGGTCATATGACGTTGCTAAAAAGAAGATTATTTTGTGTATTTGGTGTAATGCAATGTGTTTATGCGGTTTAAGGTTCAAAAAACACATTATTGTCCCCATACGGAAATGTTACGCCCCTTACCATACTGTGATGCCCTGTGTACCGGCGCGACAATACAAAAACATTAAAACCCATTACAAACGAGGCATTTGTTGCATCCAGTGGGGACATAATTACTGATTATAATGACTTATACTGTCTTTTTACGGGTTGCGTTGCGTATCGTGCCGCGTAAACATAAAATCATTTATCTGCATTTGTGATCGGAGAAACGACAAACAACAAGCGCTACTCTACACTGCTCAAAACTGGTGCTTTAATCGTCAGTGGCAAATTCTTTAAATATGAAAACGTACTTACAGTCTGTGAGTCAGAAGCACCAGACTGTCCTTGTAAAAGTTGGAATTGCCCCACTTTATAGAAACAACTCTCCCGGGTTAAGGAAACAGGGGATCTTAAGGATCGTATCTATGCACGAACAGCTTGTAACGCTCCAAAGAGAAAGGAAAAATTTTCCTCAAAACTTTTTTTCTCATATGAAATTGCATCATATGACCCCTTTAACTAAAATATAGCTGAAATACAATACAATATAATCATTAGATGAAAAACATAATCTAAAAAAAAAAAAGTTTAAGCTGAAGCACTAAAAATATTAAATGGAAATAAATTATTATAAAACTAAAACTGAAATAAAAATAAAAATAAATTAAGCCTAGTATTATTAAAAAAAAATAACAATAACAAACATTACAAAAGCACATAAAACAAATAATAAAAACTAAACTAAAATTATAAACGTACTGAAAACATAAAAATAAAATCTAATTAAAAATACTAACTGTATATAAATAATACCAAAATAATTCTAAGTCTTTACAAGCCATAAAAATGACAAAAGCACATAACAAAACTACAAAAAAATTATAATGAAAATTGAAAACATAAAAGCTAATTAAAAATAGTATATAAATAATACTAAAATTATTATATGTCTTTACAAGCCATATGACATAGCTTAATGTGAGGAATAAACAAAATTTTCATTAATCATTCAATTCAAATATTTGTTCAATAATAAAATACGGTTTGATGTCACGTCAATTTAAAAAAGACATGCAACACACAAAAGTGTGTTGGCTCTGCATCATGACCACACCAGATTTAAACAGCCTGAAAGCAAGATTTTCACTCAATAATGATTTAAGCATCAGCATATTCCTTACATAAAACTATTGTATGCCATTGAGCTGTAGTCTCCATGCACTTTCAATGCATACAAAATAATACTTTTCTTTTGTTCTTCACTTAAAGAAAGAATGTTATTTGGGTTTGAAATGACATGATAATGAGTAAATAAAGAGTTTTTTGTTGTTATTGAGTGACTATCCCTTTAAGAGACAGACGCAACCGTACAGACTGTTGATTATCAGGAAGGTCTTTTGGCTCCAGTACTTCAGAAGAAAGAAGAAAAGGTAATACAAACAGAGATGGGGGAAGTGTGTGTGTTGCTTGTTGTTAATTTGCTCCATGCCGATCAGTCAAACGGGAACTCCAACCGAGCAAATCTCGTTTTCATGACTGTCAGCAAGAGCTCAAGCAGAGAAGCGGCTGTGGACAGAGAGATGCAGTGAAAACCAGAGAGAGAAGAGAGGCGCCAAATAGTAATTAAAGCCGTGTAGATTAAGTTTACAGAAGTGTGATGCTTTAACTCGCTTTATTACCCCCTACAAGGGTGTAAAAACCCTCCCCGCTCCCCCGTGTGTGTGTGTGTGTGTGTGTGTGTGTGCGTGTGTGTGTGTGTGTGTGTGAAAACTAACATTTACCATCTCACTCCTGCATCTGTTTTTAAGGCGCGTTTTGCACCCTGTAAAGTCTCGGCTCACACCTCAGTTATCCGGGCTGTGAGAGGGTCTGAGAAATGGCCCCACACCGCCTCGCACCTCTGTGATAATTGGAAGGGTCGCGTCTTTTCCACCGCGTGCTTTGACTCCCATCTCTGGTGTTGTTCAGTAGCAGCTCCTGCTGATATAACAGACACACGAAAGCTTCGCTCAGTAATGAAGAGTTTATCTGACACTGCAAATCTACAACTAACTGCATCACATCTATCTGTCTATCTATCTGCCTATCTATCTATCTATCTATCTATCTATCAAATTCACATTAGCGTAATGTGATTTATGCAAGTTTTACTCATAATTTTGTTTACAATTCTCATTTTCATGACGATTATCATGGCTATATTGCAATCGTTTTACTTCATTGTCATAAATAAAACAAGTTCTTATCTTAGTCTTTTGATTATGAGGGGAAAAATAACCAAAATTGGTAATGTAAAGTGCCTTGCAAAAGTATGTTGCAGCCTAATGTTAAACTGCTTTAAATTACTTTTTTTTCCACATCAACCTACACTCCATACACCATACTGACAAAGCACAAAACAGGTTTGTAACAACTTTGCAAATTTATTAGAAAAAAAAAAGAAAAAGAAATCATTCCATTGCATAAGTATTCATAACCTTTTCTGGGACACTTGAAATTTAGCTCAGGAGCACTCATATCGCTTGTAGATGTTACTACACTTCGAGTGGAGTTAAACTGTGGCATATTCAATTGAATGGGTATGATTTGGAAAGGCACACACCTCTCAGAAAAGGTCTAACAGCTGAAAATGCATATCAGAGCAAAAACCAAAAGCCCTGAGGTCAAAATAACTGCCTGTAGAGCTCAGAAACAGGCTTGCGTCAAGTCACAGATCTGCGGAAGATTTCAGAAAACAATTCTGCTGCATTGAAGGTTCACAGAATCATGTAGTCTTCATTATCGATAATGGAAGACGTTTGGAACAACCAGGACTCTTCCTAGAGCTGGCTTCCTGGCAAAACTGAGCAATTGATGGAGAAGGGCTTTGTCTAGACTAGTGACCAAGAAGCTGATGGTCACTCTAGCTGAGCTCCGTGATCATATGTGGAGATGGGAGAAATCTACAGAAGGACAAACATCACTGCAACACTCCACCAATCTGGGCTTTATGGCAGTGTGGCCAAACTCAATCCTCTCCTGAAGGAAACCAGCTCTGCAGAGTACCATCCCAAAAGTAAAGTGTGCTGGTAGCAGCCTCATGCTGTGGGGCTGTTTTTCATCGGCAGGGACTCGTCAGAGTAGAAGACAAGCTCAATGCACCAAAATATTGAGATCGCCGTAATGAAAACCCAGTCCAGAGCATTCAGAACCTCAGACTGACAAACCCAAGTATACTTGAGGCTGTAAAGGTGCTTCAGCTTAGTACTGAGTTAAGGGTATGAATACTTATGCAATGTACTTATTTCAGTGTTTTATTTTTAATAAATTTGCAAAGTTGTCACAAATCTGTTTTTTTTTTTTTTGCTTTGTCATTATGGTGTATGGAGTGTAAATTGGTGTGGGCAAAAGTAATTTAAAGCAGTTTAACATAAGGCTGCAACATAAAACATGAAAAAAATGAAAAATAGAATAGAAATAGAAAAATAGAAAAAAAAACATCTATGATCTGGTGCTTTAAATAGCCCAGACACCAAAATACTGATCTAAAGAAATACATCAATAACTTTAATACTATTTAGCTGCCAGTATATATCCACAACATCTGATAAGCCAACAAGCTCCAGTACAGTGCTGATGGGAAGTGAGGTCAGACAGGTTTTTCCTCCAACAGCCACTGTCTCTAATGAGGGCGTATCCTGTTTATCGGGGTGAAAATGAGAAAATGCCCCCCTGGGGTCCCTGTGAAGACTCTTCTGTCCCCCTGTCCCAGTGTGCCCTGTTTAAACACAGCAGAACTGTGAGATGAATGCAGTCGGGGGGTCACAGACACTGCTGGGAGCCACTAACACATTACATCTGATGAACAAAAAAATACCGCACCATTGCTTTTAATTGGAGGGAAATGTATATTTCTCCAATTATGTAAACTTAATGGTTTTTTCATTCAGATTTAGATATCGGTTGGACAATGACAATGCATGTAAATGTTGCTACAAAGGCAGTGGAGATGCTCAAACAGACAATGGAATAAAGGGGACATACATCCTATAAAATGACCTTCTTTTTAGGGTCCTAATGCAGACTAAAACAGAACAAATTGTTATGGCAACCACAGCTTCCACCAAAATCCCATCATTACTACTGTAAAACCAGTAGATCCTCTTCAAACAGTGTTATTTTGTTTAATTTCTTTGTTGATGACAGATGACACTTTATTCTAATACTAAGCCCGAAGAACAGAAATATATGTAAGCTCTTCCACCCAAAAAAATTAAAATAAAAGGTAATTGCAACTTTTTAGGGCACAATTCAGAATTGAGAGAAAAAATTGAGAGATAAAAACTCGCAATTCTGAGGAAAAAAAGTCAAATCAGAATTGCCAGAAAAAAGTTGTAATAATCTTTTTTATTTTTTAAATTTCATTATGGAATTCTGAATTTACATTTCACAATTCTATTTTTTTTTTAAGAATTCTGAGTTTACATTTGTTATTCTGACCTTTTTTTTTAGAATTCTGACTTTACATCTCCAAATTGTTTTCCCCCCCGCAAAATAATTGAAAATGAAAAAATATATAAATGCAACAATTTATCTCACAATTCCAAATTGATTTCTTGTAATTGTGAGCTTATATCTCATAATTAGATTTTTTTTTCAGGCTTCCACATAAATCTAATCAGATCCAAGGGACTGTTCCACATTTACAGCTGCTCACATACATCTGCAGTTTGATAAGTGGCACTAGATGGCAAGAAAAGAAAATGGCTTAAATGCAGAGAAGGGGAAAAGAAAAGATAAGAAAATAAAAAGTTAAATGAAAGCTTGTGCAGGTGAAAGTGGATCAGTGTGTGTGTTACGGGGGGATGGAGTGATGGACAGCTCACACGCCAGCCATTATAGTGAGGTGCTGCCAGCACCATCACCATCACCATGGCAACAGGCCAGGGGCCCGACAGAACAAAGAAGCCGGATCCCAGTGTGTGTGTGTGTGTGTGTGTGTGTGTGTGTGAAAGACTAACGGCATCCAGCGCTCATATTTACATGTGACGCTGAAGGGTTAATTGCTGTGAATTCCTGGGCTGCGTGTGAAATCTGTGTCGTCTTTGATTTGACATCGCAAACACTTCCAGAGTTAAAGATGTTCAGCTTCTGAATGCATCTCTTTAGGTGATCTGATATCTATTTAATATCATTCAGATTGTGCTCAAATTTGCCTAGATATAAGTCAGAGATCTCAATATGAACTTGATTTCTCATCAAATGATCTAGTGACTCATTTGTATCAAATCTACCATTCAAAAGTTTGTGGTCAGTAAGATTTTTTTTTCAGAAATCAATACTTTTATTTAGCAAGGATGCATTAAAGTGATTAAAAGTGACAGTAAAGACATTTTTAATGTTTCAAAGGGTTTCTATTTCAAATAAATGCTGTAAAATGCTGTAAATGCTGAGTCCTGAAAAATAAAATGTATCAGTTTCAACAAAAATATGAAGCAGCACAACTGTTTTCAACATTGATAATAATCAGAAATGTTTCTTGAGCAGCAAATCCGCATATTAGAATGATTTCTGAAGAATCATGTGACACTGAAGAATGGAGTAATGATGCTGAAAATTCAGCTTTGATAAAAGGAATAAATTACATTTTGCAATATATTCACAAAGAAAACAATTCTTTTAAATTGTAATAATATTTCAGAATATTACTGTTTTTCCTATATTTTTGATCAATTAAATGCAGCCTTGGTGAGCATGAAGAGACTTCTTTCAAAAACATACCAATCCCAAATGTTTGAATGGTGGTGTATTTTAAGGAATTTTAGCATCCGAGACAAATTTCACACCAACATAAACAAATAACTGAGGCCTCCATTGAATCTCATGAGAAATAATAAAATTCCATTTTACAGCCTTCTGAGATCCAGTTGCTTGTTATTTCTCTGATGTCTTTTTTAACTCAAAGTAATTTTCAGTAAACCAAATGTTCCCAATGGAGTCTGATCTAGTTAACACTCCATTCTGATTGGGATTGAACCTCAAACCGTTGTAGTACCAGCCCAGTTTCAGCTTGGAGATTTGCTCTGAAGACCTTCATCCGACATCAAAGAGGCACTGGCCTTGCATACCAGGTAACAGGAATATCTTTACTCCTAGATTCCCCGAAATGCATCAAACACCACAAAAAGAATTTTAAAAGGAAAACATTTCTGTCCCAATATCAACAATGAACTTTTCAAAAGACACCAATTAACCTAGCAGTGGGAGAACCTGAAGAACCGGGCCAGTACATATTCTCTAATAAACAAATTGCATTTCTGATGCAGTACGTGCACAGGTCAGGATTGCAAAAGACAAACTGTACGATTTAAGCGAAAACTAGCATGAATCAGACTCTTTATCCTACGCAGGGTGGAAAAAGCACCTGCGACTAAGAGCGGGGTTTATATACAAAGGGTGTTAAGAGCAGGCCAGCTGTAGTCTTCCAGGATAAGGTGAAAATATAAGCTCATTGACAGACGTATGTTAGCAAGTGAGCTAGCTAGCAGCGATGACAAGGCAGATAGCGAAGTCTACAGGGTTCATTTCTACAATGATTATTTTATACCCTTCCCAAGCAGCCATCGTAAAGCAATACAAAAAGGCATTGCGACATACGAGGTTTTATGGATTTTTCATGAAGCTAAAAGTAAAAAACGGGCCAAGCGACGTGCTGACAAGCAGCTAGAGTTAAATGTAAGCACGCATGAGCGATATAAAGGGAAAATGTTTCAACATGGTCAAACTGGGTCAAAGACGAACCTTGTCTCAGCCAATTGGGCACCTCTGAAGCAGCGATCGCTCTTCGGGGCGAAATAAATTATTTATAAGTTTATAACAACGACATGTCATGAAGTTTCAATTTCACTACAATGAATCCATACCCACGGAGCATAAAGCAACACCACATGGATGAGAGGGGATCACGAAACCCACCGGATTGGGGGTTCCGCCCACCCAATCCGGTGCTCCCCAGACATACAAAAGACGGGGAAAAACAGACGTATAGACGCCTTTCATCCTCACAATGAGAATCATATGTCTCCCGTGGCCTGCTCCAGACATTCGGTCTTCACTATAGGTGACGCCTTCGGGCAGAAACGGGAATCTGAAACAAGGAACAAATCGTATGGAGATAAGAGGCTTCTAGAGGGGAAGCGGTGGTCTAATGGCTCTGGCCGAGATCCGCTCTACGAACACAAAGGTTATAGATTCAAGAGAGCAGTTTTGTGTCCATCAACTTGATACCCTTGCGCAAGGCAACAAACCCATCTGTAAATGCAGCGTACAATGAACGTAAAGCAACTGGTGGTTTACAACTCAAAAATGAGACACAGGTCTCTTAGGATCGTGAAATACTCTATATTAATGCCCAGCTCTTTATATAAAGTTGGATATATCAAAATTCACCTACATACATTCAGTACACTTACATAAAGCAATATAGACTACATAACAAATCTCAACTGCTGGATTTTTTTTTTTTATATATTGTCTTCAAATGTAAATTATCACACTGCTAAATTTGCATACTGTATATAGTACATCCAATTTTACTGCATACAGTACACTCACAAAAAGCAATATATACTATATACCAGATCTTGGCTGTGTGATCATTTATTTGTTACAAAAAGTAAATTATATTATGGCACAGCTCTTTATATGAAGCTGGATATATAGTACATCCAACTTTATTTATACATAATCATGTAAAGTGATAAACATTAGCAAACCTTGGCAATGTAATTGTTTATACTGTCACAAAATATGAACTTAATCTTACAGCTCTCTATATAGAGTTGGATAGGTAGTACATTCAACTTTATATGCATTTATACAGTAGCCTATACTTACATTAAGCGATATAGACTATACAACAAACCTCAATGGCTTGATTATCAATATCGTCGAAAAAAGTAAACAATTATCACACAGCTCTATATATAAATTTGGATATAGTACATCAGCTTTATTCACATACATACAGTAGGTTACACTCACTTGATATATAACTTCAACTGTGATTGTTTACATAGTAGCACAATTTGAGCTAGGCCTATATTATAGAAATTAATTTGACAACCTGATTTGATCCTGATTTGAAAACGATGCTAAACACAACAAATAGGATATCAAATCTACCAAAGGAATTTTCCAAACAAAATGCAACTTCAGTGGAGGACAACAGCAACAGCACTTCAAACATCTCAGCTTAATTTGAAAGATTAACTACAGTTGTGATTGTGCATTGGTCTGTGGCATTACCTCATCAAGGGCGTTCTGCTTCCAAAAATACTGCATTTAAATTTAATACGAGTATTTACAGCATGCATTCTGCTGAGGAATACGCACAGAAATGAAAGCCAGCGAGTTCACGGGCCACGTCTCTCTCTGATACCGCTGCATTACTTCATGGAAATGCATCAATACCGGCCGGTCTAGAAGAGAGACTTGGCTCGCGTCTGATATCTCATTATCGCAGACTAATGTTCTTGCCCGGTGCGTATAAATCAACACGACCGAGCCGCTTTCATGTGCGCAGCGGGAAGTTATCGTGCATATCGACGAGCTCTTTGAACTCTACATGTATGTTCTATATGTCTGTGGGTGTGGATGAGATGGGGCAGAGTTTGTATTTATTGATCGGTCACAGGGCTTAGGAAAAGATCAGAGACTGAGAGAATGATGCGCCATGTTAATGAAGAGAAGCGTGCTACCTTGCTGTCTACAAAACCAGCTAACTTTCTTCTTAACCATCATGTAGTCTCACAAGTGGCTGATTTGGAAAGCTTTACGTAGACAATAACTAACAATTGAGATTAAGCGCACAGGAAACTCAGCCCTCAACTGAATCCAATAGGCTACAGTCTAAACTAAGCTAAAACAAGTGACACAAAAGTTCACCAAAACAATCTCAAAAAGAAGTAATGCCAAATGCTCACCATTTGGAACAGGTTTCATGTTGCTTGGAAAGTTTTTTATATGTAAACATACCTTATATATGGTCGTGTTTGACCATTGCGCTAGCAAGTTCTGAAAATGTGGGGGGTAAATTTAAAAAGTGAAAAGGCGCGTTTTTTTTTTATTCCACTGCCCCGCCTCTCGCGTTTTTAATGGCAAAACGCTTACTATATGCTGATTTCTATGGAAGCTTTTTTCTGCCACTGGATAAAAATTTATAAAATTGCGACTTTTATCTCACAATTCTGACTTTTCTCAGAATTGCGACTTTATATCTCACAGATTGCAAGATATAAATTCAGAATTGTGAGATGTAAAGGCGGAATCAAAAGGGAAAACACTTTACAGAATTGCAACAAAAAAATTAGCCTATCATTTGAACAGGCTTCATTAGGAGCATGTGGATGATGAATTAAAATGATGTTGAGATAGATATACATTTGGGAATCCAGACAAGTGATAAAATACAGATTAAACCTCAGTGCTGCAAAACATGACTATCTAAACAGTAAGTTAACCAAGTCTTGAAACAATAAAACCAATATTCAAAATGCAGTTTTAAATAAATTAATGTACCGACATAAAGCCAAATACAGATAAATCTTTCTTCAAATTAATGTCTATCTATATGCCATCATTAGCTTTTTTTTCATGCCTGATTTTTATTGATTCATTGATGATGGTTGGAATGTGCACAACACTCACTTTCATTATAGTAATCAAGGCCTGCATCTCAATACACACATCAGGCCAAATGCAGAGGAGTTGTAGGCAGAACAGTCATGTATTTAAGGCATTTGTGAATGTTTATGTTTAAAAGTTATTTTATTAATGGTTAAATAGGATATGTGCACCAGATCCAGATTTAAACGTTACATTGTCTTAAGAAAAAGTGTTTGCATGTGCAAAACTCGCCACCATGCACACAAAATGCTATGAAATATGAGCTGATCCTGTCAGTATCTCTTGACAAACAAACACACTTTCAGCTCACAAGAGTACATGAAAAGCTCTGAAATTCTTGACAGACTGAAAATAATTTTTATGTGAAAGAAGAAACCAGACTAAACAAGAACAGCACAGCGTCTAGCAGCGGCAGGTGTGAGATATATTTCTGTGAAATGCCATGATGGTTCAATGCTACATGAGCTTTATCATTTGTTATCACAGCTCACAGGACAGAGGAGTGTCTATCGTCTTAGTTAATGTGCACTTTTCTCATTATCTTCTCCTGTCCTTGAATCTTCAAAGAATACACAGCACTAATGAGGCTTCTATCCGAAAAACAACCCAACTATTCTGTCTAAAAAAAAAGAGAAATGCACGGGTTTGATTTATAGTAATGCTGTTTTGTTTTTGTTTTTTTCAATCATTAATGTGAGAACAGAAATGAGAAGAAAAGCCTGCTGGATCAAGTCATTACCAATGGGATTGCAAATTTGTCTTCTGTTGGTAAAAAGTAACAGGTTAAAAACAGATAACACCCATGAGAAATCCTTAATATCTCTATTTTTTTCCTTCTAGACAGCAATGAGACTATAAGAAGCTCAAATGAAAAGTTTTGCTCAAATCTGCTGCTTCTCAGATGTTTCTCGTAAAGAGAGAGAAAAATCTTGACAGTGTCTCCTTTAGAGTGTCAGACCAGTGTTGCTATTATTAAATAAATAAATAAAAGTAATTTTGGTAATTTCAATAAAGCTAAAATAAAGTAAAATATAACTATTTGAACTTAAAAAAGCTATATTTTGATGAACTAAGGATGAAATAAGGGCATAGATGGCTTCTAGTTTTCTGCAGCTCAATGAGTCTAAATCGGAAGTGGTGATTTTTGGCCCTCCAAAGTTAGCCAAACAGCTTTCTGTACATCTAGGCCCCTTAGCCACTAATATCAACACTCAAGTAAGAAACCTTGGTGTAATCTTTGACTCGGAGTTGAAGTTTGATAGACAAGTCAGTGCTGTTGTTAAAGGTAGCGTCTATCAATTGCGAATTATTGCCAAATTGAAGAGAATTCTGTCTTTTGAGGACATGGAAACCGTGATTTATGCTTTTATTCAATCCAGATTGGATTATGGCAACTCGTTATATTTAGGGTTGTCTAAGAATCTGCTCTCACAGCTGCAACTAGTACAAAATGCTGCAGCTAGACTGTTGACTGGCACAAGGAAGTGGTCCAGCATTTCTCCAGTGCTGGCTATGCTGCACTGGCTTCCTGTTGATTTTAGAGTCCAATATAAAGTTTTGGTAATGGTTTTTAAGAGTACATTTCATGTCTGTTACAGCAGCACTGTGTTGCTAGACCGCTAAGATCATCACGGAGTCTGCTTTTACATGTTCCCAGATCACGGTTGAAAACCAAAGGGGATCGAGCCTTCTCTGTGGCAGCCCCACGTCTTTGGAATAGTCTCCCATTGAACATTAGATCATGTGACTCATTTGACTGTTTTAAATCAATGTTGAAAACACACCTTTACTCTGTGGCATACAGTTGCCCCTAGCTTTTGGGACATTGATCAGTGATGGATATTGTGTGTATTGTGTTTGTTTGAGTAACTTTTAGACATGTAAAGCACTTTGGTCAACTGGTGTTGTTTTAAAGGGGTCATATGATGTTGCTAAAAAGAACATTATTTTGTGTATTTGGTGTAATGCAATGTGTTTATGTGGTTTAAGGTTAAAAAAACACATTATTTTCCACATAATGTACATTATTGTTTCTCCTTTATGCGAGGTGTGCTCTGATTGGCCATCTATCCAGTGCGTTGTGATTGGCTGAATAGCTATATAAATAAATGTTGATTTGATTTGATATTTAAATATATAAAAGATTAATTCTAAATATTCATAAATAATACTAAAATAAATCATGCAATCAGAAATCAAACATCTCAATATGAACTCAAACATTTCTCATTAATTGATCTGAGCTGCTCTGCTTTCATTGTGCAGCTCTATACTATATTTAAAGATTTATTTTTGGCATTTTATTTAGACAGTATTTTAGGACAGTAGGTCAACAGGAAGTGAAGTGGGTGAGAGAGAGAGGGGTGGGATCAGGAAAGGTCCGTGAGCGGGGACTCGAACTCGGGACGCCCGAAGCGCAACGGTGCTTCATGTCAGCGCACTGCCCACGAGGCCATCGGCGCCGACATTTGGGTTTGTTTTTATCTTTTAATTTAAGGCATTTTATTTAAAAAACAAACATAATCAAGTTGATACCTAAATGAGACATAACTGAGAAGTCCACCACAGAGCTATAAAAGAGCAACCTCTGATCAAATCCCATTTTCCTTTAGGAAATCAGACGAGTGTCAGAGTTGAACACTGAAGTGAAATGACAGAGAGACTCAGTGCTGCATGTCGACTGAAGGCTGATAAAATAACAAACGTCTGCATGTCAGTGGCCTGCATTCAATCGTCCTGTCACTGACACGGGACAGAGCTTTGGGTTAGTGAGTGGGATTTTATGACAGAACGGCCCTTTCATTCCGCTGCATTAGGAAGACAAACTGCCGTTATCACTTGAAGTGGGTCTACAGCCGCAGGAGAAACATGTTTGGCGCGTCTCCTGAAGCCGCAGAGATACGGAGACTCTTGACACTGGTCAAGCCACGCGCTTAAGAGAAGAGATGGACCAGATGGCCATCGTCTGCCGGAGAGAGCGCCGTGTCCATATTAAGAAATGAGGGCGTTCTGCTGGAGAGATATCAGAGCAGACATACACATCAACCCTCACGACCAGATGAAAAGAGCATCTCTGATAAATACGAGCAGCATCTGTCACGCACTCACTCACAGAGGATGCTTTTGTTGCTCAGAGGTTGCTCTTTCACTGCTCAGATGTTCTCCGTTAAATTTCATTTTAAGATTTAGCTTGGTCTGAGATGTTTCTCCTGAAAAAGAAACACAAGTGAGACAGTAGTTTGGTGTAGAAACAATTTTCACTGAGAAATGGCTAGTAATTGTCACAAAATAAACACAATTTTGTATTTCTGTGTAGTCTCAGGGAAACTTGAGTTAATATTGAGACTTTTGGTCATTGTTGACATTTTTTTCTGAAGCTCGAGATTATTTCGAAACGTGTGATTATTGAGTACTTTTTTCTGTAGAAACATCTAAACAGATCTAAAGACTGGACTCCAATCAGATTTTTAAATGCTTTTAAAAGAAGTATCTTCTACTCACCAAGGCTGCATTTATTTTAGAAAACATTCAGTAAAAAATAATAATATGTGACCATGGATCACAAAACCAGTCTTAAGTGTAAATTTTTCGATATTGAGATTTATACATCATCTGAAAGCTGAATAAATAAGCTTTCCATTGATGTATGGTTTGTTAGGATAGGACAATATTTAGGCAACTATTTGAAAACCTGGAATCTGAGAGTGCAAAAAAAAAATCAATATATTGAGAAAATCGCCTTTAAATTTGTCCAAATGAAGTCCTTGGCGATGCATATTACTAATGATAATAAGTTTTTGATATATTTACAGTAGGAAATTTACAGAATATCTTCATGGAACATGATTTTTACTTAATATCCTAATGATTTTTGGCATAAAAGAAAAATCGATAATTTTGACCCATACAGTGCATTTTTGGCTATTGCTACAAATATACCCGTGCAACATAAGACTGGTTTTGTGGTCCAGGGTCACATATTTTGAAATATTTTTACCATTTACAATAGGTGCTTTCTATATAAATATGTTTTCAAATGTAATTTATTCCTTCGATAAAAAGGTGAATTTTCAGCATCATTGCCCCAGTCTTCAGTGTCACATGATCCTTCAGAAATCATTCTAATATGCTGATTTGCTGCTCAAGAAACATTTCTGATTAGTATCAATAATGAAAATAGTTGCTGTTTATATTTTTTGTGGAAAAAGTAATACATTTTATTTTTCAGGATTCTCTGATGAATAAAAAAAGTACAGTGTTTCTTTGAAATAGAAATAATTTGTAACATTATACATAGGGTGGCCATATATGCCGTTCATACGAGACACGTCCTGGCCAGGATTTTTATATTGCCTAAAACATCCAAAATAGTTTGACCAATAACATGCAGGTATTGTATATAATCGACCAATCGTGGTGCGTGAGAAGGCGAGATCTACAGAGTACGATCAAAGCGATGCAAATACGCACACGTGTTTGTTCGTCAAGTCAAGTTTATTTGTACAGCGCTTTTCACGATACAAATCATTGCAAAGCAACTTTACAGCAAATTAAGTTTCTACAATATTTAATGGTAGCTTATCAGTGGTGACTGTCAATTAATGTACATATGGCAGAAATGTACGGAAAAATTAATTTAAGACGTAATAAAACAGATGATGAACACTATTAACAGCAATTATTATATGATGCAATCAAACTTATAGCAAAATGTGGTAGTTCTGTATGTTCGTTCGTTCGACTTGAAGCGCCGCTGCGCACCGATCATTGAATGACACCAAAGTACCGCGAGAGCGATTCGAAAAGCATAAGGAGCCGTCTGATCTGCTCTCTATAGCTCTCGTGAATGTCATACAACGATCGATCTGCACAGTGCAAACAGCCAAAACCAAAAATGGCCTGTATGGTCACCCTAATTATACGTCTTTACTGTCTCTTTTAATCCATTTAATGCACGCTTATTGAAAAAAGTATTCATTTCTTAGTATACAAACTGCATACTATTTTCTGTTCAAAACCAGTCACCAGTCACATGACCACTCCAAACACATCCTAGGTTTCAGGGACCTCATCTACAGCAGATTAAGACAAGAGAACACAAGAGGAGCCAGATATATGAGAGAGTGAGTGTATAAATCACAGGCCATCTCCCGCAGGGTTTACGAATGCCTGCCTCTCCGTTAAACAGAGGGCCCTGCTGGTACCTGGGGGCCACCCTCCTCGCTCGACAGAGAGGTCGTCACAAGGCCTGATCGGCATGACCCATGTGGTCACACTGCACAGTGTCATTTCAGACACAGTACAAACGCAGTATTTCACTCTGATAACAGCGGCTCGCTCGCCGTCACCACGTCCGACGCCAGGTCAGAGGAGATCTCAACACAAATGACACTTTTGATCAGAATACTGGTGAACGTGGCATCAGATTCATACTGAGAATTTTTGGCATGCACTGCCAATCAAATGTTTAGACACACTGAGCTGGTTTATCGTGATCTTTTGATCTAAAGGCTTCTGCTTGATCTGAAGTTCTGTAGACAAATATAAATTGTGCCCACAAGCAGATCTGGAATCTAAACAAAGAAGTTTTCATTTGTGTCACATCACTACCAGACTTCCATTTGTATTATTCCAGAGTTTTCATCATTTAAATGTTTATACTAACATGCAGAAAATAGTCATAAAAATAGAATGAGTCAGTGTGTTCAAAGTTTTGACTGCTAGCATACTGTATGTGAATGACCATCATTTAAATATTGAATAATTAAATCATGTTTTTTCCACCACATTTTCAAAAAAAAAAACATTCTAAAGGTTCTAAAATAATGTTAGTTAAACCAAAAATTCTTAAAACCACATATTCAAACTTGTTTATTTGTTGACAACAAATGACAACAAATGGCACTGTTATATGCATAGTTCAAAATTTCAGGTAAAAAACTCCCAATTATTTAGAATTGGAAACCAAAGAAACCTAGAAACCAAAACGCTGACCTGAAGAACAACTGAACAACCTTTATTTTCAAGGACTGACGATTTATATATAAAGAACATGCTAAAAGAAGCAGTACCTACTGGTAGTTTTTGTTTGACATCAATAATGACAACAAACAGCATTGGTTCTTTTACAATGGCTTTGGTTCTTATATGGTTCTTCTATGATAAACACCCCTAAAGGTCAAGCTTACAGTTAAAAGTTATTTTTAAAGTTCCAAAAAGAATGTTTAACCACCAATTATTTGGAATTGCATCTATGATCTGATGCTTTGAAGAACATAGACACTAAAGCACTGTTCTAAAGAGCCTAAAATAAAACAAGCATCAAACAAGTGGCTCCTTTTGAGACACAAAGTCATTTTCCAAAACCTTCACCCTCTCTGCTCCTCTCTGGTGAAATGCTGAACTGCTTTCTAGCTCACAATCTTTCCTAATCTAGCTTTCAAATAAACATGGCATTGCATGCTGCAAATATTGTTAGCCCTGTGATGAACTGCTTATGACCTGCTCCTCTATTGTAAGTCACTTTGGAAAAAAGTTATTGTTAATTATGAAAATGTAATGAATCTCTAAAGAACCATATAATAGCTCAAGATCCATATTAATAAAAACAAAGGTTCTTCAGATAAAATTTAAAAAAAAACACTGAAGAATTCATTTGGACAGTTTTCAGCCAAATAAATATAAAGACCAAGCTAAAAGACAAATTTTCAACCAAAAATTCTTAAAAGCACATATTCAGACTTAAATATCATGAATTTCAAACGATGCTCAAATGATGATTTGCAGTTGATAATTAATTTTCAATTGTAAATGAAATTTCCATTTTTTTTTTTTTTTAAGTTCCACAAAGAATGTTTTAACCACCAATTATTTTGAAACGCAAGAATCTAGAACCCAAAACACTGACCTGAAAACCTAAAATGATACATCAAGCATCAGTGCTGGGGAAACTTTTAAAAGCGATGCATTACAATATTGCGTTACTCGATAAAAAGTAACTTATTGCATTACTTAGTAACTTACTAATTACTTAGTTACTTAGTACTTAGTAACTTTTTATGAAAAGTAATGCATTACGTTACTTTTTCGTAACTTTTTGTCACATGAGCTGGGCTTGCTTATTTATTTTTAATAACTAAAATACTTTTTGGCAACTGTGAAGGCCTTTTCACACCAAAAGTGAAATTAATAAGCCTCAGGCTCTTGCACCTCACTCCCAGTTTCTCTCAACAAAGGCACAGGAGAGGTGCCAGTCAATAAATGGGAAAACAAAGTAACTTGCGTTACTTATTTTTAAAAGTAATGCATTACTTTACAAGTTACTTGAAAAAAGTAATCTGATTACGCAACTTGCATTACTTGTAATGCGTTACCCCAACACTGTCAAGCATGTGATAAATCTTCAAAAGAACCACACAGAAGCTCAAAAGAACCCAATGCATCCAAACTATGATGAAGAACCTTTATTTTTAAAGAGTTTTTAATGAAATAAAAAGTTGTTCGTTTAGATTTGAATCTTACACATAGAAGTTTAAAAAAAGACATATTATTGTACCCTCTTAAAAATAAAGGTTAAGGGTTTTTTTTGCAGTGATTTCAGTGAATAGTTTGTAAAATATCCGTTTTTCTCCCTCAGTATAAAGAACATTTGAATCATCTAAAGAAACCTTTTTTCCACTATAAAGAACCTTTTGTGCACTGGAAATGTTCCACTCATGCCAAAAAAAGAACCTTTATTTTGGTCTGAAACCTCCAGACCCAAGGCCCTCAATACCCTTTGGCCAGGACACATCCATTTAAACGAAGTCCCGTGTGATTAGTTTGCCCAAGCGGCCGTAACGGTGTCCTAATCAGTGGAGTGTTTGGATAAAGCGCTGTTCTGCAGGGGTAAACAGAGCTGTATTTGATGCTCTTTATGAGGGTTGTTTGGCAGGGTTTATTCCTCTGTTAGACTGGCTCCATGCTCTCGGAGGGAGGCCGGCCCTCCTGCGGGGCCGCAAATGGGCGGGTGGCAGTCGGGCCGGGCCACATGAGAGAGAGATGCTCTCCAGCTGTTCCAGACCTCGCGCTTTATCTCTTCAGGATGTTACAGTAGATGTTAACAGGTTTTCAATGAGAATCATCATGCATCTCCACCCCACAATAAAAAGCTTGAAAACAAACCACTTGAGACGGAGATAAAGAGCCATTTTCACTTCAGATAAGCTGCGGTTTTTACAGACTGCAAACTAACGCGCTCATTAGCGCGAGCCGTCAGCTCTGTTAACACCCGTGATGTGAGAAAGTTTAGTCGGCTGCTCCATTGGGCTCCACATTACATGTTTGTTGTAAACCGCATCAACACACCGTAACCTTTAACCCAGTTATCCAGCAGAAAACGCATCCAGAAAGGTTTTAACGAGACCAAATAAGCAAATTAACACATTCAGGTTCCCAGGCTGTGAATGTTACGAATTGTTTGAATTAATTGATGCGTAAAATGCGGTTAATCTACTTTAGAAGGGACATCTACTGAAACGTACATCACATAATCACGGCTAACACTTCATAATAACTTTCATTAATAAGTCATTAGCAAATACCCTATGATGCTTAATGACAGATCAGGAGTTTGAATGTGGATGTACATGAGGATATATGAATAAAAGATTAATAAATTACCCTAATATACACTCAAAATATATTTAGGCCTACATGTAAGATTCATGTTCGAGTTGCATATAAAATCCCCAACCATTTGGATTACCATAATTTAATGTGATGCATATTTGTCAGTCATACATGCACTCAAAAAAATCAAGGCATGGTTTATTATTAACTACTTGCATTTTTGCAACTATTTGATTTTATTTAAATAATCATATTTTCAAAATGCACTTAATTAAATTTGAAAAAATCAGCTAATTAATTAAATTTGTCCAGTAAAATAAACATGGTTAAATTATGACTAGCTGTGGAACAAGCAATAATCACTTAGTTAAAAATAAACAGTTTATTAGCATAATTACAGAAATCAGACCTGTTTTTTATTTATTTATTTTTTTTGGATTGAAGTGCCAAAACCTCCATGGGCCCCTGAGAGCATCACCAGCGGTTGCCTGGTTACGGGGCCCTTAAGCCAGGTGAGAAAATTTCATGGTAAATTAGGAGAATCTCTTTGAAGTTTCTCCACAGGCGTCTTGAAAAGAAACAAAGACTTAGGAAACAAAAGCTCGAGCATGCCGTTTGTTGTGGTTTTCACTGATATTTTATTATCTGAATATAAAGAATAAATAACAGTTCATCTTAATTTACAGGATAAATCGTCGCCACGAAGCAGCTGTCACAGCTGCAGGACGTTAAAAATCCATAATACATTTTGAGGTCATCACATCGGTGTGGAAAACCTTATAAAACATCTCAAATGGCTCCACGGGCCACTCTCTGCAATATAAATATGTTAACCAATATTTTCCACAAATACAGTAGACTCTGGATAATACACATAATACTGGCTTTTTACAAGTAGCTAAATCATTACATGATGGCACGACATATACATACAATACATTCCTACACATTATAGTGCATAAAAAATAAAATGCAACACTTTACAATAACTTATGAAAGGCATTAACAGACATTATTATAATACATAATGCATATTATGTATTATTAATCATATTATAATACACAATGCTCAACAAATCATCAGCTAGTACATTCAAACTGTAGCTGAAATGTTTTTTTGTTTTTTTACTAAATATAATATATTGTCATATATAAATATAGCATTGTGATATATATATACATTTCTATAATAATTTGAATATGAATTATTGATATCTTCAGCATTACCTTTGTTAATGACAAAGTTAACATAAAGTGTTACCGAAATAAAAAAAACAATTTCATAACTTAAATCCAGAAATTTGTATGAGATTAGATTTTTTTTTCATGTTCTTCCAGAAATATGTATCAGAGCAGAGTTTTTAAAACTGATATCCAGAAATACGTATCAGATCGAATTTTGTACAGTAATAGTTTTCCATAATTTAAGTCTAGTAATCAGCATCAGCTGCAGCTCATGTCCAGAAATAGGACAGTTTTTATATAGTTTGTGCACTTTTTTTTTCCAGAAATGAGCATCAGTTTCGATGTCCGTTCGTGATTGGTCAGTTCGCGCAGGAGCATTTGCACTCGGTTATGATGGGATACTGCACCGGTATCCAGGCGCACTTCAGCGCGCCTCGCCTCTGCACGCATCGCCACCGCAGCAGCGTGATGTGCGTGGATTTGGCCGGTTTGCACACCATCCCCTCCGGCACCGAGCAGGAGCGCTTGCTGTAGCAGCTCCCCGCGCGCACGAAGCGCGGCCAGAAGCGCGCGCCGAGGTCGTTCCACGCGTACAGCACCGGACAAAACGAGTAGGACCAGAGCCACATCTGCAGCCTGCGCTTCAGCTTCTTGCTGGCCTTGCGCTTTTTTCCCCACTGCGCGTCAAAGTCCAGGTTCTTGATGTCTTTGGGCATCATCCCGGTGGGGTTCTGCTGCTGGAGGTCCAGCTCCTCCAGATCCTCGTTGCCGGTGTAGCGATCCTGAGGAGGACTGACGGACAGAAAGCGGCTGTCAAAGTCCCCTAGCGCGCTCCGCAGCTCAGTCTCGTTTAGGTCCCTCTCCCGCGGGTCGTAGATGGGGTCGGGGTCCTCCTTGAGCTCCAGCAGGGGTAAAGTGTCACTCGGGATGGGTCTGAGCAGGTAATAGTGCTGACACTGAGCGAGGGACACCAGGAGCAGGTACACAGTCACCAAACCATGCGGGAGATCCATCGTGATGCGAAAAACTGGGGTAAAATCGCACAAACTCAACTTTATCCGACGCGAATGCAAGCGCTCAGATCCCGGATCTATCCATCCATCTCACTCGCAAGGTTTCCTGCTGCTGGCGGTTGAATGTGTCGGAATCGTGCGCAGCATCAGGCGTGAAAAGTCCCGCACGCGACGCGTCAGCGCGAGCCAAAACTCTGGGAATGCCTCTCTGACGCGCGCGCCTCTCATATATAGGCTACACGCGCGACCCAGTGATGTAATACAGCGGATCTGGGTTTTTGAATGTGAGTTTGTTTGCAGGAGATTCCCCGACACCTCCTTCAGAGCTCAGGGAGAGAGAGAGAAAGAGGGCGGGAGGGAGGGAGGGAGGCGTGGCTGCATGGGGTTTGAAGCCGCAACGCCTCATGTCGGCTTCTTCACGCCACTGGGAGAAACTTCACGGCGAGAGTTTATGATAGTCTGCACTTTCTAACTGACACTGTCATCTCATTATTATTATTAAGTACTTGCATTATTACAAAATGTTGTAGTGACAAAAAAGGAAAACTTGAACAACAGCAATAATAATGTTAATAACTACAATAATACTAAAAAAATAATTATTTTATTTTATTTTAAAGTAGACTGGTATAATTGGCACGATTGCTAAACATTGCAGTGGCAAGAAAAACAATAACAATAATAATAATTAAATACAAGTTAAATAAATGTAATATTTATAATAATAAAAAGTACTCAGCATGAAATTAACATAAACATAATAAATTATACAATTAAATTAAAATAAGATGACATCATTATAATAATAACAATAATAATAATAATAATAATAATTTAAGCATTGCAGTGATGTGAAAAGAACAAAGATAAAACCAAAATCAGTAACGCAACAATCTACAATAATGATAATAATAGGCAAACAAGAAAACTAATACATAAATAAAAATAAAATAAATATATAAAAATAAATAATACAAATTACAGGTTATTAATATTTCATCAGTGATAATGTCACACTGAACTATCTATCTATCTATCTATGTCCTTGAGCAAAGCTCTTAAATCCTCAGCATACTGCAGGAGGACTGAACCTGAAATAAGTCTTCTGAAAGTCTCTTTGAAGAAAAGCAGCTCCTAAATGACCACATACTTTCTATCTTTTTGCGAATTTAAGAAGCACAAACACACAAGTGTGCACTTAGGCCGTGGGGAATAAAGCCATAAAACACTCTGTCCAAATGAATCCAAAACGAACATCTCCCACCAAGCCAGCGCCGCGGAAACCCCGAGCTACTGTCAAACGCTCGTTCTTCAAGAATCGTTTAATGGAAGAAGTGACCTGCCATTCCACTGGCCATAAAGCAGACTGAGAGATAAATGCATCTCTGTTTCTGTCTGAATGAGCTAATTCACACTTCAGCTCCGCTACTTCTGCGCGAGGAGACCGAGAACAGTCTGGGACACAAGTCACAGGTGTATTTTTGGGCATTGTCACAACATAAAAGACTCAAAATACACATAACAGGCTTGGAGAAGTGCAGCAGTAACTCAAAACAGATGAGTGCATGTTTCTGGTTTTATTTTAAACCATTTTTTCAGTGCATTATTATTATTATTTTTTTTTTAAGAAAACAAGATGTTTGTCTTAATAATCGTTCATCAAGTGCACATTTTGACATGCATAAAATAATTAAAATAGGTTGCAAATGCCACTTCATGTTGAATTTTAATAAAGATTGAAATTCAGAATCCTTTTCATAACCAGCTCACTTCAACACAGGACTTACCCACTTAAAAACCTACAAACATTTTGCGAAGTGGCAAAAGATCAGCATTTGGCTTTGCTTAACCTCACCGTCTGTCACATACGATTCTCTTGATTCTTTCCTGGAGTTTTATCACAGTCAAAATACATAAGTGGTGACGCATCTACCTGTCATACTTAAGAGTTATCAGAGCAGATGCCGACACGGAGATGTTTTTATTTTAACAATTTCTGCTAATGGTTTTGTCTTTTCCGCTGGTGCTTACGGCAAACACACGGAAAGGGTCATAATGGGTTTTCTCATGTCATGAAACACACCAGACCCCTTCAATGGCAGAAACGTCTCAGGTTACGTATGTAACCATGGTTCCCTGAGTAGGGAATGAGACACTGCGTCCTCTAGGGGTCGCTATGGGGAACGCCTCGTCGTGACCCGTGTCTGAAGCATACATTGAAAAAACACCAACAACACGTTGGCCGGCGACAGCCATGACGTCACTACCGGTGCGACTATAGTATAATAGTATATATCTTTCAAGGGAACTTCGAACTGCGTCCTCTAGGGGTCGCTATGGGGAACGGTATACCCACGCCACCATGCTGAGGGGAGTGCATGCCAGAAAACCATGGCGAGCACTAAGTACCAACTCTTCCATAGCCATACTCCCCTACGGCCAAAGGCCTAGGCTACATACCCCAAAAAACTTACCTGTTAGGGCCAGAACTCCTGGGCCTGGGGTAGAGCTCAAGGCTTGGAATCAGGAATAGATTCCTTTAAGGGAATACAACGAAGAGCCTAGAATCATACTAAGTCTTGGCCTGTCACACAGGAGCTACCGCATGCTCTGCATATGCTGAAGGAACTGTCTCAACAGACCTCTAGTAGCAACACCCTGTTAAAAGTGGGTATCCGGTGGATACAAGGTGGAGTGGTGCCCAAGGTGGAACCGGGGCTTAACCAGCTCAAGAAAGGGCACGAAGCTGCCGCGCGAAGCCCTCACCATACAGGATTTTAGAAAGAGCGGATCATCCATGGAACAGCTAGCAGTAATTTACTTAGCTAAGGGAGCAACACACCCAGTTCTCAATCGAGAAGGGGGCTCGACCTACAGCATGTTCCAATGCTGGAACGGCTAGCAGTAATTTACCTTAGCTGAGGGAGCACAAACCCAGCTCTCA
>NW_015649783.1:82917-83446 GCF_001515625.1 Sinocyclocheilus rhinocerous
AGGACAGAAACACACAGGTCCCGGAAAACACTGCAAAGAAAGCTCGCAGATGGAATACACACAATCACCAGTGTATTAAATATATATATATATATATAAAAATAATGGATCGTACTCACCCACCATGGTTCCCGCGCCGGAGCCTCGTTCAAGAAGCGACCCGAAGAAGCCTCTAGTCTGGACCATCAGTAAGGTGGTCACTATGAAGCCATAGAACCAACCAAAACATCATAGGACCAGCATAGGCGACTGTAATGCAGGAAGTTTCCACCTAACCTCTGTCAGGTGGAGAGATGGTGGTTTACAGGGGAATTAGGAAGGGGAAGATAAGGGCAGATGTAAAACCCCCGAAGGAAGGACCACCGTCTCAACGGAGGTACCAAAAAGTTCGGAAGGCAAAACCGGAGCATCAAGAAGAAAGCCCCTCTCTTTCTTCCCGATATCTGCCAGGTTCACCCACAGATGTCTCTCCGTCACTACCATAGCCGCCATGGACCTGCCCATAGCAGAGGCGGCCTGCTTAGTAGCA
>NW_015649783.1:83675-97332 GCF_001515625.1 Sinocyclocheilus rhinocerous
TGAAGCGACAGCCTGACCTGCTGCTGCTGCGTATGCCCTGCCATTCAAGCGAGATGTTTCCTGAAGGGGCTTAGATGGCAAGGAGGGAGTTTTAAGAGAGGTCGTCTCACCCATAGAGAGATAGCTGGCCAGCGTCTCTTCTACAGGGGGCATCTTTGCTCACAGTGCACACAGATTGCCCCCTCGAGGACATCGCGTGCGTGCTCTTCGCCCAGACAAACATTGCATAGATCGTGTGTGTCATCAGATGTCAAATAACGACGACACGGATGCACACATCCTCTAAACGCTTTGCTAGTGCTCGCCTTAATGATATGAATAGAGATCGCTCTTACCACGGAAATGCACGCTTCAAACAAAACAGTCAGTGAAGACGAAGAAGAGAATGACATGTTCTCCCGGCGCCTATTTATACTATAGTCGCACCGGTAGTGACGTCATGGCTGTCGCCGGCCAATGTGTTGTTGGTTTTTTTTCAATGTATGCTTCAGACACGGGTCACAACGAGGCGTTCCCCATACCGACCCCTAGAGGACGCAGTTCGAAGTTCCCTTGAAAGGGAACCTTATACAAGGTACCAGAACACAATATTTATACAGAAATATAATTGAATCTTGCACAATGGCTAAAAACACTGAATGCATCAAAACTGCGTCAAGAGTTTTGAAATGAGAACAAACACTCAATTTGACAATTTTCTGAAACTCGCCCTCAAGCCATCCATGATACAGATGAGTTTGTTTCTTCATCAGATTTGGAGAAATGTAGCATTACATCACTTGCTCGGCAAAGGATCCTCTACAGTGAATGGGTGCCGTCAGAATGAGAGTCCAAAAAGCTGATAAAAACATCACAATAATCCACAAGTAATCCACACCATTCCAGTCCATCAGTTAATGTCTTGTAAAGCAAAAAGCTGTGTGTTTGTAAGAAACAAAATCCACAATTAAGACGTTTTAATCTTTAAACTGTGACTTCTGGCCAAAATATGAGTTCATAATCCATAGTCCAGTGAAAAAGTCCATCTCCTGTTGTCTCTCACATCAAAATCCACCCACATATTAGTTTAGAGCTGTTTCCACTTGTAACCAGTGCTTGATCTGTGCAGATTTATCTCCTGATTCAGATCAGGTGACTCATATTTCTCTCCTGATTCAGATCCATCAGTGAGCAAGTGATATAATGCCAAATTTCTCCAAATCTAATGAAGAAACAAACTCATGTATATCTTGGATGGCCTGGGGGTGAGAACATTTTCAGCCAATTTTTATTTTTGGTTGAACTGTTCTTTTAAAGAACCTTTCAGTGCATACTTTGTATGTAAAGAACGTTTAAAAAATCAAAAGAAATTTTTCCACTATAAAGAATTTTCGGAATGGAAAGATTCCATTTTCAAGAGTCCTGACTGTTAAAGGTTCTTCATGGAACCATTGATGGTAATAAAGAATCTTACATTTTTTAAAAATAACAGAAAATAACAGATTCTGTACTGCTATAGATACATTTCACAGCAGAAAGATCACATCTGTCTGCGGCTTCATTGTCAGCTCTGTTCCCACAATCCTCTCTGCCTGTTAAGGCCACGAACACACACATGTAAAACTTGCCGCCACGATGCTAGAGCAAATGCTAGGTTGTCAAAGATCTTCTTGTCTGTAGTTATGGCTAGTTTCCTCCTTCAGTGTATGTTTGTTTGATTTTTTCACCTGTTTTATGGTCCAGCAGGTGAAAATGGTGTATCTCATCACTTAGTAAAGTAACACACATGATTTGAATCTTTCATGTCATCACTAACCCCAAGTATGAGTAATAGTAATAGTAATCCTTTCAATTTAGTGTGCACCACTAATTAGAGGTTTGCACTGATTCCTGTGGCTTGCTCACACAATTTATCTCCTCAATTACAGTTTCCACAGTCATGTTTAACTGAGGCCACATTTCTGAACACACACTTGGATGTTTAAGATGTGCAATTTGAAGTGTTACAAGCTCTTGGTGCATACAGAATATCTGTAAAGTTGCAAAGACTAAAGTCTCAAATCTAAAAAGATATTCTTTATAAAAGTTAAGAGACAACCACGCCTACCTAAAACGGCTCGTTCTAACACGCCCCCACATGTCTACGTCACGATGTGGGAATATTTGCATAATGCCGCCCAAATGTACACACAAAGAAAGAAGGCGTAACTTTTATTCTCGCTGTAGTATTGTTGTGTAAAAAGACAGTATAAGTCATTATCATCAGTAATTATGTCCCCACTGGATGCTACAAATGCCTCGTTTGTAATGGGTTTTCATGTTTTTGTCTCGTCGCTCCGGCCGGACACGGCATCAACAGTATGTGTGGGGCGTAACATTTCCGTCTCACGCTTGAGGTATTCGGCCAATCACAACGCACTGGATAGCTGGCCAATCAGAGCACACCTCGCTTTTCAGACCGATGAGCTTTGTAAAAATCGACGCGTTTCAGAAAGGCGGGGCATAGAGGAGAAACAATAATGTACAGTATGTGGAAAATAATGTGTTTTTTGAACCTTGAACCGCATAAACACATTTCATTACACCAAATACACAAAATAATGTTAATTTTAGCAACATCATATGACCCCTTTAAAGTGCCTAAATCTCTGTTACAATTGTGATGTTAGCGCAAATGTTATAGTTAAAGGAAGCTGTGCAAAACAACAACCAACAATGAATTATTAATAATTCATACTTTTGTGAAAAACAAATTCTTAAAAAATAACTAAATAGTTTTAAAAAAATATGTTCTCATGTTTACTTTTTCTGTAATATGTGAGAAATATGATTGTTAAACATCACTGTATTTATTTTTTATTCATTAATTTATTAATTCATTTATTTTTATAGTGTGATTTTTTGTGAATTGTTTTAAATCTACCATAATTTAAAGGTTAAAATACATTAATAATTCATGCAATTTTATAATTTTAGTCATTTTAATTAACTAAAGCCTCAGTAATTACGCATAACACTAACAACCTAACATTACTAATTAGGTTGGAGTGAATGAGGTGAGCTGTTACTTTACTAAAACACGGACAAGTTTCACTTTCTGGACAATGTAATGGACACAAGAAAAATCCCAGCGATTTACACTGAAAGAGGGATTTAAATACGGCCAGTGAAAACAACTCCATCCGATCGGCACCTTAAACCACCGGGGGAATGTTTTGGGTTTTGCTATAAAATAAAACCATCCAAGGCATTTAAGAGGCCTGTCTTCTCGTGTTCCCATGAGGCTCTGAGACAGCAGCATTCTCACACAGCAATCCTCTTTCTGCCTATAAACTCTCATTTAAACACACACTGTGTCAAAACAAGCTAATTAACCAAATCACACTTTAAATCTCTACATGCTGTGGAGGCATTACAGCGTTTAAAGGCTGTTTCACAAGCCATTATTAGAAAGAGAGAACAGTGTGTTTAACATCTACTGTGTGCTGCTTTCTCATGTGCACAAACACTGCTGTACTTTGAGTCTATATGCAATGGAAAATACTGGAATCAGACGTCTGTGCTGCTGGTGTTATATCATCTCAGCCTCGACAAACAAATGTATAAAATGTCTGGAGAAAATCTCAAACTCTGTCAATCCGATTGAGTGACTTCATATAATTTCAAAAGTCAATCTGATGTCAAATAAAAACAGTTTGCAAACTGCAAAATGAGCATTTCTGAGAAAGATGAAGTTCAACCAAAAAGTTTGTTCATACCTTTGATTTTTTAGGATCTGAAAGATATTTAGTATCTGGATGAACAATACTTGACACAAACAATAAATACCAGTTAAAATAAAAAACACCCTAATTTAGAAAACTAAAATGGCATATATGCTATACCACACAAAGTTTTTGAAAGGAGTATCTTCTGTTCACCAAGAAAGCATTTATTTAATAAAAATACAGTAAAATATGAAATATTATTATAATTTAAAATAACTGCTTTCTATGTAAATATACTGTAAAATGTAATTTATTCCTGTGATGCAAAGCTGAATTTTCAGCATCATTACTCCAGTCTTCAGTGTCACATGATTCTTCAGAAATCATTCTAATATGCTGATTTGCATATTGGAATGCAATCATTATGTTAATCATATGTTAAAAAACAGCATTTATTTGAAATAGAAATATTTCATAACATAAATGTCTTTACTCTCACTATATAAGTTTGTTATGCTCTTTTAAACTTATCTCAAATGAACTGGAATCATCTGGAAAATTAACCACTTAAAGCTTTCTTGCGCAAATTACAAATTAATCCAACAAGATACAGCATGTAAAAATAGCTGTGTGAACAATTATTCAAATAACAGATGAGTAATTATTCATTCAATCAATGTCCTCTGCAATATCTGTACAAGCGTGTTACTTTGCTGCACATTGTTCTATTAATACTGCATCTTCAAATCACCTTCCTCTAAATGTATACCACGATTGGTCGCTTCACATGTCAGTCATTCTAAGTGGGCGGTTCCTTGTGCAGTGTTGACTGGACTTTACAGTGATAGTCAAGAGACTAACGCTGGTATCAGACTAATATCTGAGCAATGCTCGAGCTGCCAGGGTTTGAAAAATGTCCGTATGTTTCTGACTCTCACAGTTTCTCGGTCCCAAAACACATGACATCAGCAGTTATTTCAGTCCGCCGCGCCATCAATGTGCCTTTCAGTTCAGGTGAGAGCAGAAATCTCCTGACGGGACATTCTGACAGGTGAATCACACACCTCATGCTCGTGTACACACACACACATGCTGATGCAACCTGCTCACAGTTAAATAGGTCTTTCTTAGCTCTGAAAATAAACAGAACGCAGTTTGATGGATGGCGGCCGCATGTGTCGATGCCCTGTGCATGTTTAATGAAGCGAGAGATGCTCGTACTGAGATAGATGAAGACGAGGGGCTCAGAGAACGAACGGCGGTCTAGACCTGCAGAGTGAAGAACTTCAGTTCAACTCTACTTGAACACTTATGACAGCGTCCCATAACATCCAAGATGTAGATGAGTTTGTTTCTTCAAAGCAGATTTGGAGAAATGTCGCGTTATGTGACTTGCTCAGCAATGGATCCTCTGCAGTGAATGGGTGCCATCAGAATGAGAGTCCAAACAGCTGATAAAAACATCACAATAATCCACAAGTAATCCACACCACTCCAGTCCATCAGTTAACGTCTTATGAAGTGAAAAGCTGCGTGTTTGTAAACAAATCCATTATTAAGACTTTTTTTTTAACTTCAAATCATTGCTTCCAGCTACAATACGAGTCCTCACTCCATAATATTGCTTTCTCCAATGAAAAAGTCATCTCGTCTGAATCAGGAGACAAATATGCAGAGATCAAACACTGTTCACAAGAGAAATAAACCTAAAGCCTATAAACAGACCTAAATAAATATGTGGGTGGATTTTGATGTGAGAGGAGAACAGGAGTTGGACTTTTTTCACTGAAGGAAGAGTTATTATGGATTATGGACGCATATTTTGGCCAGAAGCAACAGTTTAATGATTAAAACACCTTAATAATGGATTTGTTTATTGGAAACACGCATCTTCTCTCTTTACAAGTCATTAACTGATGGACTGGAGTGGTGTGGATTACTTGTGGATTATTGTGATGTTTTTAACAGCTGTTTGGACTCTCATTCTGATGGCACCCATTCACTGCAGAGCATCCATTGCTGAGCAAGTGATGCAATGCTAATTTTCTCCAGATCTGTTCTGATAAATAAACAGAAATATATTAAAGCTAAAAATGTGGGGAAAAACTTAGACAACCACACTATATCTGAATACTCATTGAGATACTATTTTACTTTTTATTAATATTTTGCATAAGTTTTTATTTTTAGAATTTCATTTTAATTGTAGGTAAGGTTTTATTAATTTTGTTGTGTACTTTTTTTATATGTCTATATAGTTTATATTTATTTTTATTTCAGTTTTATTTATTTATTTATTTTAGTACATTAAGTTGAACTAAATAAAAATGAAAATTGTTGCCTTGACCAATATATGAGCAACATCACACTCGTAGATGTGAGACATGGCTGTATATCGGCACGGCTATGATTCAGCCATAGGTAATCACAGCGTGCCAATATACGTCTACGAGTGTGATATTGCCTTTATACAACAGTTCGACAGCACAAGTGTGTAAATACATAAAACAAAATAACAACGGAGCGTCTTTAAAAGCTCTTTTTTGTGCAGAAATACTTCCGCCACGGATTCAAATCTAAAGTTTGACAGTTTAACAACTGAGCCTAAGCCTCCATTACTGATTCCAAAACGTCACTTTAGAACTAGTAACGAAGGAGCGTTGAGTTGCTTATTGTTATTATCATTAAAAGCTTATTGTATTACTGTATTAAAAGTGGAATATTATGTATAGTAGAGTTTTATGAGAGAAAGATTGACTAAGCGATTGATTACCTGCATCTGATCTAGCATTCATTCTTCAGCTCAATCTCATATTCACAATAAAACATTAGTTTGAACTTCTGATAGGCTTGTACTCTCCTTTCATTAAGTACTATCCTTTCAGTTAACGTTTATTTTATTTTAACTCAAGTAAGTTTGCTATGGTTTAGTTTTCATTTAATAGCAAAGTGTCATTAAATTCAATCGCCACTGAGGTTTTATTCCTGCTGAAAAAAAGGACCTGGTTGGCTGGTCTTAGCTGGTTAAAGCTGAAAGTAGCTGGTTTTAGCTGGTCTCCCAGCTAGGCTAGGCTGGTCAAGCTGGTTTTAGCTGGTCTCCCAGCCTGACCAGCTAAAGAAGTGGTCAAAACCCCTCAAAAAAAAAGGGGGAAAAAACAGCTGGCCAGCTATGACCAGGCTGGATGACCGGCTAAAACAAGCTAACCAGCTTAGGCTGGTTTTAGCTGGGGTTTTTTTCAGCAGGAGCTGTCTAAGAAGGTCTCTCCCTATGTAGACAGCAAACTAGTCAGCTCACTAACCCGTCGGTCACCAGCAGATTTTACTCCACGGTTTATAATACAGCCGGATTAAGTGCAGAGTTTAATCTAGGGCCTGATATTTGCAAACGCAGTCCAGAATCCACTATGTCAGACATTTTACACCGGCCTTCGTTTATTCAATTAGCGCTATTTATTTTCGCAGCAAAATTCCCCAGTAGCACTGGCTTAGACAAACACACGCCGTAATTTCTCCACGCTTGTTTTTCTTAAAAAATAATTAGCACCATAACGACTTGTTTGTCAGGCGTGTTTTCGCAAGGCTGACGTGTCCTTTTCTAATACACGCATGTATATAAACATATTATGCAGACGTATGCTATATGTTTATATATAATAACAAATGTATATATTTACGTATGTGTTTCTCAGTGGGAGGCAGAGCTTCGGAAAAACAGAAGCCGCTCTCCGTCTCTCTCCCACGCTGCAAAAAGCTAAATAAGGCTCTTTATACAGGTACTCCTGCGCTATAGTTAGCGCGCATCTGGCGTGGCGCCTGCTGATGACATCAGTGGTGTTGACTGCAGCGCGGATGAGTGATGACCACTGTCTGTACATGTGCACGCGTGTGTTTTCTGCTGGCTAACAACGCCGCGGCTGTGTGAGGCGATGCGGTAATGAGGCCGCGTCTGTCACTCTGGAAGGACGCAGATCTCTGTCACCTGCCCCGCTGCAGGTATGGCCAGTGCTGAGCCAACACTTGGCCCGTGAAAAGCCCCCCCACTGACTCCGGGTTCCCCCTTTCCATCGTCTGTGTGAAAGACTCGAGACAGTCAGCACTTTCCATAAATAAACTACACTTCATGTCCTGTGACTTTGAGCCACAAATCCCAGACAAACTATCATCTGCATGCTATTAACATCAAATAAAAACACACCAAATGTCTGTTTCTCAATCCCCAAACTGGTCATCTTCTTAACTGATCTTCTTCCGAATGGTCCTGTTTAATTTAGGTTAAATCTCCAACCATGTTAAGGCCGGGACACACCAAGCCGACTTCAAAGAACTAGCGGCGACGATAGCCGACGGTGTTGTCGCCTTAAGTCGGCAGTGTCGGACCAAAAAGCTGCGCTCAAACACACCGCACAGACTACAGCCGACGGCAAACTAACACGAGCATTCTGCGCATGCGTGAGATGAATTAACTGTCTATATCAGCAACTATCAATAGTATATATATTCCTCATTCAAAACGAGAAACCGAAACAAAGATATACGAGATAAACGCAGATATACGAAACTTAAACAAAGCAGCACTTGCTTACCATTTTGAATATCAGTAACGTTGATAACTTAAATCATTTTAAACGGCTCATGTTGTTATGAAAACATTCGTGTATTAGAATGATTGGGAAAGATCACGTAACATTTAAACAGCCTTCTGTCTGTACCGCCTTCATTTACGTGCTTGTTTTCATCACTTTCGCTTTAATTCTCGGGCACTGACTCGTTCGCTAAACTGAACATCCAATCAGAGCTTTCCCTCGCGCCGACGGTCCCGACGCCGATTCAACATGTTGAATCGGGCAAACTGCCGCCGACGTGAGCCCGACGAGTGGAACACACCAAACAAACTAGCCCGACCGTCGCTTGCAATCGGCCCGACGTGTGTCCCGGCCTTTACTGCTTTATAACCTATATATCCTATGTAAGCTCAGAGCTGGGTAGATTACTTACAAACTGTAGTCCATTACTGATTTCAAATTACATGACACATATTAGGTAATATAATCAGACTACTTTTAGATTACTTTTGACCTAACTTGTTTATCACATTGATTAAAATATGATAATCTTGTACCATATTGATATAAAGATGCAAGGAAAAATAAAATATTCCATTTGTTGTTACTGACAACATGAAGTGCATGAAATATTACATTATGTCAAGGTTTCCTAAACTGTGTTTGTGAAGGAACTGCAGGGGGGTTATGAGTTTAATGAAAAGCTAATAGGCTAATTAATTAAATGATAAAAATGTAAAATTCAAGTAAATCATTTTAAAATAACATCAATGATAATAAAACCGTTTCTAAAAAAAAAAAAAAAATTGTATTTGTTTACTTGCATGTCATGTCACCATTAACCAACGCCAGAGAACCGTGAACATGCACAAATGATACTTAATTATTAACTTATTACATTAAAATCTCAGGGGTACTTCAAATAAATATATTAGGTGAAAGAGGTTCGGCTGACAAAAAAGCCTGGGAATGCCTGCATTACATGTAAATGAGAAATGATGTAATTTTGTGCATTTCAATGTGTTTGAAAGACAAAATCTTTCTAAAGACATACATGGTAAAATAACCTACTGAGTGATAATTAAAATAAAAATGAATGTGTCCATCACTGTTGATGCAGTGTTGAAATGCTGAGAAAACACTTGAAACGTAAATGATTTTTGTAAATCTAGTGGTCAAATGCTGTGTGGCCTCTCAATTTTCTGTGTAATTACATAAGGGAGAATCAATAAATTATGAATAATTTATTGGTATTGTGTGAATGATATGTAATATATTACCAGTCATAATAATGATAATAAAATTGATATACTATTATAGTTTTGTTGTTGTTAGCTAGTTTTATTAATTTTGTTGTGTTTTTTTGTGGTTTGTGCTGTCATTTTTATTTTTTATTTTTTGTTTACACTGATTTTTTTTTTTTTTTTTTTTTTTTAAAAGTTTTCACCACAAATTTGTGAAGGACACATTAAATTTATCAAAAGCGGCAGTACTTTTACATTGTTTTACACTGTTACAAAAAATATTTGCATAAAAATGTAATGTATGTTAATTGAACATAACGGTGGGCGGATCCAAAAAATACACAAAAATAACACATGCGGAGTATGTTTCGGGTCTACAGTAAGTGTAATTTTAATGTCAGCCAATGAGTAAGATATTTCCATTATTTGAATGGATCGTTCATGCATTCCTGAGGCATGTAAAATCAATTTGCATTCATCAGCTTCCATTAGCAGTGTAAATTGCAAAATGACGCAACAACTGTAATTATTCTGGACAAAGCAGGTGAGAATATGCGTTCAGTGTAATCTGTCATGTGTAGTGTCTACTACGATTGTGTGTGTGCGTCTGTAGAGTACAGTCTGCATGTGGAATTAATTCAATTCTCTCCATGCACCCTGCTGGGGACTGATTACTACACTAATGCATGAGTATGTGTGCTGTGTCTGGCCAGTTGCTCTTCCACTCCTCTTGTCTCTCTCTCTCCATTGCCAATCCCCTTCACCTCCATCACAAATGCATTCATCCGTTCTCACCTGATCAACAAGGTCAGAGCACTGCATTCATTATTGGTATTGTGTGAATGATATGTAATAATGAAATCAATAACAAAGTAACTGTAGTCTGATTCTAAGTATTTTAAAATACAATTTAATCTAATTACAAGTACTTAATTTTTTTGGAATCTGATTACGTGATCCATATTACATGCAATCAGTTACCCAGCTCTGTATGTATGTGCATACATGTGCATGTTTGTTTTTTTTTGCTTATTTATATAATTATATGTATCAATATTATATTATATAATATACAATATGTAAACAAGCAAATAAAAAAATCATTTAAAAATATTCATTTATATTGTTTCTATGTCTAAATTTGTTGTTTTAATATTTATATAATATTTGAATGCGATATATACATAATTTTGATGGTTTTAGTGTTAGTTCATGAAGCTTTTATTTGTTATTTTTTAATTTATTACGTTTAAATTATTTTATTACCTCAACTTAAATCAGTGCTATTTTAATATTACACTAAACACTGTAATAGTATTTAAAATATAACAATATTTTTATTTTTTACATTTCATTTTAATGTTAAAAGTTTCAGTAATTTTGTTGAGTATTTTTTTACATTTTTTATTTTTATTTTATTTTAGTATATCAAGGTAAACTGAATATATATATATATATATATATAGTATAGTATATAGTATAGTATATAGTATATAGTATTGTGTTATTAGATGTCTCATAGAAGTTCAATGTTTTTGTAATTGCTGCGTTTTCCTGGATTGTCAGACCTAAGAATGTTCTCAATTCCCCAGGCAATGCAGTACACCAACAGAATTTGCATGCTTTCATAAGTGATTTTGTTCAAATAGCATCTATGAAAACCATTCAAATACCATGACGGGTTGATATTTATTTCAGTTCTGTACTGTACTGCTGCTGTGGTGTTGACATGAGAAACCAGAGCATTAAAAACTCTTATCATACCAGTACATCTGCCACAGAAGTACACTAGAGTACTAGAGGAGCGAGAAAGAGAGGAGAAGAAGAGCACAGCGTCTGTGTAAAGGGTTAACTGTAGACAGTAAGTGACTCCAGATGTGCTGTTATTATTAATACACCAGCCTGATGAATAGGAAGGTAAAATTTCAGGCGCCAGCCAGGGAGGCCCCTCATGCTCACCCTGCCACCCAGCCACTGCTAACCCACCTATAGCTTTAACAGTTTTCACCCAGAAATTGTGAGTACATTTTACAAATAATTACAAAGATATGGCAAGTAACAAATTAATTAAACATCTAAGTAGAAAAACTGACACAATCCAATAATCTTATTTTATTTTCAACTTTAAAAAAAAAATTGTATATAGTTTTCATTAAGTTTTAGTGTTAGTTTATTAAGTTTTACTTATTTTAGTACCTCAACTTTAACCAGTGTTATTTTACTATTATTATTTACTAGACACTATTATAGGTTTTTATAAATATTTTGAAGTAGTTTTTATTTCTATATTATATTTTTATATTTTATAGTTAAAATTTTAGCAATTTTGTTGTGTATGTTTGTAATTTTTAGTAGTATATATTTTTTATGTGTTTTAGTTTTTGTTAATTTTTATTTCAGTTTTAGTTATTTTAGTACATCAAGTAAAACTAAATTAAAAAGAGAAATATTGCATTAGCAAATAGCTGTATTGTAATAACTATATTTTATTTTATTATAGTTAAAGTTTATTTCAAATGTTTTTATTTATTTATTTATTTATATTTAATTTAGTTTTAGTTAACGATAATGACCCTCCCTTGGGGTAACAAGAAAACACTATTTAATTTTTCTACTTCAAAATGTCATGTTATTAACTGTTTGTGATGTTTACTAGTAATTATTGAATGAAAATTGTTTCTAAACCACTTTTCTTTCAGTGTATATGAATATGGTCATCATTTAGTGCTGTATACATCAGTATATTTTAAAGTATTACCATCTACATTACAAGTGCACTACATTACAGTTCCCTTTCATGGGAACTTCGAACTGCGTCCTCTAGGGGTCGCTATGGGGAACGCCTCGTCATGACCCGTGTCTGAAGCATACATTGAAAAAACACAAACTCGTTGGCCGGTGACAGCCATGACGTCACTACCGGTGCGACTATAGTATAAATAGGCGCCGGGAGCACACATCATTCTCTTCTTCGTCTTCACTGACCGTTGTTGTGTATTTTTTAAAATTTTTTATTTTTATTTTATTTTAGTATATCAAGGTAAACTGAATATATATATATATATATATAGTATAGTATATAGTATAGTATATAGTATATAGTATTGTGTTATTAGATGTCTCATAGAAGTTCAATGTTTTTGTAATTGCTGCGTTTTCCTGGATTGTCAGACCTAAGAATGTTCTCAATTCCCCAGGCAATGCAGTACACCAACAGAATTTGCATGCTTTCATAAGTGATTTTGTTCAAATAGCATCTATGAAAACCATTCAAATACCATGACGGGTTGATATTTATTTCAGTTCTGTACTGTACTGCTGCTGTGGTGTTGACATGAGAAACCAGAGCATTAAAAACTCTTATCATACCAGTACATCTGCCACAGAAGTACACTAGAGTACTAGAGGAGCGAGAAAGAGAGGAGAAGAAGAGCACAGCGTCTGTGTAAAGGGTTAACTGTAGACAGTAAGTGACTCCAGATGTGCTGTTATTATTAATACACCAGCCTGATGAATAGGAAGGTAAAATTTCAGGCGCCAGCCAGGGAGGCCCCTCATGCTCACCCTGCCACCCAGCCACTGCTAACCCACCTATAGCGAACGCTCGCTCGCTCAGACTGACAGACAGAGGCACGGACGCTTCAGTCGCTGCTTTAATTACACCAAACCAGCCTAAACGGCTCTCTCACTCATATTTAAGGCAGGACGGGGAGATCCGGATTTCAGACAAATTGCATTGTTCCAGCAATTTAAATTTATTGGACCATTTGCTATGCTAACAACAGACATTTAATTAGTTCACTTGCACACACACACACACGTTTATCTAAGGGAGAACAGACTTTTATTGTTTTTATATAGAGCTAATTATGACTACAGACTAACCCTAGACTTTAAAAAACAACAAAAAATAACATTATTTAATAATAATAATGAGTAATTTTTACTTTCAAGGTCCCCGCCAAAGGGAGGTTTTGCCAAACAATACAGCATGGCGCTAGCGACACCAAGGTTATGGGTTCGACTCCCAGGGAATGCAAGAATGCAGTGCAAGTCATTTTGGATAAAAGCATCTGCCAGCATAAATGTAAATATCCAGATATGTATAACATGATAAAAAGTAGGCCTACTATATATACTGTATATATATATATATATATATATA